>NC_139999.1:1549957-1752447 GCF_964263955.1 Coregonus lavaretus | reverse complement strand
TACATACTGCTTTCCTCATCTCAAATGTATATACTGTATTCTATTCTACTGTATTTTAGTCTATGCCACTCCGACATTGCTCATCTTAATATTTATATATTTCTTAATTCCATTCTTTTACTTTTAGATTTGTGTGTATTGTTGTGAATTTTTAGATACTACTGCACTGTTGGAGCTAGGAACACAAGCGTTTCACTACACCCACAATAACATCTGTGTATGTGACCAATAGAATGTGATTAGATTTTAAAATGGTGACAGCCATCACTGGCAATGTCAATGCTAAAACTGGCTTTATCCATGAGTCGTCGTTCCCCCCCCCAAAAAATCTAAATTTGCGAAAAGGCCACGTGTTTCCACTTATATGAGTGCATTGGTAACAACCTAACCATTACGAAACTTTTATTAGATCAAATAAGCCTCAAGTAGCAAATTAGCAATAAAATAATTGACCAGATTCCACACTCATAGACCTCCATAAAAAAATTCCTCCCTTCGTGGGCTTATCTTCGTGGACAGATTTTGGGCGGAGTAAAATTTGCCTCTTCCACTATGATACATTTCACATTGCTTTTGCGCTACGAAAATGTAGCCGTAATTTTACATTTTAATCATTTAGTAGACGCTCTTATCCAGAGCGACTTACAGTTAGTGAATACATATATAATTATTTTTTTTCATACTGGCCCACCGTGGGAATCGAACCCACAACCCTGACGTTGCAAACGCCATGCTCTATCCCTGCCGGCCATTCCCTCCCCTACCCTGGACGACGCTGGGCCAATTGTGCGCCGCCCATGAGTCTCCCGGTCACGGCCGGCTACGACAGAGCCTGGATTCGAACCAGGATCTCTAGTGGCACAGCAAGCACTGCGATGCAGTGCCTTAGACCACTGCGCCACTCAGGAGACATGTATAATGAAAGAGAATTTCAACGTACCCTCCATGACTCTGGCACAGATCTCAGCCCCCACTCCGTACTGGGGCCAGCCCCCCTCCACTGTGACCAGATGGCCGGTCTTCATCACACTGGCCTCGATGGTGTCCACATCCAGAGGCCTTATGGTGCGCAGGTTAACCACCTGGCAGGGGCAGAACAGTACTTTAGAAATGTTGTACATTTTCAAAAACCACACACACACTCGTTGACTCAAACCTCAATCCAGAGACAGTTTAAAACGGTGCGTTGTAGATATGCAACAGTGGTCTAAATAACTTTTTTTTTTTAAATATATAGACATTTCAATTGCAGTGGGAGTACCTACACAGAGCCTTCAGAAAGTATTCATACCCCTGGACTTATTCCACATGTTGTTGTGTTACAGCCTGAATTCAAAATGGATTAAATTTTTTTTTTTTTTTTACTGCTGAATTTATTTAGGCTTGCCATAACAAAGGGGTTGAATACTTATTGACTCAAGACATTTCCGTTTTTTCATTTTGTATTAAATTTGTAAAAATTCTTAAAAACAATTCCATTTTGACATTATGGGGTATTGTGTGTAGCGGCCAGTGAAACAAAATCTAAATCAATTTTAAATTCAGGCTGTAATAACAAAATGTGTAAAAAGTCAAGGGGTGTGAATACTTTCTGAAATCAAATCTTATGTCACATGCGGCGAATAAAACAGCTGTAGACCGTGAAACGTTTACTGACAAGCCCTTCACCAACAACGCAGTTAAGAAAAGGTACTAAAGTAAAAAAGCAACAATAAAATGACAATAACAAGGCTATATACAGGGGGTACCGAGTCAATGTGCGGGGTACAGGTTAGTCCAGGTAATAACAAGGCTATATACAAGGGTACCGAGTCAATGTGCGGGGTACAGGTTAGTCCAGGTAATAACAAGGCTATATACAAGGGGTACCGAATCAATGTGCGGGGTACAGGTTAGTCCAGGTAATAACAAGGCTATATACAAGGGGTACCGAGTCAATGTGCGGGGTACAGGTTAGTCCAGGTAATAACAAGGCTATATACAGGGGGTACCGGTACCGAGTCAATGTGCGGGGGTACAGGTTAGTTGAGGTAATTTGTACATGTAGGTAGGAGTAAAGTGACTATGCATAGATAATAAACAGTGAGTAGCAGCAGCGTAAAAAAATGGGGGTCAATGTAAATAGTCCAGGTGGCCATTTGATTAATTGTTCAGTAGTCTTATGGCTTGGGGGGTAGAAGCTGTTAAGGAGCCTTTTGGACCTAGACTTGGCGCTCCGGTACCGCTTGCCGTGCTGTAGCATACAGAACAGTCTATGACTTGGGTGGCTGGAGTCTTTAACAATTTTTAGGGCCTTCCTCTGACACCGCCTGGTATAGAGGTCCTGGATGCAGGATGCTTGGCCCCAGTGATGTACTGGGCCGTACGAAGTACCCTCTGTAGTGCTTTACGGTAGGATGCCGAGCAGTTGCCATACCAGGTGGTGATGCAACCAGTCAGGATGCTCTCGATGGTGCAGCTGTATTACCTTTTGAGGATCTGGGGACCCATGCCAAATCTTTTTAGTCTAATGAGGGGGAAATAGGAATTGTCATGCCCTCTTCACGACGGTCTTGGTGTGTTTGGACCATGATAGTTTGTTGGTGATGTGGACACCAAGGAACTTGAAGCTCTCGGCCCGCTCCACTACAGCCCCGTCGATGAGAATGGGGTTGTGCTTGGTCTATAGGCTGTCTCATCGTTGTCGGTGATCAGGCCCACCACCGTTTTGTTGTCGGCAAACTTAATGATGGTGTTGGAGACGTGCTTGGCCATGCAGTCATGGGTGAACAGGGAGTACAGGAGGGGACTGAGTACGCACCCCTGAGGGGCCCCCGTGTTGAGGATCAGCGTGGCAGATGTGTTGTTGCCTACCCTCACCACCAGGGGATGGCCCGTCAGGAAGTCCAGGATCCAGTTGCAGAGGGAGGTGTTTAGTCCCAGGGTCCTTAGCTTAGTGATGAGCTTTGAGGGCACTATGGTGTTGAACGCTGAGCTGTAGTCAATGAATAGCATTCTCACGTAGGTGTTCCTTTTCTCCAGTTGGGAAAGGGCAGTGTGGAGTGCAATTGAGAGTGCGTCATCTGTGGATCTGTTGGGGCGGTATGCAAATTGGAGTGTGTCTAGGGTTTCTGGGATAATGGTGTTGATGTGAGCCATGACCAGCCTTTCAAAGCACTTCATAGCTACAGATGTGAGTGCTACAGGTCACCTTGGCGTTCTTGGGCACAGGGACCATTGTAACAAAAAGTCAAAGGGTCAGAATACATTCCGAATGCACTGTATGTACGGTCACTGTAGGGACGACGTTATCATCGATGCACTTATTGATGACGCCGGTGACTGAACGCCATCGGATGAATCCCGGAACATATTCCAGTCTGTGCTAGCAAAACAGTCCTGTAGCTTAGCATCTGCGTCATCTGACCACTTCCGTATTGAGCGAGTCACTGGTACTTCCTGCTTAAGTTCTTGCTTGTAAGCAGGAATCAGGAGGATAGAATTATGGTCAGATTTCCCAAATGGAGGGCGAGGGAGAGCTTTGTATGCGTCTCTGTGTGTGGAGTAAAGGTGGTCTAGAGTTATTTTTCCTCTGGTTGACATGCTGGTAGAAATGAGGTAAAATGGATTTAAGTTTTCCTGCATTAAAGTCCCCGGCCACTAGGTGCGCCACTTTGGGATGAGCATTTTCTTGTTTGCTTATGGCCGTATACAGCTCGTTGAGTGCGGTCTTAATGCCAGCATTGGTTTGTGGTGGTAAATAGACAGCTACGAAAAATGTAGACAAACTCTTGAGGTACTCTACCTCAGACGAGCAAAACCTCAAGACTTCCTTAATATTAGAGCTCGCACACCAGCTGTTATTGACAAATAGACACAGACCACCACATTTGTGAAACATAAGATATTACAGTTTTAAATGTCCCGTTGGTAGGATATTCTTGAACGGAGCTCATCCAGTTTATTCTCCAGTGATTGCACGTTGGCCAATAGGACGGGTGGTAGAGGCGGGTTAACCACTCGCCGACGAATTCACACAAGACACCAGGATCTGCGCCCCCTGTTTCTCCGTCTCCTCTTCATGTGAATGACGGTGATTTGGGCCCGGTCCGGGAGCACCAGGATCTCCACCCCCTGTATCTCTGTCTCCTCTTCATGTGAATGACGGTGATTTGGGCCCGGTCCGGGAGCAGCAGTATATCCATCGCGTCCGACTCGTTAAAGAAAAAGTATTAGTCCAGTTCGAGGTGAGTAATCGCTGTTCTGATATCCACAAGCTCTTTCCGGTCATAAGAGACAGTAGCAGAAACATAATGTACAAAAAAAGTTAAACAATGCAATTTTTAAAAAAATACAAAATATCCCAATTTGTTAGGAGCCCATAAAACGGCAGCCACCCCCTCCGGCGTCATTCTCATCTAGCAGTTGGACTACAGGTGATAATGCTTATTGTTAGGCATTGTAAATTCAGTTGATATAAAAAACCAGTACGAATCTCATTTTTTGACCCCATAAATAGGACACTCACCTCACATTCAACCCCTTCCTTAGCCAGGACAGCCGCTGCGTCCAGACAGAAACCCACACAGCGGGAATGCGACACTAGAGTGACATGGGTTCCTGGAGTAAACAGACAGACAGAAACCCACACAGCGGGAATGGGACACTAGAGTGATATGGGTTCCTGGAGTAAACAGACAGACAGAAACCCACACAGCGGGAATGCGACACTAGAGTGACATGGGTTCCTGGAGTAAACAGACAGACAGAAACACACACAGCGGGAATGGGACACTAGAGTGATATGGGTTCCTGGAGTAAACAGACAGACAGAAACCCACACAGCGGGAATGGGACACTAGAGTGATATGGGTTCCTGGAGTAAACAGACAGACAGAAACCCACACAGCGGGAATGGGACACTAGAGTGATATGGGTTCCTGGAGTAAACAGACAGACAGAAACACACACAGCGGGAATGGGACACTAGAGTGATATGGGTTCCTGGAGTAAACAGACAGACAGAAACCCACACAGCGGGAATGGGACACTAGAGTGATATGGGTTCCTGGAGTAAACAGACAGACAGAAACCCACACAGCGGGAATGGGACACTAGAGTGATATGGGTTCCTGGAGTAAACAGACAGACAGAAACCCACACAGCGGGAATGGGACACTAGAGTGATATGGGTTCCTGGAGTAAACAGACAGACAGAAACCCACACAGCGGGAATGGGACACTAGAGTGATATGGGTTCCTGGAGTAAACAGACAGACAGAAACCCACACAGCGGGAATGGGACACTAGAGTGACATGGGTTCCTGGAGTAAACAGACAGGCAGGCAGACATGGTTGGGTAGTGTACAATATGTTGTCTATCTGTGTTGTAACGAGAGCCTCCTTAGCTGTGGGTGGTGGGAAACAGAAAACTACTCAGTACCACATTCCAGGCCAAGATTGACAGTTCTGTTATTGACCCCTTACATTTTACATTTTAGTCATTTAGCAGACGCTCTTATCCAGAGCGACTTACAGGAGCAGGTAGGGTTAAGTGCCTTGCTTAAGGGCACATCGACAGATTTTTCACCTAGTCGGCTCGGGGATCAAGTCATCTTTCTCCTTTTACCTGAGTGGCCTAGAGGGGGGGGGTCAGGAGACAAAAAACAGACACCTTCTGCAAATCAGCAGACCGCCTCGTGATCTGCATGTGTTACTGGGGATGACCAGCCAGGCTTTCAAGTAGCCAGGGATGTGTATTGCAAGGGAAGAGAAGTGAGGAACTTTTTTAATTTTAAAAAAACTCTTTGTAACAAAATAAATGGCACCAATACAGACCAATGACCCTTATGAACAATGTATTAAACTGGATGACATGTTGGTATAACTTGAAGCATTTTCTCCTGGTTGTTCTATGTCATTAGGACGGCAGGTAGCTTAGTGGTTAAGAGCGTTGTGCCAGTAACCGAAAGGTCGCTGGTTCTAATCCCCGAGCCGACTAGGTGAAAAATCTGTCGATGTGCCCTTGAGCAAGGCACTTAGCCCTAATTGCTCCTGTAAATCGCTCTGGACTAAAAATGTAAAAAGGGATGAGGATTTACTGTGACATAGAAGGGATGTTTGGTACCTGCAGGCAGCGCATTTCATCCTAGAGACTTAAACTGTTTTCTGTACAGTAGAAACATTCTGTGAACACTCATGAGGAAATCGCAGATTAATCTCATATGAACATAAACGTGCGGGGTTCTCCAAATCAAATCAGAGCCCGCCCTCTGTATCACTACGAATTACAGGACTTGCTAACAGACGTGGTGATCAAGTTTCTTCGAGATGCGGCCACACCAAGTTGAACTGAATGATCCCATCTCCTTGGAAATCAAACACCTATCGACGAGAACCTATCCTACTCAATCGTCCCAGAGAACCTGCGGAGAGCACTGTTGCTCATTCAAGACCAACGGACTGAGTTCACAATACATCCCGGCTGGGATCAGAGAAAGAGCGGAAAAGACTCTAATAGACTTTACTTTCCTGGACTGAGGACTGAGCGAGAGCGGCTGGTCTCTTTTTGGCCTGGCCTCATAGCACAACTGTCGAGAGAAAAAGGACGCCAGAGCTTTTCTTCATCCTATCCTAGAGGAAACCAACTGGGCAGGCAACATCAGCATACAACTAAAATGACCCACTGCATTCTCACGTTCCTCTGGAAGTGGCGTTGTGTGTAAAGTGGTGGAAGTCATTGAGTAATTGTGGTACGGCAGGTCTAAATTTACAAGCCCATGATCAATACTGTCCCGGCATTGTCAACGTCGGATGCTAACTGATAGCCTAGCCCAGCCCATTGTCTAGTCCTGTTTGGTGAAGCTCTCTATAATTCATGCGTGTGAAAGCTGTCGATGTAGCCCTCTCAAACTTTCTCTTTCAATGAATAAGAATCATATCATTCTTATTCATTCAGACAGTCAGTCTGGGGCCATGTCAGATGGACAGTCTGGGGCCATGTTAGATGGACAGTCTGGGGCCACGTTAACCTCCCCTCTCAGATGGACAGTCTGGGGCCGTGTTAGATGGACAGTCTGGGGCCACGTTAACCTCCCCTCTCAGATGGACAGTCTGGGGCCACGTTAACCTCCCCTCTCAGATGGACAGTCTGGGGCCGTGTCAGATGGACAGTCTGGGGCCGTGTTAACCTCCCCTCTCAGATGGACAGTCTGGGGCCATGTTAACCTCCCCTCTCAGATGGACAGTCTGGGGCCGTGTCAGATGGACAGTCTGGGGCCGTGTTAACCTCCCCTCTCAGATGGACAGTCTGGGGCCGTGTCAGATGGACAGTCTGGGGCCATGTCAGATGGACAGACAGTCTGGGGCCATGTCAGATGGACAGTCTGGGGCCATGTTAACCTCCCCTCTCAGATGGACAGACAGTCTGGGGCCATGTCAGATGGACAGTCTGGGGCCATGTTAACCTCCCCTCTCAGATGGACAGTCAGTCTGGGGCCATGTCAGATGGACAGACAGTCTGGGGCCATGTCAGATGGACAGTCTGGGGCCATGTTAACCTCCCCTCTCAGATGGACAGTCAGTCTGGGGCCATGTCAGATGGACAGTCTGGGGCCGTGTCAGATGGACAGTCTGGGGCCATGTCAGATGGACAGTCTGGGGCCACATTAACCTCCCCTCTCAGATGGACAGTCTGGGGACGTGTTAGATGGACAGTCTGGGGCCGTGTTAACCTCCCCTCTCAGATGGACAGTCTGGGGCCACGTTAACCTCCCCTCTCAGATGGACAGTCTGGGGCCGTGTCAGATGGACAGTCTGGGGCCGTGTTAACCTCCCCTCTCAGATGGACAGTCTGGGGCCACGTTAAACTCCCCTCTCAGATGGACAGTCTGGGGCCGTGTTAACCTCCCCTCTCAGATGGACAGTCTGGGGCCGTGTCAGATGGACAGTCTGGGGCCGTGTCAGATGGACAGTCTGGGGCCAAGTTAACCTCCCCTCTCAGATGGACAGTCTGGGGCCGTGTCAGATGGACAGTCTGGGGCCGTGTTAACCTCCCCTCTCAGATGGACAGTCTGGGGCCAAGTTAACCTCCCCTCTCAGATGGACAGTCTGGGGCCGTGTTAACCTCCCCTCTCAGATGGACAGTCTGGGGCCATTTTAACCTCCCCTCTCAGATGGACAGTCTGGGGCCGTGTTAACCTCCCCTCTCAGATGGACAGTCTGGGGCCGTGTCAGATGGACAGTCTGGGGCCGTGTCAGATGGACAGACAGTCTGGGGCCATGTCAGATGGACAGACAGTCTGGGGCCATGTCAGATGGACAGTCTGGGGCCATGTTAACCTCCCCTCTCAGATGGACAGTCAGTCTGGGGCCATGTTAACCTCCCCTCTCAGATGGACAGTCTGGGGCCGTGTCAGATGGACAGTCTGGGGCCGTGTCAGATGGACAGTCTGGGGCCATGTCAGATGGACAGACAGTCTGGGGCCGTGTTAACCTCCCCTCTCAGATGGACAGTCTGGGGCCGTGTTAACCTCCCCTCTCAGATGGACAGTCTGGGGCCGTGTCAGATGGACAGTCTGGGGCCATGTCAGATGGACAGACAGTCTGGGGCCGTGTTAACCTCCCCTCTCAGATGGACAGTCTGGGGCCGTGTTAACCTCCCCTCTCAGATGGACAGTCAGGGGCCAAGTTAACCTCCCCTCTCAGATGGACAGTCTGAGGCCGTGTTAACCTCCCCTCTCAGATGGACAGTCTGGGGCCGTGTTAACCTCCCCTCTCAGATGGACAGACAGTCTGGGGCCATGTCAGATGGACAGTCTGGGGCCATGTTAACCTCCCCTCTCAGATGGACAGACAGTCTGGGGCCATGTCAGATGGACAGTCTGGGGCCATGTTAACCTCCCCTCTCAGATGGACAGTCAGTCTGGGGCCATGTCAGATGGACAGTCTGGGGCCGTGTCAGATGGACAGTCTGGGGCCATGTCAGATGGACAGTCTGGGGCCGTGTTAGATGGACAGTCTGGGGCCGTGTTAGATGGACAGTCTGGGGCCGTGTTAACCTCCCCTCTCAGATGGACAGTCTGGGGCCATGTTAACCTCCCCTCTCAGATGGACAGTCTGGGGCCGTGTTAGATGGACAGTCTGGGGCCGTGTTAGATGGACAGTCTGGGGCCGTGTTAGATGGACAGTCTGGGGCCGTGTTAACCTCCCCTCTCAGATGGACAGTCTGGGGCCAAGTTAACCTCCCCTCTCAGATGGACAGTCTGGGGCCAAGTTAACCTCCCCTCTCAGATGGACAGTCTGGGGCCGTGTCAGATGGACAGTCTGGGGCCGTGTTAACCTCCCCTCTCAGATGGACAGTCTGGGGCCAAGTTAACCTCCCCTCTCAGATGGACAGTCTGGGGCCACGTTAACCTCCCCTCTCAGATGGACAGTCTGAGGCCGTGTTAACCTCCCCTCTCAGATGGACAGTCTGGGGCCGTGTTAACCTCCCCTCTCAGATGGACAGTCTGGGGCCATGTTAACCTCCCCTCTCAGATGGACAGTCTGGGGCCGTGTTAACCTCCCCTCTCAGATGGACAGTCTGGGGCCGTGTCAGATGGACAGTCTGGGGCCGTGTCAGATGGACAGACAGTCTGGGGCCATGTCAGATGGACAGTCTGGGGCCATGTTAACCTCCCCTCTCAGATGGACAGTCAGTCTGGGGCCGTGTCAGATGGTCAGTCTGGGGACATGTTAACCTCCCCTCTCAGATGGACAGACAGTCTGGGGCCATGTCAGATGGACAGACAGTCTGGGGCCATGTCAGATGGACAGTCTGGGGCCATGTTAACCTCCCCTCTCAGATGGACAGACAGTCTGGGGCCATGTCAGATGGACAGTCTGGGGCCATGTTAACCTCCCCTCTCAGATGGACAGTCAGTCTGGGGCCATGTCAGATGGACAGTCTGGGGCCGTGTCAGAT
The DNA here is from genome assembly GCF_964263955.1 of Coregonus lavaretus. Lineage (NCBI taxonomy): Eukaryota > Metazoa > Chordata > Actinopteri > Salmoniformes > Salmonidae > Coregonus > Coregonus lavaretus. The sequence continues at coordinate 1,742,504 of NC_139999.1, read as the reverse complement.
GGACAGTCTGGGGCCATGTCAGATGGACAGACAGTCTGGGGCCGTGTCAGATGGACAGTCTGGGGCCGTGTTAACCTCCCCTCTCAGATGGACAGTCTGGGGCCACGTTAACCTCCCCTCTCAGATGGACAGTCTGGGGCCGTGTTAACCTCCCCTCTCAGATGGACAGTCTGGGGCCGTGTCAGATGGACAGTCTGGGGCCGTGTCAGATGGACAGTCTGGGGCCGTGTCAGATGGACAGTCTGGGGCCAAGTTAACCTCCCCTCTCAGATGGACAGTCTGGGGCCGTGTCAGATGGACAGTCTGGGGCCGTGTTAACCTCCCCTCTCAGATGGACAGTCTGGGGCCAAGTTAACCTCCCCTCTCAGATGGACAGTCTGGGGCCACGTTAACCTCCCCTCTCAGATGGACAGTCTGAGGCCGTGTTAGATGGACAGTCTGGGGCCGTGTTAGATGGACAGTCTGGGGCCAAGTTAACCTCCCCTCTCAGATGGACAGTCTGGGGCCGTGTCAGATGGACAGTCTGGGGCCGTGTCAGATGGACAGTCTGGGGCCGTGTCAGATGGACAGTCTGGGGCCGTGTCAGATGGACAGTCTGGGGCCGTGTCAGATGGACAGTCTGGGGCCGTGTTAACCTCCCCTCTCAGATGGACAGTCTGGGGCCAAGTTAACCTCCCCTCTCAGATGGACAGTCTGGGGCCACGTTAACCTCCCCTCTCAGATGGACAGTCTGAGGCCGTGTTAGATGGACAGTCTGGGGCCGTGTTAGATGGACAGTCTGGGGCCGTGTTAACCTCCCCTCTCAGATGGACAGTCTGGGGCCGTGTTAACCTCCCCTCTCAGATGGACAGTCTGGGGCCGTGTTAACCTCCCCTCTCAGATGGACAGTCTAGGGCCGTGTTAACCTCCCCTCTCATGTAAGAAAGTCATGACCATCATATCTTAAAAGAAAGAGGATCATTTTGTCCATGTGTTAAACTGCAAGTTAGACCAATTCCAGTCCCCTTTCTTAGGGGCTCCGGGGTCCTCCACGGGATCATGTTTATGTAGAAGGACTGACAAGCTCAGTACTTTTTAAAAAAGGACATTCTACTCCAAAATTAATGAAAATAAAATGACGCTGACACCATCTAAAATATTAATTTCCACCTCCAGAAATGGCCCCAAAAATTATGTTAAAATTATTTGTACATGTTGGACCATGTATATAACCTAAAGTCTATATTATCAGATGCGCTGTTAGCAGTAAGCATCATCACCTGTAGCCCAACTGATGCAGCACAGTGGATATAAAATGTACATGGGCTGAAGCATGGGGTTCGTCCATCTGCATTTACCCCATTGGACACAACATCCTGATTGTTATTATCGGTTTCTATTACAAAGTATGTGATTGCCCCGTTAAGAGCTCTGTTACTCAGCTGCTCCTAAACCATGGTTGAAATGCTGGTTGTAAAACGATGCCACCAAGCAACTGAAGGGGTAGATAAATAAACGTTGTAGCAATGGAAAACTGGGATCCCCCTCTTTACTAACAAAGGTCAAAACTGTTTCCCTGCGATTGCATTAAAACTTGTTGTGCATTGACTGCTTGTCAGAATACATGTTTCCCTCCTATGGCTCTCCCAACTTGAATGCACCCGAGAGGAATATCACTCTCACTTAGAGCACACAACAAGCCAACTATTCTACTATGGGGTTGTCTGGTTTAGTTAATTAACACCATTACATGACTAGTTAAATAGGTCAACTATTCTACTATGGGGTTGTCTGGTTTAGTTAATTAACACCATTACATGACTAGTTAAATAGGTCAACTATTCTACTATGGGGTTGTCTGGTTTAGTTAATTAACACCATTACATGACTAGTTAAATAGGTCAACTATTCTACTATGGGGTTGTCTGGTTTAGTTAATTAACACCATTACATGACTAGGTAAATAGGTCAACTATTCTACTATGGGGGTGTCTGGTTTAGTTTAATAACAACATTACATGACTAGTTAAATAGGTCAACTATTCTACTATGGGGTTGTCTGGATTAGTTTAATAACAACATTACATGACTAGTTAAATAGGTCAACTATTCTACTATGCGGTTGTCTGGATTAGTTTAATAACAACATTACATGACTAGTTAAATAGGTCAACTATTCTACTATGGGGTTGTCTGGTTTAGTTGAATAACAACATTACATGACTAGTTAAATAGGTCAACTATTCTACTATGGGGTTGTCTGGATTAGTTGAATAACAACATTACATGACTAGGTAAATAGGTCAACTATTCTACTATGGGGGTGTCTGGATTAGTTGAATAACAACATTACATGACTAGTTAAATAGGTCAACTATTCTACTATGGGGTTGTCTGGTTTAGTTGAATAACACCATTACATGACTAGTTAAATAGGTCAACTATTCTACTATGGGGTTGTCTGGTTTAGTTGAATAACACCATTACATGACTAGTTAAATAGGTCAACTATTCTACTATGGGGTTGTCTGGATTAGTTGAATAACAACATTACATGACTAGTTAAATAGGTCAACTATTCTACTATGGGGGTGTCTGGATTAGTTGAATAACAACATTACATGACTAGTTAAATAGGTTAACTATTCTACTATGGGGGTGTCTGGATTAGTTGAATAACACCATTACATGACTAGTTAAATAGGTCAACTATTCTACTATGCGGTTGTCTGGTTTAGTTAATTAACACCATTACATGACTAGTTAAATAGGTCAACTATTCTACTATGCGGTTGTCTGGTTTAGTTAATTAACACCATTACATGACTAGTTAAATAGGTCAACTATTCTACTATGGGGTTGTCTGGATTAGTTGAATAACAACATTACATGACTAGTTAAATAGGTCAACTATTCTACTATGGGGTTGTCTGGATTAGTTGAATAACACCATTACATGTCAAAAACAGTAGCAGTGGAAAGTTCAATGCTGAGTGATAAACAAGAGGCTTTGAATTACTTTACCAGCAGCAACACACCTCTGTCTGAGTCTTTACCAGCAGCTACACACCTCTGTCTGAGTCTTTACCAGCAGCTACAGTAGGTTACACACCTCTGTCTGAGTCTTTACCAGCAGCTACACACCTCTGTCTGAGTCTTTACCAGCAGCTACAGTAGGTTACACACCTCTGTCTGAGTCTTTACCAGCAGCTACAGTAGGCTACACACCTCTGTCTGAGTCTTTACCAGCAGCTACACACCTCAGTCTGAGTCTTTACCAGCAGCTACACACCTCTGTCTGAGTCTTTACCAGCAGCTACAGTAGGTTACACACCTCTGTCTGAGTCTTTACCAGCAGCTACACACCTCTGTCTGAGTCTTTACCAGCAGCTACAGTAGGTTACACACCTCTGTTTGAGTCTTTACCAGCAGCTTCAGTAGGTTACACACCTCAGTCTGAGTCTTTACCAGCAGCTACAGTAGGTTACACACCTCTGTCTGAGTCTTTACCAGCAGCTACAGTAGGCTACACACCTCTGTCTGAGTCTTTACCAGCAGCTACAGTAGGTTACACACCTCTGTCTGAGTCTTTACCAGCAGCTACAGTAGGCTACACACCTCTGTCTGAGTCTTTACCAGCAGCTACAGTAGGTTACACACCTCTGTCTGAGTCTTTACCAGCAGCTACAGTAGGCTACACACCTCTGTCTGAGTCTTTACCAGCAGCTACAGTAGGTTACACACCTCTGTCTGAGTCTTTAACAGCAGCTACAGTAGGTTACACACCTCTGAGTCTTTACCAGCAGCTACACACCTCAGTCTGAATCTTTACCAGCAGCTACACACCTCTGTCTGAGTCTTTACCAGCAGCTACAGTAGGTTACACACCTCTGTCTGAGTCTTTACCAGCAGCTACACACCTCTGTCTGAGTCTTTACCAGCAGCTACAGTAGGTTACACACCTCTGTCTGAGTCTTTACCAGCAGCTTCAGTAGGTTACACACCTCAGTCTGAGTCTTTACCAGCAGCTACAGTAGGTTACACACCTCTGTCTGAGTCTTTACCAGCAGCTACAGTAGGCTACACACCTCTGTCTGAGTCTTTACCAGCAGCTACAGTAGGTTACACACCTCTGTCTGAGTCTTTACCAGCAGCTACAGTAGGCTACACACCTCTGTCTGAGTCTTTACCAGCAGCTACAGTAGGTTACACACCTCTGTCTGAGTCTTTACCAGCAGCTACAGTAGGCTACAAACCTCTGTCTGAGTCTTTACCAGCAGCTACAGTAGGTTACACACCTCTGTCTGAGTCTTTACCAGCAGCTACAGTAGGCTACACACCTCTGTCTGAGTCTTTACCAGCAGCTACAGTAGGCTACACACCTCTGTCTGAGTCTTTACCAGCAGCTACAGTAGGTTACACACCTCTGTCTGAGTCTTTACCAGCAGCTACAGTAGACTACACACCTCTGTCTGAGTCTTTACCAGCAGCTACAGTAGGTTACACACCTCTGTCTGAGTCTTTACCAGCAGCTACAGTAGGTTACACACCTCTGTCTGAGTCTTTACCAGCAGCTACACACCTCTGTCTGAGTCTTTACCAGCAGCTACAGTAGACTACACACCTCTGTCTGAGTCTTTACCAGCAGCTACAGTAGGTTACACACCTCTGTCTGAGTCTTTACCAGCAGATACAGTAGGTTACACACCTCTGTCTGAGTCTTTACCAGCAGCTACAGTAGGTTACACACCTCTGTCTGAGTCTTTACCAGCAGCTACACACCTCTGTCTGAGTCTTTACCAGCAGCTACAGTAGGTTACACACCTCTGTCTGAGTCTTTACCAGCAGCTACAGTAGGCTACACACCTCTGTCTGAGTCTTTACCAGCAGCTACAGTAGGTTACACACCTCTGTCTGAGTCTTTACCAGCAGCTAGAGTAGGTTACACACCTCTGTCTGAGTCTTTACCAGCAGCTACAGTAGATTACACACCTCTGTCTGAGTCTTTACCAGCAGCTACAGTAGGTTACACACCTCTGTCTGAGTCTTTACCAGCAGCTACAGTAGGTTACACACCTCTGTCTGAGTCTTTACCAGCAGCTACAGTAGGTTACACACCTCTGTCTGAGTCTTTACCAGCATCTACAGTAGGTTACACACCTCTGTCTGAGTCTTTACCAGCAGCTACACACCTCTGTCTGAGTCTTTACCAGCAGCTACAGTAGGTTACACACCTCTGTCTGAGTCTTTACCAGCAGCTACAGTAGGTTACACACCTCTGTCTGAGTCTTTACCAGCAGCTACAGTAGGTTACACACCTCTGTCTGAGTCTTTACCAGCAGCTACAGTAGGTTCCACACGTCTGTCTGAGTCTTTACCAGCAGCTACAGTAGGTTACACACCTCTGTCTGAGTCTTTACCAGCAGCTAGAGTAGGTTACACACCTCTGTCTGAGTCTTTACCAGCAGCTACAGTATGTTACACACCTCTGTCTGAGTCTTTACCAGCAGCTACAGTAGGTTACACACCTCTGTCTGAGTCTTTACCAGCAGCTACATACCTCCGTCTGAGACTTTACCAGCAGCTACAGTAGGTTACACACCTCTGTCTGAGTCTTTACCAGCATCTACAGTAGGTTACACACCTCTGTCTGAGTCTTTACCAGCAGCTACACACCTCTGTCTGAGTCTTTACCAGCAGCTACAGTAGGTTACACACCTCTGTCTGAGTCTTTACCAGCAGCTACAGTAGGTTACACACCTCTGTCTGAGTCTTTACCAGCAGCTACAGTAGGTTACACACCTCTGTCTGAGTCTTTACCAGCAGCTACAGTAGGTTACACACCTCTGTCTGAGTCTTTACCAGCAGCTAGAGTAGGTTACACACCTCTGTCTGAGTCTTTACCAGCAGCTACAGTATGTTACACACCTCTGTCTGAGTCTTTACCAGCAGCTACACACCTCCGTCTGAGTCTTTACCAGCAGCTACAGTAGGTTACACACCTCTGTCTGAGTCTTTACCAGCAGCTACAGTAGACTAAACACCTCTGTCTGAGTCTTTACCAGCAGCTACATACCTCCGTCTGAGTCTTCACCAGCAGCTACAGTAGGTTACACACCTCTGTCTGAGTCTTTACCAGCAGCTACACACCTCTGTCTGAGTCTTTACCAGCAGCTACAGTAGGTTACACACCTCTGTCTGAGTCTTTACCAGCAGCTACAGTAGGTTACACACCTCTGTCTGAGTCTTTACCAGCAGCTACAGTAGGCTACACACCTCTGTCTGAGTCTTTACCAGCAGCTACAGTAGGTTACACACCTCTGTCTGAGTCTTTACCAGCAGCTAGAGTAGGTTACACACCTCTGTCTGAGTCTTTACCAGCAGCTACAGTAGATTACACACCTCTGTCTGAGTCTTTACCAGCAGCTACAGTAGGTTACACACCTCTGTCTGAGTCTTTACCAGCAGCTACAGTAGGTTACACACCTCTGTCTGAGTCTTTACCAGCAGCTACAGTAGGTTACACACCTCTGTCTGAGTCTTTACCAGCATCTACAGTAGGTTACACACCTCTGTCTGAGTCTTTACCAGCAGCTACACACCTCTGTCTGAGTCTTTACCAGCAGCTACAGTAGGTTACACACCTCTGTCTGAGTCTTTACCAGCAGCTACAGTAGGTTACACACCTCTGTCTGAGTCTTTACCAGCAGCTACAGTAGGTTACACACCTCTGTCTGAGTCTTTACCAGCAGCTACAGTAGGTTCCACACGTCTGTCTGAGTCTTTACCAGCAGCTACAGTAGGTTACACACCTCTGTCTGAGTCTTTACCAGCAGCTAGAGTAGGTTACACACCTCTGTCTGAGTCTTTACCAGCAGCTACAGTATGTTACACACCTCTGTCTGAGTCTTTACCAGCAGCTACAGTAGGTTACACACCTCTGTCTGAGTCTTTACCAGCAGCTACATACCTCCGTCTGAGACTTTACCAGCAGCTACAGTAGGTTACACACCTCTGTCTGAGTCTTTACCAGCATCTACAGTAGGTTACACACCTCTGTCTGAGTCTTTACCAGCAGCTACACACCTCTGTCTGAGTCTTTACCAGCAGCTACAGTAGGTTACACACCTCTGTCTGAGTCTTTACCAGCAGCTACAGTAGGTTACACACCTCTGTCTGAGTCTTTACCAGCAGCTACAGTAGGTTACACACCTCTGTCTGAGTCTTTACCAGCAGCTACAGTAGGTTACACACCTCTGTCTGAGTCTTTACCAGCAGCTAGAGTAGGTTACACACCTCTGTCTGAGTCTTTACCAGCAGCTACAGTATGTTACACACCTCTGTCTGAGTCTTTACCAGCAGCTACACACCTCCGTCTGAGTCTTTACCAGCAGCTACAGTAGGTTACACACCTCTGTCTGAGTCTTTACCAGCAGCTACAGTAGACTAAACACCTCTGTCTGAGTCTTTACCAGCAGCTACATACCTCCGTCTGAGTCTTCACCAGCAGCTACAGTAGGTTACACACCTCTGTCTGAGTCTTTACCAGCAGCTACACACCTCTGTCTGAGTCTTTACCAGCAGCTACAGTAGGTTACACACCTCTGTCTGAGTCTTTACCAGCAGCTACAGTAGGTTACACACCTCTGTCTGAGTCTTTACCAGCAGCTACAGTAGGTTACACACCTCTGTCTGAGTCTTTACCAGCAGCTAGAGTAGGTTACACACCTCTGTCTGAGTCTTTACCAGCAGCTACAGTATGTTACACACCTCTGCCTGAGTCTTTACCAGCAGCTACAGTAGACTACACACCTCTGTCTGAGTCTTTACCAGCAGCTACACACCTCCGTCTGAGTCTTTACCAGCAGCTACAGTAGGTTACACACCTCTGTCTGAGTCTTTACCAGCATCTACAGTAGGTTACACACCTCTGTCTGAGTCTTTACCAGCAGCTACACACCTCTGTCTGAGTCTTTACCAGCAGCTACAGTAGGTTACACACCTCTGTCTGAGTCTTTACCAGCAGCTACAGTAGGTTACACACCTCTGTCTGAGTCTTTACCAGCAGCTACAGTAGACTACACACCTCTGTCTGAGTCTTTACCAGCAGCTACACACCTCTGTCTGAGTCTTTACCAGCAGCTACAGTAGGTTACACACCTCTGTCTGAGTCTTTACCAGCAGCTACAGTAGACTACACACCTCTGTCTGAGTCTTTACCAGCAGCTACACACCTCTGTCTGAGTCTTTACCAGCAGCTACAGTAGGTTACACACCTCTGTCTGAGTCTTTACCAGCAGCTACAGTAGGTTACACACCTCTGTCTGAGTCTTTACCAGCAGCTACAGTAGACTACACACCTCTGTTTGAGTCTTTACCAGCAGCTACACACCTCCGTCTGAGTCTTTACCAGCAGCTACACACCTCCGTCTGTCTTTACCAGCAGCTACAGTAGGTTACACACCTCTGTCTGAGTCTTTACCAGCAGCTACAGTAGACTACACACCTCTGTCTGAGTCTTTACCAGCAGCTACACACCTCTGTCTGAGTCTTTACCAGCAGCTACAGTAGGCTACACACCTCTGTCTGAGTCTTTACTAGCAGCTACATTAGGTTACACACACCTCTGTCTGAGTCTTTACCAGCAGCTACAGTAGACTACACACCTCTGTCTGAGTCTTTACCAGCAGCTACAGTAGGTTACACACCTCTGTCCGAGTCTTTACCAGCAGCTACAGTACACTACACACCTCTGTCTGAGTCTTTACCAGCAGCTACAGTAGGTTACACACCTCTGTCTGAGTCTTTACCAGCAGCTACAGTAGGTTACACACCTCTGTCTGAGTCTTTACCAGCAGCTACAGTAGGCTACACACCTCTGTCTGAGTCTTTACCAGCAGCTACAGTAGGTTACACACCTCTGTCTGAGTCTTTAACAGCAACTACAGTAGGCTACTAACACCTCTGTCTGAGTCTTTACCAGCAGCTACAGTAGGCTACACACCTCTGTCTGAGTCTTTACTAGCAGCTACATTAGGTTACACACACCTCTGTCTGAGTGTTTACCAGCAGCTACAGTAGGTTACACACCTCTGTCTGAGTCTTTACCAGCAGCTACACACCTCTGTCTGAGTCTTTACCAGCAGCTACAGTAGGCTACACACCTCTGTCTGAGTCTTTACTAGCAGCTACATTAGGTTACACACACCTCTGTCTGAGTGTTTACCAGCAGCTACAGTAGGTTACACACCTCTGTCTGAGTCTTTACCAGCAGCTACAGTAGGTTACACACCTCTGTCTGAGTCTTTACCAGCAGCTACAGTAGGTTACACACCTCTGTCTGAGTCTTTACCAGCAGCTACAGTAGGCTACACACCTCTGTCTGAGTCTTTACCAGCAGCTACAGTAGGTTACACACCTCTGTCTGAGTCTTTACCAGCAGCTACACACCTCTGTCTGAGTCTTTACCAGCAGCTACAGTAGGTTACACACCTCTGTCTGAGTCTTTACCAGCAGCTACACACCTCTGTCTGAGTCTTTACCAGCAGCTACAGTAGGTTACACACCTCTGTCTGAGTCTTTACCAGCAGCTACAGTAGGCTACACACCTCTGTCTGAGTCTTTACCAGCAGCTACAGTAGGCTACACACCTCTGTCTGAGTCTTTACTAGCAGCTACATTAGGTTACACACACCTCTGTCTGAGTGTTTACCAGCAGCTACAGTAGGTTACACACCTCTGTCTGAGTCTTTACCAGCAGCTACACACCTCTGTCTGAGTCTTTACCAGCAGCTACAGTAGGCTACACACCTCTGTCTGAGTCTTTACTAGCAGCTACATTAGGTTACACACACCTCTGTCTGAGTCTTTACCAGCAGCTACAGTAGGTTACACACCTCTGTCCGAGTCTTTACCAGCAGCTACAGTATGTTACACACCTCTGTCTGAGTCTTTACCAGCAGCTACAATACGTTACACACCTCTGTCTGAGTCTTTACCAGCAGCTATAGTAGATTACACACCTCTGTCTGAGTCTTTACCAGCAGCTACAGTAGACTACACACCTCTGTCTGAGTCTTTACCAGCAGCTACACACCTCCGTCTGAGTCTTTACCAGCAGCTACAGTAGGTTACACACCTCTGTCTGAGTCTTTACCAGCAGCTACACATCTCTGTCTGAGTCTTTACCAGCAGCTACACATCTCTGTCTGAGTCTTTACCAGCAGCTACAGTAGGTTACACACCTCTGTCTGAGTCTTTACCAGCATCTACAGTAGGTTACACACCTATAATATAATAATAATAATATAATATGCCATTTAGCAGACGCTTTTATCCAAAGCGACTTACAGTCATGCGTGCATACATTTTTTTTTGTGTATGGGTGGTCCCGGGGATCGAACCCACTACCTTGGCGTTACAAGCGCCGTGCTCTACCAGCTGAGCTACAGAGGACCACCTCTGTCTGAGTCTTTACCAGCAGCAACACACCTCTGTCTGAGTCTTTACCAGCAGCTACAGTAGGTTACACACCTCTGTCTGAGTCTTTACCAGCAGCTACAGTAGACTACACACCTCTGTCTGAGTCTTTACCAGCAGCTACACACCTCTGTCTGAGTCTTTACCAGCAGCTACAGTAGGCTACACACCTCTGTCTGAGTCTTTACTAGCAGCTACATTAGGTTACACACACCTCTGTCTGAGTGTTTACCAGCAGCTACAGTAGGTTACACACCTCTGTCTGAGTCTTTACCAGCAGCTACAGTAGGTTACACACCTCTGTCTGAGTCTTTACCAGCAGCTACACACCTCTGTCTGAGTCTTTACCAGCAGCTACAGTAGACTACACACCTCTGTCTGAGTCTTTACCAGCAGCTACAGTAGGTTACACACCTCTGTCTGAGTCTTTACCAGCAGCTACAGTAGGTTACACACCTCTGTCTGAGTCTTTACCAGCAGCAACACACCTCTGTCTGAGTCTTTACCAGCAGCTACAGTAGACTACACACCTCTGTCTGAGTCTTTACCAGCAGCTACAGTAGGCTACAAACCTCTGTCTGAGTCTTTACTAGCAGCTACATTAGGTTACACACACCTCTGTCTGAGTGTTTACCAGCAGCTACAGTAGGTTACACACCTCTGTCTGAGTCTTTACCAGCAGCTACAGACCTCTGTCTGAGTCTTTACCAGCAGCTACAGTAGGCTACACACCTCTGTCTGAGTCTTTACTAGCAGCTACATTAGGTTACACACACCTCTGTCTGAGTGTTTACCAGCAGCTACAGTAGGTTACACACCTCTGTCTGAGTCTTTACCAGCAGCTACAGTAGGTTACACACCTCTGTCTGAGTCTTTACCAGCAGCTACACACCTCTGTCTGAGTCTTTACTAGCAGCTACATTAGGTTACACACACCTCTGTCTGAGTGTTTACCAGCAGCTACAGTAGGCTAAACACCTCTGTCTGAGTCTTTACCAGCAGCTATAGTAGATTACACACCTCTGTCTGAGTCTTTACCAGCAGCTACAGTATGTTACACACCTCTGTCTGAGTCTTTACCAGCAGCTACAGTAGACTACACACCTCTGTCTGAGTCTTTACCAGCAGCTACACACCTCCGTCTGAGTCTTTACCAGCAGCTACAGTTGGTTACACACCTCTGTCTGAGTCTTTACCAGCAGCTACACACCTCTGAGTCTTTACCAGCAGCTACACATCTCTGTCTGAGTCTTTACCAGCAGCTACAGTAGACTACACACCTCTGTCTGAGTCTTTACCAGCAGCTACAGTAGGTTACACACACCTCTGTCTGAGTCTTTACCAGCAGCTACAGTAGGTTACACACCTCTGTCTGAGTCTTTACCAGCAGCTACACACCTCTGAGTCTTTACCAGCAGCTACACACCTCTGTCTGAGTCTTTACCAGCAGCAACACACCTCTGTCTGAGTCTTTACCAGCAGCTACAGTAGGCTACACACCTCTGTCTGAGTCTTTACCAGCAGCTACAGTAGGCTACACACCTCTGTCTGAGTCTTTACCAGCAGCTACACACCTCTGTCTGAGTCTTTACCAGCAGCTACAGTAGGCTACACACCTCTGTCTGAGTCTTTACTAGCAGCTACATTAGGTTACACACACCTCTGTCTGAGTGTTTACCAGCAGCTACAGTAGGTTACACACCTCTGTCTGAGTCTTTACCAGCAGCTACAGTAGGTTACACACCTCTGTCTGAGTCTTTACCAGCAGCTACAGTAGGTTACACACCTCTGTCTGAGTCTTTACCAGCAGCTACAGTAGGCTACACACATCTGTCTGAGTCTTTACCAGCAGCTACAGTAGGTTACACACCTCTGTCTGAGTCTTTACCAGCAGCTACACACCTCTGTCTGAGTCTTTACCAGCAGCTACAGTAGGCTACACACCTCTGTCTGAGTCTTTACCAGCAGCTACACACCTCTGTCTGAGTCTTTACCAGCAGCTATAGTAGGTTACACACCTCTGTCTGAGTCTTTACCAGCAGCTACAATACGTTACACACCTCTGTCTGAGTCTTTACCAGCAGCTATAGTAGATTACACACCTCTGTCTGAGTCTTTACCAGCAGCTACAGTATGTTACACACCTCTGTCTGAGTCTTTACCAGCAGCTACAGTATGTTACACACCTCTGTCTGAGTCTTTACCAGCAGCTACAGTAGGTTACACACCTCTGTCTGAGTCTTTACCAGCAGCTACAATACGTTACACACCTCTGTCTGAGTCTTTACCAGCAGCTATAGTAGATTACACACCTCTGTCTGAGTCTTTACCAGCAGCTACAGTAGGTTACACACCTCTGTCTGAGTCTTTACCAGCAGCTACAGTAGGTTACACACCTCTGTCCGAGTCTTTACCAGCAGCTACAGTAGGCTACACACCTCTGTCTGAGTCTTTACCAGCAGCTACAGTAGGCTACACACCTCTGTCTGAGTCTTTACCAGCAGCTACAGTAGGCTACACACCTCTGTCTGAGTCTTTACCAGCAGCTACAGTAGGTTACACACCTCTGTCTGAGTCTTTACCAGCAGCTACAGTAGGTTACACACCTCTGTCCGAGTCTTTACCAGCAGCTACAGTAGGTTACACACCTCTGTCTGAGTCTTTACCAGCAGCTACACACCTCTGAGTCTTTACCAGCAGCTACACATCTCTGTCTGAGTCTTTACCAGCAGCTACAGTAGACTACACACCTCTGTCTGAGTCTTTACCAGCAGCTACAGTAGACTACACACCTCTGTCTGAGTCTTTACCAGCAGCTACACACCTCTGTCTGAGTCTTTACCAGCAGCTACAGTAGGTTACACACCTCTGTCTGAGTCTTTACCAGCAGCTACAGTAGGTTACACACCTCTGTCTGAGTCTTTACCAGCAGCTACAGTAGGTTACACACCTCTGTCTGAGTCTTTACCAGCAGCTACAGTAGGTTACACACCTCTGTCTGAGTCTTTACCAGCAGCTACAGTAGGTTACACACCTCTGTCTGAGTCTTTACCAGCAGCTACAGTAGGTTACACACCTCTGTCTGAGTCTTTACCAGCAGCTACACACCTCTGTCTGAGTCTTTACCAGCAGCTACAGTAGGTTACACACCTCTGTCTGAGTCTTTACCAGCAGCTACACACCTCTGTCTGAGTCTTTACCAGCAGCTACACACCTTTGTCTGAGTTTAGGCTGCTGTGGTGCACATTATAGACGATTTAATTCTCGTCATCTGAACATCGGAGTGTCAGCAACAATCATGCATGTCAGTTCAGTGCACACAGCGTACCCAGAGATGTGGGATACATTTTGTAGACCAGACCTGCTGCTGTCTGTTTTAGGCTGTCATCTCAAAACCATCCATCACCAATTCTCTCTCACAATGACACCAATTCACCCTCACAATGAAATCACCAATTATCTCTTACAATGAAATCGGCAATCTCTCACAATGAAATCAATTAACTCAATGAAATCATCAATTATCTCAAATAAATGGATTCTCTCACAACGACGTCAATCTCTCACAATAAAATTATCAATTCTCTCAATGAAATCAATTCTCTCACAATGAAATCATCAATAATCTCTCACAATGTTTTGCCAGGGGAGGTTACAATGAACATTTACATTTTTCGATGTTTAGCTCTTGCTAGTTACCTCGTCTTTCCACCTTGGCCTTTCCGATAGGTACGACAAAGTCTTTATGCATGACCTCCTCAGACAGCTCGAAGGGAACACCATACATCAACTCATTCTCCAGGAACACCACTGTTGGAGGAAAAATACAAGAAAATGTAGTTTTAATTAGCAAGTGTCACCGTGGTTACAGCACAGGAACTTAAAATGTCTATACCAAAAGGACACCAGCAGATCTACAGTGATTCCCTCATCTACGCTACAGGACATCAGCCTTGGACCTTATCCAATACCGTCGAGGGAGCGGATGTGAGGAAACATGAAAAGGCCAATTACACCCTATTCCCTATGTAGAGCACTACTTTTCAACATATCCTTATGGGCCCCTGGTCTAAAGTAGTGACCATATAGGGAATAGGGTGGTATTTGGGACGCAGGTCATTGCTCACCAGGGTTATCGTCTCTGATAGCTGCTTTGAGGAGACCTCTGGCGTCCTCGGAGTTCCAGGGGCTGACTACTTTGAGGCCGGGGCAGTGGCCGTACCAGGCAGCGAAGCACTGGGAGTGTTGGGCTGCAACGCCTGCAGACAGAGGAACACAAAAAAACATGTTTCACCCCAGGACATTACAACTATCCCAGAAAAAAAATCATCAGAAAGGAGCAAGGTGTCTGCATAGATCAATGCAATCCTGGGGACCCAAAGGGGTGCACATTTTTGTTTTTTCCCTAGCACTCACTTGATTCAACAAATCAATTCATTTTCAAGCCTTTGATTATTAACAAGTATGTTACTGCTAGGGGAAAAAAAATTGTTGGGACACCTTTGGTTCCCCAGAAGCAGGATTGGGAAACACTGGCATAGATGTTTGCTTATTTACCTGCGGAGGAGCCGTTGGGGCCGCGGAACACAATGGGGACAGGCTGCGCTCCGGCTGACATGTAGTAGGTCTTAGCAGCTGAGTTGATCACCTGGTCGATGGCTTGCATGGAGAAGTTCCAGGTCATGAACTCACAGATCGGCCTCAGCCCGGCCTGGAAACACATGGGTGCGTCTCAAATGGTACCCTATTCCCTATGTAGTGCACTACTTTAGACCAGAGAATGACCCCCTATTCCCTATATAGTGCACTACTTTAGACCAGAGAATGGCACCCTATTCCCTATGTAGTGCACTACTTTAGACCAGAGAATGGCACCCTATTCCCTATATAGTGCACTACTTTAGACCAGAGAATGGCACCCTATTCCCTATATAGTGCACTACTTTAGACCAGAGAATGGCACCCTATTCCCTATGTAGTGCACTTCCTTTGGCCAGGGCCCGTGCACACAATGAGAAAGCAGACATCTTTCTACCAAAATCAGATGTAGACATTCAATTGTTTGTGTTTTATTACGTTTAACACTCTATATAAAGGGTTAGTGAAGAGATGCTCGTACAACGATACTTTCTATAGGAATATGACATTTCAATACATGCCATTATAATAATACTAATTGACTTACGAATGCAGCACCAACAGCAATGCCAGCAAAGCCCATCTGAAAGGGGAGGAGAAAATGCATCCGTTATCATTCCTTAAGAGACCATCAGACTGACAACATTCTTTAAGAGACCATCAGACTGACAACATTCCTTAAGAGACCATCAGACTGACAACATTCCTTAAGAGACCATCAGACTGACAACATTCCTTAAGAGACCATCAGACTGACAACATTCCTTAAGAGACCATCAGACTGACAACATTCCTTAAGAGACCATCAGACTGACAACATTCCTTAAGAGACCATCAGACTGACAACATTCCTTAAGAGACCATCAGACTGACAACATTCCTTAAGAGACCATCAGACTGACAACATTCCTTAAGAGACCATCAGACTGACAACATTCCTTAAGAGACCATCAGACTGACAACATTCCTTAAGAGACCATCAGACTGACAACATTCCTTAAGAGACCATCAGACTGACAACATTCCTTAAGAGACCATCAGACTGACAACATTCCTTAAGAGACCAACAGACTGACAACATTCCTTAAGAGACCATCAGACTGACAACATTCCTTAAGAGACCAACAGACTGACAGCATTCCTTAAGAGACCATCAGACTGACAACATTCCTTAAGAGACCAACAGAAACAACATTCCTTAAGAGACCATCAGACTGACAACATTCCTTAAGAGACCAACAGAAACAACATTCCTTAAGAGACCATCAGACTGACAACATTCCTTAAGAGACCAGACTGACAACATTCCTTAAGAGACCATCAGACTGACAACATTCCTTAAGAGACCATCAGACTGACAACATTCCTTAAGAGACCATCAGACTGACAACATTCCTTAAGAGACCATCAGACTGACAACATTCCTTAAGAGACCATCAGACTGACAACATTCCTTAAGAGACCATCAGACTGACAACATTCCTTAAGAGACCATCAGACTGACAACATTCCTTAAGAGACCAACAGACTGACAACATTCCTTAAGAGACCAACAGACTGACTACATTCCTTAAGAGACCATCAGACTGACAACATTCCTTAAGAGACCATCAGACTGACAACATTCCTTAAGAGACCATCAGACTGACAACATTCCTTAAGAGACCATCAGACTGACAACATTCCTTAAGAGACCATCAGACTGACAACATTCCTTAAGAGACCATCAGACTGACAACATTCCTTAAGAGACCATCAGACTGACAACATTCCTTAAGAGACCATCAGACTGACAACATTCCTTAAGAGACCATCAGACTGACAACATTCCTTAAGAGACCATCAGACTGACAACATTCCTTAAGAGACCATCAGACTGACAACATTCCTTAAGAGACCATCAGACTGACAACATTCCTTAAGAGACCATCAGACTGACAACATTCCTTAAGAGACCATCAGACTGACAACATTCCTTAAGAGACCATCAGACTGACAACATTCCTTAAGAGACCATCAGACTGACAACATTCCTTAAGAGACCATCAGACTGACAACATTCCTTAAGAGACCATCAGACTGACAACATTCCTTAAGAGACCAACAGAAACAACATTCCTTAAGAGACCATCAGACTGACAACATTCCTTAAGAGACCATCAGACTGACAACATTCCTTAAGAGACCATCAGACTGACAACATTCCTTAAGAGACCATCAGACTGACAACATTCCTTAAGAGACCATCAGACTGACAACATTCCTTAAGAGACCAACAGACTGACAACATTCCTTAAGAGACCATCAGACTGACAACATTCCTTAAGAGACCATCAGACTGACAACATTCCTTAAGAGACCATCAGACTGACAACATTCCTTAAGAGACCATCAGACTGACAACATTCCTTAAGAGACCATCAGACTGACAACATTCCTTAAGAGACCATCAGACTGACAACATTCCTTAAGAGACCAACAGACTGACAACATTCCTTAAGAGACCATCAGACTGACAACATTCCTTAAGAGACCATCAGACTGACAACATTCCTTAAGAGACCAACAGACTGACAACATTCCTTAAGAGACCATCAGACTGACAACATTCCTTAAGAGACCATCAGACTGACAACATTCCTTAAGAGACCATCAGACTGACAACATTCCTTAAGAGACCAACAGACTGACAACATTCCTTAAGAGACCATCAGACTGACAACATTCCTTAAGAGACCATCAGACTGACAACATTCCTTAAGAGACCATCAGACTGACAACATTCCTTAAGAGACCATCAGACTGACAACATTCCTTAAGAGACCAACAGAAACAACATTCTAAATAAACAGGGTCTTGTTTACCTCTGTGATTGGAGTGTCGATGATGCGTTTGTCACCATATTTCTTCCACAGCCCCCTGCTGACCTACGAATAAACAAGGCCAAAAAAAGGAATCCCATTCAAGCTGTCAAATATGCCATAGATTGTTCAAACAAAGTACATTTTTTAAATCACCTCCCTGACCACGGCCCTTCTCCCCTGATTGCTCAGTTTGGCCAGCTTGCCAGCTCTAGGAAGAGTCTTGGTGGTTCCAAACTTCTTCCATTTAAGAATGATGGAGGCCACTCTGTTCTTGGAGACCTTCAATGCTTCAGAAATGTTTTGGTACCCTTCCCCAGATCTGTGCCTAAACCCAATCCTGTCTCGGAGCGCTTCGGACAATTCCTTCAACCTCATGGCTTGGTTTTTGCTCTGACATGCACTGTCAACTGTGGGACCTTATATAGACAGGTGTGTGGCTTTCCAAATCAATAGAACTTACCACAGGTGGATTCCAATCAAGTTGTAGAAACTCAAGGATGATCAATGGAAACAGGACGCACCGGAGCTCAATTTCGAGTCTCATAGCAAAGGGTCTGAATTTCAGTCCTTCACGGCGTAGTGTGTTACCAATTGTTTTCTTGGTGAAGATGGTCCCAGCTGCCTTGAGATCATTGACAAGATCCTCTCGTATTTCTGTTTTTTATAAATTTGCTAAAATTTCTAAAAACCTGTTTTCGCTTTGTCATTATGGGGTATTGTGTGTAGATTGCTGATGATCTTTATTTATTTATTTAATCAATTTTAGAATAAGGCTGTAACGTAACAAAATGTGGAAAAAGGGGTCTGAATACTTTCCGAAGGCACCGTATACTTACCTTGTAAACTCCATCATACTGGGCCGCCTCCTCCCCCCTCTCCAGCTAATTATATATATATATATATATATATACATACAGTGAGGGGAAAAAAGTATCTGATCCCCTGCTGATTTTGTACGTTTGCCCACTGACAAAGACATGATCAGTCTATAATTTTAATTGTAGGTTTATTTGAACAGTGAGAGACAGAATAACAACAACAAAATCCAGAAAAACGCATGTCAAAAATGTTATAAATTGATTTGCATTTTAATGAGGGAAATAAGTATTTGACCCCTCTGCAAAACATGACTTAGTACTTGGTGGCAAAACCCTTGTTGACAATAACAGAGGTCAGACGTTTCTTGTAGTTGGCCACCAGGTTTGCACACATCTCAGGAGGGATTTTGTCCCACTCCTCTTTGCAGATCTTCTCCAAGTCATTAAGGTTTCAAGGCTGACGTTTGGCAACTCGAACCTTCAGCTCCCTCCACAGATTTTCTATGGGATTAAGGTCTGGAGACTGGCTAGGCCACTCCAGGACCTTAATGTGCTTCTTATTGAGCCACTCCTTTGTTGCCTTGGCCGTGTGTTTTGGGTCATTGTCATGCTGGAATACCCATCCACGACCCATTTTCAATGCCCTGGCTGAGGGAAGGAGGTTCTCACCCAAGATTTGACGGTACATGGTCCCGTCCATCGTCCCTTTGATGCGGTGAAGTTGTCCTGTCCCCTTAGCAGAAAAACACCCCCAAAGCATAATGTTCCACCTCCATGTTTGACGGTGGGGATGGTGTTCTTGGGGTCATAGGCAGCATTCCTCCTCCTCCAAACACGGCGAGTTGAGTTGATGCCAAATAGCTCCATTTTGGTCTAATCTGACCACAGCACTTTCACCCAGTTCTCCTCTGAATCATTCAGATGTTCATTGGCAAACTTCAGACGGGCATGTATATGTGCTTTCTTGAGCAGGGGGACATTGCGGGCGCTGCAGGATTTCAGTCCTTCACGGCGTAGTGTGTTACCAATTGTTTTCTTGGTGACTATGGTCCCAGCTGCCTTGAGATCATTGACAAGATCCTCTCGTGTAGTTCTGGGCTGATTCTTCACCGTTCTCATAATCATTGCAACTCCACGAGGTGAGATCTTGCATGGAGCCCCAGGCCGAGGGAGATTGACAGTTATTTTGTGTTTCTTCCATTTGCGAATAATCGCACCAACTGTTGTCACCTTCTCACCAAGCTGCTTGGCGATGGTCTTGTAGCCCATTCCAGCCTTGTGTAGGTCTACAATCTTGTACCTGACATCCTTGGAGAGCTCTTTGGTCTTGGCCATGGTGGAGAGTTTGGAACCTGATTGATTGATTGCTTCTGTGGACAGGTGTCTTTTATACAGGTAACAAACTGAGATTAGGAGCACTCCCTTTAAGAGTGTGCTCCTAATCTCAGCTTGTTACCTGTATAAAATACACCTGGGAGCCAGAAATCTTTCTGATTGAGAGGGGGTCAAATACTTATTTCCCTCATTAAAAATGCAAATCAATTTATAACATTTTTGACATGCGTTTTTCTGGATTTTGTTGTTGTTATTCTGTCTCTCAATGTTCAAATAAACCTACCATTTAAAATTATAGACTGATCATGTCTTTGTCAGTGGGCAAACGTACAAAATCAGCAGGGGATCAAATACTTTTTTCCCCTCACTGTGTGTGTGTGTGTGTGTGTGTGTGTGTGTGTGTGTATATATATATACACACACACACACACACACACACACTGTTGAGAGAATGCCAAGAGTGTGCAAAGCTGTCATCAAGGCAAAGGGTGGCTACTTAGAAGAATCTCAAATATAAAATACATTTATGATTTGTTTAACCCTTTTTTGGTTACTACATGATTCCATATGTGTTATTTCATAGTTTTGATGTCTTCACTATTATTCTACAATGTAGAAAATAGTTTTAAAAAACAAAAACCATGGAATGAGCGTTTGCCTCCAGAACAGCCTGACATTCTACAAGGTGTCGGAAACGTTCCACAGGGATGTTGGTCCATGCTGACGCGATGGCATCAAGCAGTTGCTACAGATTGGACGGCGGTACATTAATGATGCGAACAGCCCGTTCCATCTCATCCCAAAGATACTCTATTGGGTTGAGGTCTGGGGACTGTGTAAACTGAACTCGCTGTCATATTCCAGGCAATGTTTTTCCACTCCTCAACTGTCCAGTGTTGGTGATGGCGTGACCACTGGAGCCGCGACAAGGACCGACGAGTTGTGCGTTCCGTTCTGTTCTCCAAACCACTGTTGAGCTGCTCCGTTATGTGTCTGTTTGTGGCCCGCCTGTTAGCTTGCACCACTCTTGCCTTTCTCCTTCCACCTCTCTCATCAACGAGCTGTTTTCGCCCACAGGACTGCCGCTGACTGGATATTTTTTTGTTTGTCGCACTGTTCTCGGTAAACACTAGACACTGTCGTGGGTGAAACGCCCTGGATGGGCGGACATTTTCTGAGATACTGGAAGCGGCACGCCTGGCTCCGACGATCATACCACACTCAAAGTCACTTAGGTCACTCGTTCTAACGTTCAATCGAACAGTAACTGAATGCCTCGATGCCTGTATTACAGTGGTGAGAACAAGTATTTGATACACTGCCGATTTTGCAGGTTTTCCTACTTACAAAGCATGTAGAGGTCTGTAATTTTTATCATAGGTACACTTCAACTGTGAGAGACGGAATCTAAAACAAAAATCCAGAAAATCACATTGTATGATTTTTAAATAATTAATTTGCATTTTATTGCATGACATAAGTATTTGATCACCTACCAACCAGTAAGAATTCCAGCTCTCACAGACCTGTTAGTTTTTCTTTAAGAAGCCCTCCTGTTCTCCACTCATTACCTGTATTAACTGCACCTGTTTGAACTCGTTACCTGTATAAAAGACACCTGTCCACACACTCAATCAAACAGACTCCAACCTCTCCACAATGGCCAAGACCAGAGAGCTGTGTAAGGACATCAGGGATAAAATTGAAGACCTGCACAAGGCTGGGATGGCCTACAGGACAATAGGCAAGCAGCTTGGTGAGAAGGCAACAACTGTTGGCGCAATTATTAGAAAATGGAAGAAGTTCAAGATGACGGTCAATCACCCTCTGTCTGGGGCTCCATGCAAGATCTCACCTCGTGGGGCATCAATGATCATGAGGAAGGTGAGGGATCAGCCCAGAACAATACGGCAGGACCTGGTCAATGACCTGAAGAGAGCTGGGACCACAGTCTCAAAGAAAACCATTAGTAACACACTACGCCGTCATGGATTAAAATCCTGCAGCGCACGCAAGGTCCCCCTGCTCAAGCCAGCGCATGTCCAGGCCCATCTGAAGTTTGCCAATGACCATCTGGATGATCCAGAGGAGGAATGGGAGAAGGTCATGTGGTCTGATGAGACAAAAATAGAGCTTTTTGGTCTAAACTCCACTCGCCGTGTTTGGAGGAAGAAGAAGGATGAGTACAACCCCAAGAACATCATCCCAACCGTGAAGCATGGAGGTGGAAACATTATTTTGGGGATGCTTTTCTGCAAAGGGGACAGGACGACTGCACCGTATTGAGGGGAGGATGGATGGGGCCATGTATCGCAAGATCTTGGCCAACAACCTCCTTCCCTCAGTAAGAGCATTGAAGATGGGTCGTGGTTGGGTCTTCCAGCATGACAACGACCCGACACACACAGCCAGGGCAACTAAGGAGTGGCTCCGTAAGAAGCATCTCAAGGTCCTGGAGTGGCCTAGCCAGTCTCCAGACCTGAACCCAATAGAAAATCTTTGGAGGGAGCTGAAAGTCCGTATTGCCCAGCGACAGCCCCGAAACCTGAAGGATCTGGAGAAGGTCTGTATGGAGGAGTGGGCCAAAATCCCTGCTGCAGTGTGTGCAAACCTGGTCAAGACCTACAGGAAACGTATGATCTCTGTAATTGCAAACAAAGGTTTCTGTACCAAATATTAAGTTCTGCTTTTCTGATGTATCAAATACTTATGTCATGCAATAAAATGCTAATTAATTACTCAAAAATCATACAGTGATTTTCTGGATTTTTGTTTTAGATTCCGTCTCTCACAGTTGAAGTGTACCTATGATAAAAATTACAGACCTCTACATGCTTTGTAAGTAGGAAAACCTGCAAAATCGGCAGTGTATGAAATACTTGTTCTCCCCACTGTATATAGCAAGCCACGGCCACGTGACTGTAGGAGCGATCCATTTTCGTGAATGGGCTGGTGTACCTAATAAACAGGCCACTGAGTGTACATTCTTACCTTGTAAGCTCCATCATACTGAGCCACCTCCTCCCCCAGAAGGAAGACCCGCTCATCCCTCTCCAGTTCCTCATCCATGGCCTGGTTGAGGGCATCACGGACGTTCACCTGAAATAAAGACACAAAAACATCATAAAAGAATATACAGGCATTCGGGAAGTATTCAGACCATCACTTTCTCCACTTTGAAACGTTACAGAATTATTCTAAAATGAATTCAAGAAGAAAAAAAACCTCAATCTACACACAATACCCCATAATGACAAAGCGAAAACAGGTTAAGAAATATTTGCAAACGTATTACATTTTAAAAAACAGAAATACCGAAGACCCTTCGCTATGAGACTCGAAGTTGAGCTCAGGTGTTTCCATCATCCTTGAGATGTTTCTACAACTTCATTGGAGTCCACCTGTGGTAAATTCAATTGATTGGACATGATTTGGAAAAGGCACACACCTGTCAATATAAGGTCCCACAGTTGACAGTGCATGTCAGAGCAAAAACCAAGCCATGAGGTCGAAGGAATTGTCTGTAGAGCACCGAGACAGGATTGTGTCGAGGCACAGATCTGGGGAAGGGTACCAAATAATTTCTGCAGTATTGAAGGTCCCCAAGAACACAGTGGCCTCCATCATTCTTAAATGGAAAATGTTTGGAACCACCAAGACTCTTCCTAGAGCTGGCCGCCCGGCCAAACTGAGCAATCGGGGGAGAAGGGCCTTTGTCAGGGAGGTGACCAAGAACCCGATGTTCACTGAAAGAGCTCCAGAGTTCCTCTGTGGAGATGGGAGAAACTTCCAGAAGGACAACTATCTCTGTAGCATTCCACCAATCAGACCTTTATGGTAGAGTAGCCAGACGGAAGCCACTCCTCAGTAAAAAGCACATGACAGCCGGCTTGGAGTTTGCCAAAAGGCACCTAAAGAACTCTGACCATGAGAAACAGGATTCTCTGGTCTGATGAATTCAAGATTGAACGCCAAGCGTCACGTCTGGAGGAAACCTGGCACCATCCCAACGGTAAAGCATGGTGGTGGCAGCATCATGCTGTGGGGATGTTTTTCAGCGGCAGGGACTGGGAGACTAGTCAGGATCTAAGGAAAGGTGAACGGAGCAAAGTACAGATAGATCCTTGATGAAAACCTGCTCCAGAGCACTCAGGACCTCAGACTGGGGCAAAGGTTCACCTTCCAACAGGACAACGACCCTAAGCACACAGCCAAGACAACGCAGGAGTGGCTTCAGGACAAGTGTCTGAATGTCCTTGAGTGGCCCAGCCAGAGCCCGGACTTGAACCAGATCAAACATCTCTGGAGAGACCTGAAAATAGCTGTGCAGCGACGCTCCCCATCCAACCTGACAGAGCTTGAGAGGATCTGCAGAGAAGAATGGGAGAAACTCTCCAAAAACAGGTGTGCCAAGCTTGTAGCGTCATACCCAAGAAGGGTGTCTGTTTAAACTACTAGCACACACCTCGGACACCCATGCATACCCCACAAGACATGCCACCAGAGGTCTCTTCATAGTCCCCAAGTCCAGAACAGACTATGGGAGGCGCACAGTACTACACAGAGCCATGACTACATGAAACTCTATTCCACATCAGCTAACTGATGCAAGTAGTAAAATTAGAATTTAAAAACAGATTTTGTTTTTAAAACACCTTACGGAACAGCGGGGACTGTGAAGCAACACAAACATAGACACAGACACATGCACACACACACACACACACGATAACATACGCACTATACACACATGTACACATGGATTTTGTATTGTAGATATGTGGTAGTGGTGGAGTAGGGGCCTGTGTTGTGAAATCTGTGAATGTATTGTAATGTTTTTTAAAATTGTATAACTGCCTAAATTTAGCTGGACCCCAGGAGGAGTAGCTGCTGCCTCGGCAGGAACTAATGGGGATCCATAATAAACCCCAGGAAGAGTAGCTGCTGCCTTGGCAGGAACTAATGGGGATCCATAATAAACCCCAGGAAGAGTAGCTGCTGCCTTGGCAGGAACTAATGGGGATCCATAATAAACCCCAGGAAGAGTAGCTGCTGCCTTGGCAGGAACTAATGGGGATCCATAATAAACCCCAGGAAGAGTAGCTGCTGCCTTGGCAGGAACTAATGGGGATCCATAATAAACCCCAGGAAGAGTAGCTGCTGCCTTGACAGGAACTAATGGGGATCCATAATAAACCCCAGGAAGAGTAGCTGCTGCCTTGACAGGAACTAATGGGGATCCTTAATAAACCCCAGGAAGAGTAGCTGCTGCCTTGGCAGGAACTAATGGGGATCCATAATAAACCCCAGGAGGAGTAGCTGCTGCCTTGGCAGGAACTAATGTGGATCCATAATAAACCCCAGGAAGAGTAGCTGCTGCCTTGGCAGGAACTAATGGGTATCCAAAATAAATACAAATACAGCAGTTCACATTCAAGTCATTGTCCCTCACAAATAATCCCATAAAGGCGTTAGAATGCTTCAGCTCGGCTGTCGGCGAAACAAACAAGTGCACTCCATACGCCCTTAAAAGACCTTGGCTTGAAAAACAAACAAAGCGGCAATAGTACTGTTTGTCCATTTTGAGCTGCTGTAACCAGTATTCACTTCCTCAAAAAAGTCAGAATTAATCTAAAATAACTCAAGAAATCTGTCATTAATTGACGTTTTTGCCATGTAGATCTTAGTCGCGCAATATTACATCTAACTAAGATGTATGGTGCAGTATTTCTCAATGAAAAAATTTGCATGAAAACGCATCGTCACTCGTTGAACGACAACAAATACTTTATTGAAGAATCCCTACAGATAACCAATCACGGACGAAGGGGCGTACACTTCAGCTCCCAAACTTCGGTTGGCCATGACAAAATGTTTGGTGTGCCCAAACCAAGTCCAAAACGAACAACATGTATATGCACAAACTCTTCCTTACGGTTCGGCTGGGAAGAGGCTGCGTGACAGAGGCCCTGCCTTAAGAGACAGTACGACCGTACAACAGACCACATATTCACCCTAATGACAAACAAAAAACAAAGGCAAAGTCTTCTCATGCTTTGTTGATTTAAAAAAAGCTTGACACAATTTGGCATGAGGGTCTGCTATACAAGTTGATGGAAAGTGGTGTTGGGGGAAAAACATTCAGACATTATAAAATCCATGTACACAAACAACAAGTGTGCGGTTAAAATTGGCAAAAAACATTACTTTCCACACGGCCGGGGGGGGGGGGGGGGGTGAGACAGCGATGTAGCTTCAACACTTACATCAATGAATTAGCGAGGGCACTAGAACAGTCTGCAGCACCTGGCCTCACCCTACTAGAATCTGAAGTCAAATGTTTACTGTTTGCTGATGATCTGATGCTTCTGTCCCCAACCAATGAGGGCCTACAGCAGCACCTAGATCTTCTGCACAGATTATGTCACACCTGGGCCCTGACAGTAAATCTCACAAAGAAAAAAACAATGGTGTGCCAGGACCACGAATACAAATTCCATCTAGACACAGTTGCCCTAGAGCACACAAAAAACGATACATACCTCGGCCTAAACATCAGCGCCACAGGTAACTTCCACAAAGCTGTGAACCATCTGAGAGACAAGGCAAGAAGGGCCTTCTATGCCATTAAAAGGAACATAAAATTCAACATACCAATTAGAATCTGGCTAAAAATACTTGAATCAGTTATAGAACCCATTGACCTTTATGGCTGTGAGGTCTGGGGTCCGCTCACCAACCA
This sequence comes from Coregonus lavaretus, assembly GCF_964263955.1. Taxonomy (NCBI): domain Eukaryota; kingdom Metazoa; phylum Chordata; class Actinopteri; order Salmoniformes; family Salmonidae; genus Coregonus; species Coregonus lavaretus. Next base: position 1,715,649 of record NC_139999.1, on the reverse strand, counting down.
AGAATTCACAAAATGGGTTGTTAAATTTATCGCAATGTGACGTTTTGGACCTGAGGCTGTGGAGTCACTGACCCAGCGGACAGAACAGTGGGATGGATGGGAGCGCTAAGCTAACGAAGATCTAACGAAACGCTGCCCAACACTGGGTAGGTCAACGGTTAGCTGTATGGTAACTTGCCAAATGTCATCTGATTCTGAGCATACACTACATGACTAATAAATCTTAACTTGGAAGTGCTCACATTTCCAGATTTCCGCGAGCTGCTTTATTAGCACATTATGTGCAGAAACATCAAAGAGATGCAGAATCCGGACCCGCTGAAGGGCAGAGGCTATTTCATTCCAGCCTTTATCTTTTTGGTGTCTGTCATGGTAGGACGCAGAGGTAATAATGAAAAGGCAGTGGCGTTCCCCTTCTCTCCACGGCTCCACTAGTCTGTCCTCCATCCCCTCGGTGGCGTTTCCCTTCTCTCCACGGCTCCACTAGTCCGTCCTCCATCCCCTCGGTGGCGTTTCCCTTCTCTCCACGGCTCCACTAGTCTGTCCTCCATCCCCTCGGTGGCGTTTCCCTTCTCTCCACTAGTCTGTCCTCCATCCCCTCGGTGGCGTTTCCCTTCTCTCCACTAGTCTGTCCTCCATCCCCTCGGTGGCGTTCCCCTTCTCTCCACGGCTCCACTAGTCTGTCCTCCATCCCCTCGGTGGCGTTTCCCTTCTCTCCACGGCTCCACTAGTCTGTCCTCCATCCCCTCGGTGGCGTTCCCCTTCTCTCCACGGCTCCACTAGTCTGTCCTCGTTGTTGCTTTCCTCTTCTCCATCATTGTTTTGGTCTCATTGGCTGTTGGCAGTAGTCCTTACCCAACCGCGTCGTAGCACTGCTCATACTACAAGATGCATGACCAACATTTCTGACATGTCAGAAAATTATCAGGACATTCGACAGGGGTGTGGAGAACAGAACAGCCATCATCGGTGAGTCCTTGACCCGCTCAAACTACGCGAGTCCCGACGTGATGATCCTAGCTCATAGGACTTCACACTGACCATGAAAATGAGTCTGGGATGCCCAACTCTCTTCCTGGAGATCTACCGTCCTGTGGGTTTTTCAGTCCAACCCTAATTTAACACACCTGATTCTACTTATTAGCTGCTCAACAAGACCTTAACTAGCTGAATCAGATACGCTAAATTAGGGTTGGACTGAAAACCTACAGGACAGTAGATCTCCAGGAAGCGGGTTGGGCAGCCCTGGTTTAGTGTAGTAGAGGGTAGGGCAGCCCTGGTTTAGTGTAGTAGAGGGTTGGGCAGCCCTGGTTTAGTGTAGTAGAGGGTAGGGCAGCCCTGGTTTAGTGTAGTAGAGGGTAGGGCAGCCCTGGTTTAGTGTAGTAGAGGGTTGGGCAGCCCTGGTTTAGTGTAGTAGAGGGTTGGGCAGCCCTGGTTTAGTGTAGTAGAGGGTAGGGCAGCCCTGGTTTAGTGCAGTAGAGGGTTGGGCAGCCCTGGTTTAGTGTAGTAGAGGGTAGGGCAGCCCTGGTTTAGTGTAGTAGAGGGTAGGGCAGCCCTGGTTTAGTGTAGTAGAGGGTAGGGCAGCCCTGGTTTAGTGTAGTAGAGGGTAGGGCAGCCCTGGTTTAGTGCAGTAGAGGGTTGGGCAGCCCTGGTTTAGTGTAGTAGAGGGTTGGGCAGCCCTGGTTTAGTGTAGTAGAGGGTAGGGCAGCCCTGGTTTAGTGCAGTAGAGGGTTGGGCAGCCCTGGTTTAGTGTAGTAGAGGGTAGGGCAGCCCTGGTTTAGTGTAGTAGAGGGTTGGGCAGCCCTGGTTTAGTGTAGTAGAGGGTTGGGCAGCCCTGGTTTAGTGTAGTAGAGGGTAGGGCAGCCCTGGTTTAGTGTAGTAGAGGGTTGGGCAGCCCTGGTTTAGTGTAGTAGAGGGTAGGGCAGCCCTGGTTTAGTGTATGCAGTAGAGGGTAGGGCAGCCCTGGTTTAGTGTATGCAGTAGAGGGTAGGGCAGCCCTGGTTTAGTGTAGTAGAGGGTTGGGCAGCCCTGGTTTAGTGTAGTAGAGGGTTGGGCAGCCCTGGTTTAGTGTAGTAGAGGGTTGGGCAGCCCTGGTTTAGTGTAGTAGAGGGTTGGGCAGCCCTGGTTTAGTGTAGTAGAGGGCTGGGCAGCCCTGGTTTAGTGTAGTAGAGGGTAGGGCAGCCCTGGTTTAGTGCAGTAGAGGGTTGGGCAGCCCTGGTTTAGTGTAGTAGAGGGTTGGGCAGCCCTGGTTTAGTGTAGTAGAGGGTTGGGCAGCCCTGGTTTAGTGTAGTAGAGGGTTGGGCAGCCCTGGTTTAGTGTAGTAGAGGGTTGGGCAGCCCTGGTTTAGTGTAGTAGAGGGTTGGGCAGCCCTGGTTTAGTGTAGTAGAGGGTAGGGCAGCCCTGGTTTAGTGTAGTAGAGGGTTGGGCAGCCCTGGTTTAGTGTAGTAGAGGGTTGGGCAGCCCTGGTTTAGTGTAGTAGAGGGTAGGGCAGCCCTGGTTTAGTGTAGTAGAGGGTTGGGCAGCCCTGGTTTAGTGTAGTAGAGGGTAGGGCAGCCCTGGTTTAGTGTAGTAGAGGGTTGGGCAGCCCTGGTTTAGTGTAGTAGAGGGTTGGGCAGCCCTGGTTTAGTGTATGCAGTAGAGGGTAGGGCAGCCCTGGTTTAGTGTATGCAGTAGAGGGTTGGGCAGCCCTGGTTTAGTGTATGCAGTAGAGGGTAGGGCAGCCCTGGTTTAGTGTATGCAGTAGAGGGTAGGGCAGCCCTGGTTTAGTGTATGCAGTAGAGGGTTGGGCAGCCCTGGTTTAGTGTAGTAGAGGGCTGGGCAGCCCTGGTTTAGTGTAGTAGAGGGCTGGGCAGCCCTGGTTTAGTGTAGTAGAGGGTTGGGCAGCCCTGGTTTAGTGTAGTAGAGGGTAGGGCAGCCCTGGTTTAGTGTAGTAGAGGGCTGGGCAGCCCTGGTTTAGTGTAGTAGAGGGTAGGGCAGCCCTGGTTTAGTGTAGTAGAGGGCTGGGCAGCCCTGGTTTAGTGTAGTAGAGGGTAGGGCAGCCCTGGTTTAGTGTAGTAGAGGGTTGGGCAGCCCTGGTTTAGTGTATGCAGTAGAGGGTTGGGCAGCCCTGGTTTAGTGTATGCAGTAGAGGGCTGGGCAGCCCTGGTTTAGTGTAGTAGAGGGTAGGGCAGCCCTGGTTTAGTGTAGTAGAGGGTTGGGCAGCCCTGGTTTAGTGTAGTAGAGGGTTGGGCAGCCCTGGTTTAGTGTATGCAGTAGAGGGCTGGGCAGCCCTGGTTTAGTGTAGTAGAGGGTAGGGCAGCCCTGGTTTAGTGTAGTAGAGGGTAGGGCAGCCCTGGTTTAGTGTATGCAGTAGAGGGTTGGGCAGCCCTGGTTTAGTGTATGCAGTAGAGGGTAGGGCAGCCCTGGTTTAGTGTAGTAGAGGGTAGGGCAGCCCTGGTTTAGTGTATGCAGTAGAGGGTTGGGCAGCCCTGGTTTAGTGTAGTAGAGGGTTGGGCAGCCCTGGTTTAGTGTAGTAGAGGGTTGGGCAGCCCTGGTTTAGTGTAGTAGAGGGTAGGGCAGCCCTGGTTTAGTGTATGCAGTAGAGGGTTGGGCAGCCCTGGTTTAGTGTATGCAGTAGAGGGTTGGGCAGCCCTGGTTTAGTGTATGCAGTAGAGGGTTGGGCAGCCCTGGTTTAGTGTAGTAGAGGGTAGGGCAGCCCTGGTTTAGTGTATGCAGTAGAGGGTTGGGCAGCCCTGGTTTAGTGTAGTAGAGGGCTGGGCAGCCCTGGTTTAGTGTAGTAGAGGGTAGGGCAGCCCTGGTTTAGTGTAGTAGAGGGTTGGGCAGCCCTGGTTTAGTGTAGTAGAGGGTTGGGCAGCCCTGGTTTAGTGTAGTAGAGGGTTGGGCAGCCCTGGTTTAGTGTAGTAGAGGGTAGGGCAGCCCTGGTTTAGTGTATGCAGTAGAGGGTTGGGCAGCCCTGGTTTAGTGTATGCAGTAGAGGGTTGGGCAGCCCTGGTTTAGTGTATGCAGTAGAGGGTTGGGCAGCCCTGGTTTAGTGTAGTAGAGGGTAGGGCAGCCCTGGTTTAGTGTATGCAGTAGAGGGTTGGGCAGCCCTGGTTTAGTGTAGTAGAGGGCTGGGCAGCCCTGGTTTAGTGTAGTAGAGGGTTGGGCAGCCCTGGTTTAGTGTAGTAGAGGGTAGGGCAGCCCTGGTTTAGTGTAGTAGAGGGTTGGGCAGCCCTGGTTTAGTGTAGTAGAGGGTTGGGCAGCCCTGGTTTAGTGTAGTAGAGGGTAGGGCAGCCCTGGTTTAGTGTAGTAGAGGGTTGGGCAGCCCTGGTTTAGTGTAGTAGAGGGTTGGGCAGCCCTGGTTTAGTGTAGTAGAGGGTTGGGCAGCCCTGGTTTAGTGTAGTAGAGGGTAGGGCAGCCCTGGTTTAGTGTAGTAGAGGGTAGGGCAGCCCTGGTTTAGTGTAGTAGAGGGTAGGGCAGCCCTGGTTTAGTGTAGTAGAGGGTTGGGCAGCCCTGGTTTAGTGTAGTAGAGGGTTGGGCAGCCCTGGTTTAGTGTAGTAGAGGGTTGGGCAGCCCTGGTTTAGTGTAGTAGAGGGTTGGGCAGCCCTGGTTTAGTGTAGTAGAGGGTTGGGCAGCCCTGGTTTAGTGTAGTAGAGGGTTGGGCAGCCCTGGTTTAGTGTAGTAGAGGGTTGGGCAGCCCTGGTTTAGTGTAGTAGAGGGTTGGGCAGCCCTGGTTTAGTGTAGTAGAGGGTTGGGCAGCCCTGGTTTAGTGTAGTAGAGGGTTGGGCAGCCCTGGTTTAGTGTAGTAGAGGGTTGGGCAGCCCTGGTTTAGTGTAGTAGAGGGTTGGGCAGCCCTGGTTTAGTGTAGTAGAGGGTTGGGCAGCCCTGGTTTAGTGTAGTAGAGGGTTGGGCAGCCCTGGTTTAGTGTATGCAGTAGAGGGTTGGGCAGCCCTGGTTTAGTGTAGTAGAGGGTTGGGCAGCCCTGGTTTAGTGTAGTAGAGGGTTGGGCAGCCCTGGTTTAGTGTAGTAGAGGGTAGGGCAGCCCTGGTTTAGTGTAGTAGAGGGTAGGGCAGCCCTGGTTTAGTGTAGTAGAGGGTAGGGCAGCCCTGGTTTAGTGTAGTAGAGGGTAGGGCAGCCCTGGTTTAGTGTAGTAGAGGGTTGGGCAGCCCTGGTTTAGTGTAGTAGAGGGTTGGGCAGCCCTGGTTTAGTGTAGTAGAGGGTTGGGCAGCCCTGGTTTAGTGTAGTAGAGGGTTGGGCAGCCCTGGTTTAGTGTATGCAGTAGAGGGTTGGGCAGCCCTGGTTTAGTGTATGCAGTAGAGGGTTGGGCAGCCCTGGTTTAGTGTAGTAGAGGGTTGGGCAGCCCTGGTTTAGTGTAGTAGAGGGTTGGGCAGCCCTGGTTTAGTGTAGTAGAGGGTAGGGCAGCCCTGGTTTAGTGTAGTAGAGGGTAGGGCAGCCCTGGTTTAGTGTAGTAGAGGGTAGGGCAGCCCTGGTTTAGTGTAGTAGAGGGTAGGGCAGCCCTGGTTTAGTGTAGTAGAGGGTTGGGCAGCCCTGGTTTAGTGTAGTAGAGGGTAGGGCAGCCCTGGTTTAGTGTAGTAGAGGGTAGGGCAGCCCTGGTTTAGTGTAGTAGAGGGTAGGGCAGCCCTGGTTTAGTGTAGTAGAGGGTAGGGCAGCCCTGGTTTAGTGTAGTAGAGGGTAGGGCAGCCCTGGTTTAGTGTAGTAGAGGGTTGGGCAGCCCTGGTTTAGTGTAGTAGAGGGTTGGGCAGCCCTGGTTTAGTGTAGTAGAGGGTTGGGCAGCCCTGGTTTAGTGTAGTAGAGGGTTGGGCAGCCCTGGTTTAGTGTAGTAGAGGGTTGGGCAGCCCTGGTTTAGTGTAGTAGAGGGTTGGGCAGCCCTGGTTTAGTGTAGTAGAGGGTAGGGCAGCCCTGGTTTAGTGTAGTAGAGGGTTGGGCAGCCCTGGTTTAGTGTAGTAGAGGGTAGGGCAGCCCTGGTTTAGTGTAGTAGAGGGTAGGGCAGCCCTGGTTTAGTGTAGTAGAGGGTAGGGCAGCCCTGGTTTAGTGTAGTAGAGGGTAGGGCAGCCCTGGTTTAGTGTAGTAGAGGGTAGGGCAGCCCTGGTTTAGTGTAGTAGAGGGTAGGGCAGCCCTGGTTTAGTGTAGTAGAGGGTAGGGCAGCCCTGGTTTAGTGTAGTAGAGGGTTGGGCAGCCCTGGTTTAGTGCAGTAGAGGGTAGGGCAGCCCTGGTTTAGTGTAGTAGAGGGTAGGGCAGCCCTGGTTTAGTGTAGTAGAGGGTTGGGCAGCCCTGGTTTAGTGTAGTAGAGGGTTGGGCAGCCCTGGTTTAGTGTAGTAGAGGGTTGGGCAGCCCTGGTTTAGTGTAGTAGAGGGTAGGGCAGTCCTGGTTTAGTGTAGTAGAGGGTTGGGCAGCCCTGGTTTAGTGTAGTAGAGGGTAGGGCAGCCCTGGTTTAGGGTAGTAGAGGGTTGGGCAGCCCTGGTTTAGTGTAGTAGAGGGTAGGGCAGCCCTGGTTTAGTGTAGTAGAGGGTAGGGCAGCCCTGGTTTAGTGTAGTAGAGGGTTGGGCAGCCCTGGTTTAGTGTAGTAGAGGGTTGGGCAGCCCTGGTTTAGTGTAGTAGAGGGTAGGGCAGCCCTGGTTTAGTGTAGTAGAGGGTAGGGCAGCCCTGGTTTAGTGTAGTAGAGGGTAGGGCAGCCCTGGTTTAGTGTAGTAGAGGGTTGGGCAGCCCTGGTTTAGTGTAGTAGAGGGTAGGGCAGCCCTGGTTTAGTGTAGTAGAGGGTTGGGCAGCCCTGGTTTAGTGTAGTAGAGGGTAGGGCAGCCCTGGTTTAGTGTAGTAGAGGGTAGGGCAGCCCTGGTTTAGTGTAGTAGAGGGTAGGGCAGCCCTGGTTTAGTGCAGTAGAGGGTAGGGCAGCCCTGGTTTAGTGTAGTAGAGGGTAGGGCAGCCCTGGTTTAGTGTAGTAGAGGGTTGGGCAGCCCTGGTTTAGTGTAGTAGAGGGTAGGGCAGCCCTGGTTTAGTGTAGTAGAGGGTTGGGCAGCCCTGGTTTAGTGTAGTAGAGGGTAGGGCAGCCCTGGTTTAGTGTAGTAGAGGGTAGGGCAGCCCTGGTTTAGTGTAGTAGAGGGCTGGGCAGCCCTGGTTTAGTGCAGTAGAGGGTAGGGCAGCCCTGGTTTAGTGTAGTAGAGGGTAGGGCAGCCCTGGTTTAGTGTAGTAGAGGGTTGGGCAGCCCTGGTTTAGTGTAGTAGAGGGTTGGGCAGCCCTGGTTTAGTGTAGTAGAGGGTTGGGCAGCCCTGGTTTAGTGCAGTAGAGGGTTGGGCAGCCCTGGTTTAGTGTAGTAGAGGGCTGGGCAGCCCTGGTTTAGTGTAGTAGAGGGTTGGGCAGCCCTGGTTTAGTGTAGTAGAGGGTAGGGCAGCCCTGGTTTAGTGTAGTAGAGGGTAGGGCAGCCCTGGTTTAGTGTAGTAGAGGGTAGGGCAGCCCTGGTTTAGTGTAGTAGAGGGTTGGGCAGCCCTGGTTTAGTGTAGTAGAGGGTAGGGCAGCCCTGGTTTAGTGTAGTAGAGGGTAGGGCAGCCCTGGTTTAGTGTAGTAGAGGGTTGGGCAGCCCTGGTTTAGTGTAGTAGAGGGTTGGGCAGCCCTGGTTTAGTGTAGTAGAGGGTAGGGCAGCCCTGGTTTAGTGTAGTAGAGGGCTGGGCAGCCCTGGTTTAGGGTAGTAGAGGGTTGGGCAGCCCTGGTTTAGTGTAGTAGAGGGTAGGGCAGCCCTGGTTTAGTGTAGTAGAGGGTAGGGCAGCCCTGGTTTAGTGTAGTAGAGGGTTGGGCAGCCCTGGTTTAGTGTAGTAGAGGGTTGGGCAGCCCTGGTTTAGTGTAGTAGAGGGTAGGGCAGCCCTGGTTTAGTGTAGTAGAGGGTAGGGCAGCCCTGGTTTAGTGTAGTAGAGGGTAGGGCAGCCCTGGTTTAGTGTAGTAGAGGGTTGGGCAGCCCTGGTTTAGTGTAGTAGAGGGTAGGGCAGCCCTGGTTTAGTGTAGTAGAGGGTTGGGCAGCCCTGGTTTAGTGTAGTAGAGGGTAGGGCAGCCCTGGTTTAGTGTAGTAGAGGGTAGGGCAGCCCTGGTTTAGTGTAGTAGAGGGTAGGGCAGCCCTGGTTTAGTGCAGTAGAGGGTAGGGCAGCCCTGGTTTAGTGTAGTAGAGGGTAGGGCAGCCCTGGTTTAGTGTAGTAGAGGGTTGGGCAGCCCTGGTTTAGTGTAGTAGAGGGTAGGGCAGCCCTGGTTTAGTGTAGTAGAGGGTTGGGCAGCCCTGGTTTAGTGTAGTAGAGGGTAGGGCAGCCCTGGTTTAGTGTAGTAGAGGGTAGGGCAGCCCTGGTTTAGTGTAGTAGAGGGCTGGGCAGCCCTGGTTTAGTGTAGTAGAGGGTTGGGCAGCCCTGGTTTAGTGTAGTAGAGGGTAGGGCAGCCCTGGTTTAGTGTAGTAGAGGGTAGGGCAGCCCTGGTTTAGTGTAGTAGAGGGTAGGGCAGCCCTGGTTTAGTGTAGTAGAGGGTTGGGCAGCCCTGGTTTAGTGTAGTAGAGGGTAGGGCAGCCCTGGTTTAGTGTAGTAGAGGGTAGGGCAGCCCTGGTTTAGTGTAGTAGAGGGTTGGGCAGCCCTGGTTTAGTGTAGTAGAGGGTTGGGCAGCCCTGGTTTAGTGTAGTAGAGGGTAGGGCAGCCCTGGTTTAGTGTAGTAGAGGGCTGGGCAGCCCTGGTTTAGTGTAGTAGAGGGTTGGGCAGCCCTGGTTTAGTGTAGTAGAGGGTTGGGCAGCCCTGGTTTAGTGTAGTAGAGGGTAGGGCAGCCCTGGTTTAGTGTAGTAGAGGGTAGGGCAGCCCTGGTTTAGTGTAGTAGAGGGTTGGGCAGCCCTGGTTTAGTGTATGCAGTAGAGGGTTGGGCAGCCCTGGTTTAGTGTAGTAGAGGGTTGGGCAGCCCTGGTTTAGTGTAGTAGAGGGTTGGGCAGCCCTGGTTTAGTGTAGTAGAGGGTAGGGCAGCCCTGGTTTAGTGTAGTAGAGGGTAGGGCAGCCCTGGTTTAGTGTAGTAGAGGGTTGGGCAGCCCTGGTTTAGTGTAGTAGAGGGTTGGGCAGCCCTGGTTTAGTGTAGTAGAGGGTTGGGCAGCCCTGGTTTAGTGTAGTAGAGGGTTGGGCAGCCCTGGTTTAGTGTATGCAGTAGAGGGTAGGGCAGCCCTGGTTTAGTGTAGTAGAGGGTAGGGCAGCCCTGGTTTAGTGTATGCAGTAGAGGGTAGGGCAGCCCTGGTTTAGTGTATGCAGTAGAGGGTTGGGCAGCCCTGGTTTAGTGTAGTAGAGGGTAGGGCAGCCCTGGTTTAGTGTAGTAGAGGGTAGGGCAGCCCTGGTTTAGTGTATGCAGTAGAGGGTTGGGCAGCCCTGGTTTAGTGTATGCAGTAGAGGGTTGGGCAGCCCTGGTTTAGTGTAGTAGAGGGTTGGGCAGCCCTGGTTTAGTGTAGTAGAGGGTAGGGCAGCCCTGGTTTAGTGCAGTAGAGGGTAGGGCAGCCCTGGTTTAGTGTAGTAGAGGGTTGGGCAGCCCTGGTTTAGTGCAGTAGAGGGTAGGGCAGCCCTGGTTTAGTGTAGTAGAGGGCTGGGCAGCCCTGGTTTAGTGTAGTAGAGGGTTGGGCAGCCCTGGTTTAGTGTAGTAGAGGGTTGGGCAGCCCTGGTTTAGTGTATGCCCTGGTTTAGTGTATGCCCTGGTTTAGTGTAGTAGAGGGTAGGGCAGCCCTGGTTTAGGGCATAAATTAATCTGTCCTTTTTAATGGGTCAGTCAGGCCTTAACATCCCACATAGATTAAACGTTCATCAGTATATCCACAGTATATACTACCGTTCATCAGTATATCCACAGTATATACTACCGTTCATCAGTATATCCACAGTATATACTACCGTTCATCAGTATATCCACAGTATATACTACCGTTCATCAGTATACCGACAGTATATACTACCGTTCATCAGTATATCCACAGTATATGCTACCGTTCATCAGTATATCCACAGTATATACTACCGTTCATCAGTATACCGACAGTATATACTACCGTTCATCAGTATATCCACAGTATATGCTACCGTTCATCAGTATATCCACAGTATATGCTACCGTTCATCAGTATATCCACAGTATATGCTACCGTTCATCAGTATATCCACAGTATATACTACCGTTCATCAGTATATCCACAGTATATGCTACCGTTCATCAGTATACCGACAGTATATGCTACCGTTCATCAGTATATCCACAGTATATGCTACCGTTCATCAGTATATCCACAGTATATGCTACCGTTCATCAGTATATCCACAGTATATGCTACCGTTCATCAGTATATCCACAGTATATGCTACCGTTCATCAGTATATCCACAGTATATGCTACCGTTCATCAGTATATCCACAGTATATGCTACCGTTCATCAGTATATCCACAGTATATGCTACCGTTCATCAGTATATCCACAGTATATGCTACCGTTCATCAGTATATCCACAGTATATACTACCGTTCATCAGTATATCCACAGTATATGCTACCGTTCATCAGTATATCCACAGTATATGCTACCGTTCATCAGTATATCCACAGTATATGCTACCGTTCATCAGTATACCGACAGTATATGCTACCGTTCATCAGTATATCCACAGTATATGCTACCGTTCATCAGTATATCCACAGTATATGCTACCGTTCATCAGTATATCCACAGTATATGCTACCGTTCATCAGTATATCCACAGTATATACTACCGTTCATCAGTATATCCACAGTATATGCTACCGTTCATCAGTATATCCACAGTATATGCTACCGTTCATCAGTATATCCACAGTATATGCTACCGTTCATCAGTATATCCACAGTATATACTACCGTTCATCAGTATATCCACAGTATATGCTACCGTTCATCAGTATATCGACAGTATATGCTACCGTTCATCAGTATATCCACAGTATATGCTACCGTTCATCAGTATACCGACAGTATATGCTACCGTTCATCAGTATATCCACAGTATATGCTACCGTTCATCAGTATATCCACAGTATATACTACCGTTCATCAGTATACCGACAGTATATGCTACCGTTCATCAGTATATCCACAGTATATGCTACCGTTCATCAGTATATCCACAGTATATGCTACCGTTCATCAGTATATCGACAGTATATGCTACCGTTCATCAGTATATCCACAGTATATGCTACCGTTCATCAGTATATCCACAGTATATGCTACCGTTCATCAGTATATCCACAGTATATGCTACCGTTCATCAGTATACCGACAGTATATGCTACCGTTCATCAGTATACCGACAGTATATGCTACCGTTCATCAGTATATCGACAGTATATGCTACCGTTCATCAGTATATCCACAGTATATGCTACCGTTCATCAGTATATCCACAGTATATGCTACCGTTCATCAGTATATCCACAGTATATACTACCGTTCATCAGTATATCGACAGTATATGCTACCGTTCATCAGTATATCCACAGTATATGCTACCGTTCATCAGTATATCCACAGTATATGCTACCGTTCATCAGTATATCCACAGTATATGCTACCGTTCATCAGTATATCCACAGTATATACTACCGTTCATCAGTATATCGACAGTATATGCTACCGTTCATCAGTATACCGACAGTATATGCTACCGTTCATCAGTATATCCACAGTATATGCTACCGTTCATCAGTATATCCACAGTATATGCTACCGTTCATCAGTATATCGACAGTATATGCTACCGTTCATCAGTATACCGACAGTATATGCTACCGTTCATCAGTATATCGACAGTATATGCTACCGTTCATCAGTATATCCACAGTATATGCTACCGTTCATCAGTATACCGACAGTATATGCTACCGTTCATCAGTATACCGACAGTATATGCTACCGTTCATCAGTATATCCACAGTATATACTACCGTTCATCAGTATATCCACAGTATATGCTACCGTTCATCAGTATATCCACAGTATATGCTACCGTTCATCAGTATATCCACAGTATATGCTACCGTTCATCAGTATATCCACAGTATATGCTACCGTTCATCAGTATATCCACAGTATATGCTACCGTTCATCAGTATATCCACAGTATATGCTACCGTTCATCAGTATATCCACAGTATATGCTACCGTTCATCAGTATATCCACAGTATATGCTACCGTTCATCAGTATACCGACAGTATATGCTACCGTTCATCAGTATATCCACAGTATATGCTACCGTTCATCAGTATATCCACAGTATATGCTACCGTTCATCAGTATACCGACAGTATATGCTACCGTTCATCAGTATATCCACAGTATATGCTACCGTTCATCAGTATATCCACAGTATATGCTACCGTTCATCAGTATATCGACAGTATATGCTACCGTTCATCAGTATATCCACAGTATATGCTACCGTTCATCAGTATATCCACAGTATATGCTACCGTTCATCAGTATACCGACAGTATATGCTACCGTTCATCAGTATATCGACAGTATATGCTACCGTTCATCAGTATATCCACAGTATATGCTACCGTTCATCAGTATATCCACAGTATATGCTACCGTTCATCAGTATATCCACAGTATATACTACCGTTCATCAGTATATCCACAGTATATGCTACCGTTCATCAGTATACCGACAGTATATGCTACCGTTCATCAGTATATCCACAGTATATGCTACCGTTCATCAGTATATCCACAGTATATGCTACCGTTCATCAGTATATCCACAGTATATACTACCGTTCATCAGTATATCGACAGTATATACTACCGTTCATCAGTATATCCACAGTATATACTACCGTTCATCAGTATATCCACAGTATATGCTACCGTTCATCAGTATATCCACAGTATATGCTACCGTTCATCAGTATATCCACAGTATATACTACCGTTCATCAGTATATCGACAGTATATACTACCGTTCATCAGTATATCCACAGTATATGCTACCGTTCATCAGTATACCGACAGTATATGCTACCGTTCATCAGTATATCCACAGTATATGCTACCGTTCATCAGTATATCCACAGTATATGCTACCGTTCATCAGTATATCCACAGTATATGCTACCGTTCATCAGTATATCCACAGTATATGCTACCGTTCATCAGTATATCGACAGTATATGCTACCGTTCATCAGTATATCCACAGTATATGCTACCGTTCATCAGTATATCCACAGTATATGCTACCGTTCATCAGTATATCCACAGTATATGCTACCGTTCATCAGTATATCGACAGTATATGCTACCGTTCATCAGTATATCGACAGTATATGCTACCGTTCATCAGTATATCGACAGTATATACTACCGTTCATCAGTATATCGACAGTATATGCTACCGTTCATCAGTATATCGACAGTATATACTACCGTTCATCAGTATATCGACAGTATATGCTACCGTTCATCAGTATATCCACAGTATATGCTACCGTTCATCAGTATACCGACAGTATATGCTACCGTTCATCAGTATACCGACAGTATGCTACCGTTCATCAGTATATCCACAGTATATACTACCGTTCATCAGTATACCGACAGTATATACTACCGTTCATCAGTATACCGACAGTATATGCTACCGTTCATCAGTATATCCACAGTATATACTACCGTTCATCAGTATATCCACAGTATATGCTACCGTTCATCAGTATATCCACAGTATATGCTACCGTTCATCAGTATATCCACAGTATATGCTACCGTTCATCAGTATATCCACAGTATATACTACCGTTCATCAGTATATCGACAGTATATGCTACCGTTCATCAGTATATCCACAGTATATGCTACCGTTCATCAGTATATCCACAGTATATACTACCGTTCATCAGTATACCCACAGTATATGCTACCGTTCATCAGTATATCCACAGTATATACTACCGTTCATCAGTATACCGACAGTATATACTACCGTTCATCAGTATATCCACAGTATATGCTACCGTTCATCAGTATACCGACAGTATATGCTACCGTTCATCAGTATATCCACAGTATATGCTACCGTTCATCAGTATATCCACAGTATATACTACCGTTCATCAGTATATCCACAGTATATACTACCGTTCATCAGTATATCGACAGTATATGCTACCGTTCATCAGTATATCCACAGTATATGCTACCGTTCATCAGTATATCCACAGTATATACTACCGTTCATCAGTATACCCACAGTATATGCTACCGTTCATCAGTATATCGACAGTATATGCTACCGTTCATCAGTATATCCACAGTATATACTACCGTTCATCAGTATATCCACAGTATATGCTACCGTTCATCAGTATATCGACAGTATATACTACCGTTCATCAGTATACCGACAGTATATACTACCGTTCATCAGTATATCGACAGTATATACTACCGTTCATCAGTATACCGACAGTATATACTACCGTTCAAGCAATTCAATGAAATATCATCCTTGCTTGTATAGCAGTAAACACAATTGACAGCTGCGAGCCACAAAGTATCTTCTTAAAATCAGACCTTATCTTAACCACACTGCTAACCTTAAATTATGACTTGGGCTCCCGAGTGGCGCAGCGGTCTAAGGCGCTGCATCTCAGTGCTTGAGGCGTCACTACAGACCCCCTGGTTCGATTCCAGGCTGTGATTGGAAGTCCCATAGGGCGGCGCACAATTGGCCCGGGTTTGGCCGGTGTATGCTGTCATTGTAAATAAGAATTTGTTCTTAACCGACTTTCCTAGTTAAATAAATATAAATACAATTTTCACTTTGTGGCTGTGGTAACTAGTGAAAACTTTTACCACAACATTTTTAATTTCAGCTAAATGACTAAAATGTAAATGTAAAACACATTGAAGGTTGTTAGCTAGATCAAGCCATTAGCAAAGATGATACTAGCTAGCGCTCACCTGCACAGCGGCCGGAGATGTCTTGCTGAACTCTCTTCGTAGGACCACCGAGACGGTATTCTGCACAAGACAACACAGAAAAGGGCTCTCGTTTTTGCCTCATCCGAACAATATAGCTAATTGTCTGCACTTTGATTTAAAGTTAATAAATACCTTCCCGGAGCGAAGAAAACACCTCAACGACGCCATCTTTGACCTGTCCTCTGAGTGGGAGGAGCGACTTGTCCTGGAAAAGGATCAGGTCCAATCAGAGCATTAGTCTGAGTCCTGGAAAAGGATCAGGTCCAATCAGAGCATTAGTCTGAGTCCGGACAGAGATACTATTGAGGAGATAGGCCTCGCGGTGCATTCTGGGCGATTCCGGGACAATTCCGGGACTACGAGAGCTCTCCTTCAAAAACTCAACATTAGCAAGAATTTCGTTAACAAGAAGTACAACAAATATTTTACAAGATGTGAGATAAGTAGCTGGTTCTCTGTAATATCGTATCGCAGGTTTTCTCGACTCATTCCCTAACTTTGAGAAAGGATTGCGTGACGATTAGTTTAGCAACCGCGTAACGCAGCATAACAACGTGAATGCGATTGGTCGACCGTCTGCTGGGTGACGCGGTACACGGTCTTTCGTCCAATGCCCATTGGGATTCATATCTCCTCCTTTCTCTAATATCTCTGGTTAGTTTAGACTCATGAAAAAGGAAGCGGAAGAGCGCGAGCGACTGGGGAAATTCAAGGGCAGGAGCAAAAAGCGTCATCATCACCCTGTTGCCCAAACATTAACCCTTATTTAACCGGCAGGTAGCTTAGTGGTTAAGAGCCGGTTAAGTAAGGGTTACGGTTTGGGCCGACTAGGTGAAACATCTTTGATCCCCTGCTGATTTTGTACGTTTGCCCACTGACAAAGAAATGATCAGTCTATAATTTTAATGGTAGGTTTATTTGAACAGTGAGAGACAGAATAACAACAAATAAATCCAGAAAAACGCATGTCAAAAATGTTATAAATTGATTTGCATTTTAATGAGGGAAATAAGTATTTGACCCCCTCTCAATCAGAAAGATTTCTGGCTCCCAGGTGTCTTTTATACAGGTAACGAGCTGAGATTAGGAGCACACTCTTAAAGGGAGTGCTCCTAATCTCAGTTTGTTACCTGTATAAAAGACACCTGTCCACAGAAGCAATCAATCAATCAGATTCCAAACTCTCCACCATGGCCAAGAGCAAAGAGCTCTCCAAGGATGTCAGGGACAAGATTGTAGACCTACACAAGGCTGGAATGGGCTACAAGACCATCGCCAAGCAGCTTGGTGAGAAGGTGACAACAGTTGGTGTGATTATTCACAAATGGAAGAAACACAAAATAACTGTCAATCTCCCTCGGCCTGGGGCTCCATGCAAGATCTCACCTCGTGGAGTTGCAATGATCATGAGAATGGTGAAGAATCAGCCCAGAACTACACGAGAGGATCTTGTCAATGATCTCAAGGCAGCTGGGACCATAGTCACCAAGAAAACAATTTGTAACACACTACGCCGTGAAGGACTGAAATCCTGCAGCGCCCGCAAGGTCCCCCTGCTCAAGAAAGCACATATACATGCCCGCCTGAAGTTTGCCAATGAACATCTGAATGATTCAGAGGAAAAGTGGGTGAAAGTGTTGTGGTCAGATGAGACCAAAATGGAGCTCTTTGGCATCAACTCAACTCGCCGTGTTTGGAGGAGGAGGAAAGCTGCCTATGACCACAAGAACACCACCCCCACCGTCAAACATGGAGGCGGAAACATTATGCTTTGGGGGTGTTTTTCTGCTAAGGGGACAGGACAACTTCACCGCATCAAAGGGACGATGGACGGGGCCATGTACAGTCAAATCTTGGGTGAGAACCTCCTTCCCTCAGCCAGGGCATTGAAAATGGGTCGTGGATGGATATTCCAGCATGACAATGACCCAAAACACACAGCCAAGGCAACAAAGGAGTGGCTCAAGAAGAAGCACATTAAGGTCCTGGAGTGGCCTAGCCAGTCTCCAGACCTTAATCCCATAGAAAATCTGTGGAAGGAGCTGAAGGTTCAAGTTGCCAAACGTCAGCCTCGAAACCTTAATGACTTGGAGAAGATCTGCAAAGAGGAGTGGGACAAAATCCCTCCTGAGATGTGTGCAAACCTGGTGGCCAACTACAAGAAATGTCTGACCTCTGTGATTGCCAACAAGGGTTTTGCCACCAAGTACCAAGTCATGTTTTGCAGAGGGGTCAAATAGTTATTTCCCTCATGTCACGAACGTTGAGAGACGGGTCGGACCAAGGTGCAGCGTGAAAAGCGTACATGTTTATTAACTAAATAAACATTCAACAAAACAAGAACCGACGTGAAGTCCAAAGGGCTATACACATACAAGCCTACACGGAACAAGATCCCACAACTAAGGTAGGCAAACAGGCTACTTAAGTATGATCCCCAATCAGAGACAACGAGCGACAGCTGCCTCTGATTGGGAATCACACCCGGCCATACATAGAAACACAACCTAGAACTGCAACATAGAAACAGACTAACTAGAACCTAAACATAGAATATATAACATAGATATCCACACCCTGACTCAACAAACTAGAGTTCTATAGGTCAGGGCGTGACACCTCATTAAAATGAAAATCAATTTATAACATTTTTGACATGCGTTTAGCTGGATTTTTTTGTTGTTATTCTGTCTCTCACTGTTCAAATAAACCTACCATTAAAATTATAAAAGGGGATCAAATACTTTTTTCCCTCACAGTGTATATATAGTATATAGTATCCAACACTATTGATATACACTCTAGTTGGGTGAGTGATAACCTGGGTCATATTACAGGCATTAGTCACAGTAAGAAGCTTCCTCTTGAGAGGACAACGAGATGGTAACCAGTCAATGTTCAGGTCACCAAGAAAAAACATTTATCTGGAAGCATCAGAGAACTTGTTTAACATTACACTCATATTCTCCAGATAGTAACAGTCTACACTTGGTGTCCTACTCTACTACTCCACTACTCTAAAAGAAGAGTGGGTGAACACGGAGTACAGGAGGGGACTAAGCACGCACCCTTGAGGGGCCCCCATGTTGAGGGTCAGCGTGGCAGATGTGTTGTTACTTACCCTTACCACCTGGGGGCGGCCCGTCAGGAAGTGTAGGATCCAGTTGCAGAGGGAGGTGTTTAGTCCCAGGGTCCTTAGCATAGTTATGAGCTTTCTGGGCACTATGGTGTTGAACGTGGAGCTGTAGTCAATGAACAGCATTCTCACGTATGTGTTTCTTTTGTCTAGGTGGGAAAGGGCAGTGTGGAGTGTGATAAAGATTGCGTCATCTGTGGATCTGTTGAGGCGGTATGCGAATTGGAGTGGGGCTAGGGTTTCCGGGATGATGGTGTTGATGTGAGCCATGACCAGTCTTTCAAAGCACTTCATGGCTACCGACGTCAGTGCTACGAAGTCCAGGCACAGCTGCTCTCCTTGTTCTGAGTGTTTGCAGTGCTAGTGTTTTTAGTTCAAACCTACAGTCATTTGGAGAACCAGCCAAGCAGTGACAACAAGGGTGGGGAAAACAACATCATGCACATTGACGACATGATTGAATTTGATTTATTAGGATCCCCGTTAGCCGACGCCAATGGCGACAGCTAGTCTTACTGGGGTCCGACACATAACGAAAATAAATTACAGTAAAGACTTTACAATTTACATACATGTAAAAACATTAACATGTAGTCTGTGTGTGCTCTATCCGTTCCACATACATGTCAGTACATGTCAGTACAAACACACAAGGTCACATGGGGGAGTGGCGTTGTATTTGTATTTGTATTTATTAAGGATCCCCATGATGTCCACTCTTCCCCACTCTTCCTGGGGTCCAGCAACATTAAAGCAGTTATATACAATTTAAAATATTACATGACATTATATTTCATAACACTTTACACAATACATTTAGTGTGTTCCCTCGGGCCAGTACTCCACTATCACATATTTACAATACAACATCCATGTGTAGGTGTGTAGAGTGCGTGTCTTATTTGGCATGGGTCCCCAGATCCTCAAAAAGTTATACAGCTGCACCATCGAGGGCATCCTGACTGGTTGCATCACCGCCTGGTATGGCAACTGCTCGGCCTCCTACCGTAAGGCACTACAGAGGGTACTTCGTACGGCCCAGTACATCACTGGGGCCAAGCTTCCTGCCATCCAGGACCTCTATACCAGGCGGTGTCAGAGGAAGGCCCAAAAATTGTCAAAGACTCCAGCCACCCTAGTAATAAACTGTTCTCTCTGCTACCGCACGGCAAGCGGTACCAGAGCACCAAGTCTAGGTCCAAAAGGCTTCTAAACAGCTTCTACCCCAAGCCATAAAACTCCTGAACATCTAATCAAATGGATACCTGGACTATTTGCAATTGACCCTATTTGCAATATTTTCTTAACTCTATTTTCTTAAAATTGCATTGTTGGTTAAGGGCTTGTAAGTAAGTATTTCACGGTAAGGTCTACACCTGTTGTATTCGGCGCATGTGACTAATCTGTTTATTAAATCTGATTCTACTGCTTGCATGAGTTACTTGATGTGGAATAGAGTTCATGGCTCTATGTAGTACTGTGCGCCTCCCATAGTCTGTTCTGGACTTGGGGACTGTGAAGAGACCTCTGCTGGCATGTCTTGTGGGGTATGCATGGGTGTCTGAGTTGTGTGCTAGTAGCTTAAACAGACAGCTCAGTACATTCAGCTTGTCAACATTTCTTACAAAAACAAGTAGTGATTAAGTCAATCGCTCCTCCACTTTGAGCCATGAGAGATTTACATGCATATTATTAATGTTAGCTCTCTGTGTACATCCAAGGGCCAGCCGTGCTGCCCTGTTCTGAGCCAATTGTAATTTTCCTAAGTCCCTCTTTGTGGCACCTGACCACACGACTGAACAGTAGTCCAGGTGCAACAAAACTAGGGCCTGTAGGACCTGCCTTGTTGATAGCGTTGTAAAGAAGACAGAGCAGTGTTTTATAATGGACAGACTTCTCCCCATTTTAGCTACTGTTGTATCAATATGTTTTGATCATGAGAGTTTACAATCCAGCGTTACTCCAACAAAATTAGTCTCGTCAACTTGCTCAATTTCCACATTATTTATTACAAGATTTAGTTGAGGTTTAGTGAATGATTTGTCCCAAATACAATGCTTTTAGTTTTTGAAATATTTAGGACTGACTTATTCCTTGCCACCCATTCTGAAACTAACTGCAGCGCTTTGTTAAGTGTTGCCGTCATTTCAGTCGCTGTAGTAGCTGACGTGTATAGTGTTGAGTCATCTGCATACATAGACACACTGGCTTTACTCAAAGCCAGTGGCATGTCATTAGTAAAGATTGAAAAAAGTAATGGGCCTAGACAGCTGCCCTGGGGAATTCCTGATTCTACCTGGATTATGTTGCAGAGGCTTCCATTAAAGAACACCCTCTGTGTTCTGTTCGACAGGTAACTCTTTATCCACAATATAGCAGGGGGAGTAAAGCCATAACACATACGTTTTTCCAGCAGCAGACTATGATCGATAATGTCAAAAGCTGTACTGAAGTCTAACAAAACAGCCCCCACAATCTTTTTATCATACATTTCTCTCAGCCAATCATCAGTCATTTGTGTCAGTCATTTAATGTCCTTCCTTATAAGCGTGCTGAAAGTCTGCTGTCAATTTGTTTACTATAAAATCGCATTGTATCTGGTCAAACACAATTTTTTCCAAAAGTTTACTAAGGGTTGGTAACAGGTTGATTGGTCGGTTATTTGAGTCAGGTAGCGGAATTACTTTTGCTTCCCTCCAGGCCTGAGGGCACACACTTTCTAGTAAGCTTAAATTGAAAATATGGCAAATAGGAGTGGCAATATCGTCCGCTATTATCCTCAGTAATTTTCCATCCAAGTTGTCAGATCCCGTTGGCTTGGCATTGTTGATAGACAACAATACTTTTTCCACTTCTTCCACACTCACTTTACAGACTTCAAAATTACAATGCTTGTCTTTCATAATCTGGTCAGTTATACTTGGATATGTAGTGTCAGTGTTTGTTGCTGGCATGTCTTGCCTAAGTTTGCTAATCTTGACAATGAAAAAATAATTAAAGTAATTGACAATAGTGGGTTTTGTGATGAATGAGCCATCTGATTCAATGAATGATGGAGCTGAGTTTGCCTTTTTGCCCAACATTTCATTTAAGGTGCTCCAATGCTTTTTTACTATCATTCTTTATGTAATTTCTCTTTGTTTCATAGTGTAGTTTCGTCTTATTTTTATTCAGTTTAGTCACATGATTTATACATTTTCAGTGCCGTGAGGTGTTGCTTTATTTGTTTTTTAAACCAGGTTTGCTGTTCACTTGCGCTCTATAACATGGAAGGGAGTTCCATGCACTCATGGCTCTGTATAATACTGTACATTTCCTTGAATTTGTTCTTGACCTGGGGACTGAAAAGACCCCTGATGGAATGTCTGGTGGGGTAAGTGTGTGTCAGAGCTGTGTGTAAGTTGACTATGCAAACAATTTGGAATTTCCAAAACAATGTTTCTTACAAAAACAAGAAGTGATGCAGTCAGTCTTTCCTCAACTCTTAGCCAAGAGAGGCTGGCATACATAGTAATATGTATGCATAGTAATATTAGTCCTCTGATCACAATGAAGAGCAAGACTTGTGGGTCTGTTCTGGGCCAGCTGCAGCTTAACTTAGTATTTATTTGCAGAACTTTACCATATGACTGGACAATAATCAAGATAAGATAAAATTAGAGACTGCAGGACTTGCTTTGTGGAGTGTGGTGTCAAAAAAGCAGAGCATCTCTTTATTCAAATAAAATAAAATAAAATGTTATTGGTAACAGACACATATTTAGCAGATGTTATTGTGGGTGTAGCGAAATGCTTGTGTTCCTAGCTCCAACAGTGCGTTAGTATCTAACAATTTACAACAATACACACAAATCTAAAAGTAAAAGAATGGAATTAAGAAATATATAAATATTAGGATGAGCAATGTCGGAGTGGCATTGATTAAAATACAGTAGAATAGAATACAGTATATACAGTGGCTTGCAAAAGTATTCACCCCCCTTGGCATTTTTCCTATTTTGTTGCCATTTTCTAATAATTGCGCCAACAGTTGTTGGCTTCTCACCAAGCTGCTTGCCTATTGTCCTGTAGCCCATCCCAGCCTTGTGCAGGTCTACAATTTTATCCCTTATGTCCTTACACAGCTCTCTGGTCTTGGCCATTGTGGAGAGGTTGGAGTCTGTTTGATTGAGTGTGTGGACAGGTGTCTTTTATACAGGTAACGAGTTCAAACAGGTGCAGTTAATACAGGTAATGAGTGGAGAACAGGAGGGCTTCTTAAAGAAAAACTAACAGGTCTGTGAGAGCCGGAATTCTTACTGGTTGGTAGGTGATCAAATACTTATGTCATGCAATAAAATGCAAATTAATTACTTAAAAATCATACAATGGATTTTTGTTTTAGATTCCGTCTCTCACAGTTGAAGTGTACCTATGATAAAAATTACAGACCTCTACATGCTTTGTAAGTAGGAAAACCTGCAAAATTGGCAGTGTATCAAATACTTGTTCTCCCCACTGTATATGGGACGGCGGTCAATCCTTTGGTCCTTAAATGAAACTGGTATACTTTTTTATTTATCACAATTTTCTTTAACCAATTATGGTCTTTAATGCAGGGCCGACAGACAAGTTCCTTACTTTCTCCCCCTTCCACTTTCCTCTTCCATTTTTGCGTTAAGGCTGCAATTATTTGGTTGTAATTTTGGGTAGAGCAGACATTTCCATATGCTTTTGCTAGCTGCATGTGTGACATAACTCCACCAGTTTTACTTATGATATCATTTACGTAGATTATACATTTTTTAAACATTTTTTCAAAAAATAATGGTTTTTTATCAGTGTATTTTTTGTTTAACCACAATATTTGTTGCATTATTTGTTCTGTCGTTTCTGGAGGATTAAATTGAAATTGCAACCAACTTTCTATGGCTTGTTTAGAAATAGTGATATTTGGGAGATTATTTCCTTTTCAAATAACTGAAAGTGAGAGGTTGTAATCTGAATAAAGGGAATATTCAAAAATTTATTCATTTGTTTTTCCCCTCATCAACCTACACACAATATCCCATAATGACAAAGCAAAAACAGGTTTTCAGAAATGTGTGCAAATGTATTACAAATAAAAAACGGAAATATGAGATT
Organism: Coregonus lavaretus; assembly: GCF_964263955.1. NCBI lineage: Eukaryota > Metazoa > Chordata > Actinopteri > Salmoniformes > Salmonidae > Coregonus > Coregonus lavaretus. The sequence goes on along the minus strand of NC_139999.1, from coordinate 1,692,395 downwards.
TACAAAATAATTCAGACCCTTTACTCAGTACTTTGCTGAAGCACCTTTGGCAGCGATTACAGCCTCAAGTCTTCTTGGGTATGACGCTACAAGCTTGGCACACCTGTATTTGGGGAGTTTCTCACATTCTTCACTGCAGATCCTCTCAAGCTCTGTCAGGTTGGATGGGGAGCGTCGCTGAACAGCTATTTTGAGGTCTCTCCAGAGATGTTAGATTGGGTTAGAGTCCGGGCTCTGGCTGAGCCACTCAACAACATTCAGAGACTTGTCCCGAAGCCACTCCTGCGCTGTCTTGGCTGTGTGCTTAGGGTCGTTGTCCTGTTGGAAGGTGAACCTTCGCCCCAGTCTGAGGTCCTGAGCGCTCTGGAGCAGGTTTACATCAAGGATGTCTCTGTACTTTGCTCTGTCAATCTTTGCCTCGATCCTGATCACTGGAAAACTTCCCCACAGCATGATGCTGCCACCACCATGCTTCATCGTAGGGATGGTGCCAGGTTTCCTCCAGACGTGACGCTTGTCATTCAGGCCAAAGAGTTCAATTCTGGTTTCATCAGACCAGAGAATCTGTCCTGTGCCATTTACTGAGGAGTGGCTTCCGTCTGGCCACTCTACCATAAAGGCCTGATTGGTGGAGTGCTGCAGAGATGGTTGTCCTTCTGGAAGGTTCTCCTATCTCCACAGAGGAACTCTGGAGCTCTGTCATAGTGACCATCAGGTTCTTGGTCATCTCCCTGACCAAGGCCCTTCTCCCCGATTGCTCAGTTTGGCTGGGCGGCCATCTCTAGGAAGATCCAAACTTATTCCATTTAAGTATGATGTTGGCCACTGTGTTTTTGGGGATCTTCAATGCTGCAGACATTTTTTGGTACCCTTCCCCAGATCTGTGCCTCAACACAATCCTGTCTCTGAGCTCTACGGGCAATTCCTTCGACCTCATGGCTTGGTTTTTGCTCTGACATGCACTGTCAACTGTGGGACCTTTTATATAGACAGGTGTGTGCCTTTCCAAATCATGTCCAATCAATTGAATTTACCACAGGTGGACTCCAATCAAGTTGTAGAAACATCTCAAGGATGATCAATGGAAACAGGATGTACCTGAGCTCAATTTCCAGTCTCATAGCAAAGGGTCTGAAAACTGTAAATAAGGTATTTCTGTTTATTATTATTATTATACATGTTATTTTTGGGGTTACTTTCTACCCCTTTTTGTCCCCAATTTCGTGATATCCAATTGGTAGTTACAGTCTTGTCCCATCGCTGCAACTCCCGTACGGACTCGGGAGAGGCGAAGGTCGAGAGCCAGGCGTCCTCCGAAACACGACCCTTGCCAAGCCGCACTGCTTCTTGACACACTGCTCGCTTAACCCGGAAGCCAGCCGCACCAACGTGTCAGAAGAAACACCGTACACCTGGCGACCGAAGTCAGCATGCATGCGCCTGGCCCGCCACTAGGAGTCGCTAGAGCGCGATGGGATTTGTCATTATGGGGTATTGTGTGTAGATTGATGAGGAAAAATGTTTATTTAATCCATTGTAGAATAAGGCTGTAACGTAACAAAATGTAGAAAAAGTCAAGGGGTCTGAATACTTTCCAAAGGCACTATATATCAGGAAATGTACATAGTGAACTCGTACACATTGTAAATACGTAAATAGAATGCACTATGTCAGAACGTGACCTACCGCTTGCAGAGAATTATCAGACCGGGATGAATTGAAGTTCACAAATCTCCCGCTATCTGCAAGGATGACCAATGGCAGAACACCTTATTGATATGCAAATTGACCTAATTCCTCTACATGCCGCCATTTCCTAGTAGTTTATCAGTAGTTGTATCATTTCCTAGTGGTTTATCAGTAGTTGTATCATTTCCTAGTGGTTTATCAGTAGTTGTATCATTTCCTAGTGGTTTATCAGTAGTTGTATCATCTCCTAGTGGTTTATCAGTAGTTGTATCATTTCCTAGTGGTTTATCAGTAGTTGTATCATTTCCTAGTGGTTTATCATTTATGTATTCACCCAGTACTAAACGTGCACAGGTAAAGTAAACAACATCAGATCTCCTAACTATAGCTACAAGCTCAAATATCTCCACTGGTAAAATGGTACAACAGCCCACACTATCAGTGTAGCTCAATAGTCTCCATTGTGATACTTGTAACAGTGTGTGTAATCTGGGCTATATGGGGTACTGCCAGGGGCAAGGCTGACACTAGAGAAGCCTTTTTTTCTTTCAGTGACTGAAATGGATATATCCTCCTGACATTTCAGTTCAGTGCAGGTGGTTTCACCTTCACAGAGACTCACAGGGCTTCAGGTTACCTCACTGTTTTTTTTAGCTCTTACAGGCCTTTTTGTTTCTATATTCAGGCTGAATGATCATAACTTCACTGCAAATGTTTAATAATATAATAATATGCCATTTAGCAGACGCTTTTGTCCAAAGCGACTACTATGGGTCTTTGCCAATATCATTTATATAAATGGTGAACAAAACAGGTCCTAAAATGGAACCTTGCGGAACCCCTTTTTTGTGTTATTATCTTACAAACTGTAATCTATTCAAGATTAAGACCATTTTTTCCGGGGCTAAAACATCGCCATCAAGCATGCTTTTTTTTTAGTCCAGGAGCAGGCTTAATCTGGGTCCAGGAAAACAAACCTTTGTCCCCCTGTGGTAGTTTCCAGTCTCAAACCAGGTCTCCATCCAACCTCTTTATGCCAGTAAAGTACACGTCGGATAAGAAATGTCACGACAGGCCTGATGGAAACAGCAGATTTATCAGTAAACTTTCCAAATGTAAATACACTAGACAAGGTGGGATCTTTTTGTGTCGGTAAAATTAATTAATCGAGAAATGGCGGTCGATATAACTAATATTGATGTACCAACTATGGTAACGCTTTATAATATGGTTCCATTTCTAAAGGGGTTATAATTACATTATGAATTATTATTTACAGTGGCAAGAAAAAGTATGTGAACCCTTTTGTAATTACCTGGATTTTTTGGTAATAACATTTATCTGATCTTCATCTAAGTCACAACAATAGACAAACACAGTCTGCTTAAACTAATAACACACAAACAATTATGCGTTTTCATGTCTTTATTGAACACACCGTGTAAACATTCACAGTGCAGGGTGGAAAAAGTATGTGAACCATTGGATTTAATAATTGGTTGACCCTCCTTTGGCAGCAATATCCTCAACCAAACGTTTTTCTGTAGTTGTGGATCAGACGGTCGGGAGGAATTCTGGACCATTCCTCTTTACAAAACTGTTTCAGTTCAACAATATTCTTGTGATGACTGGTGTGAACCGCTCTCTTGAGGTCATGCAACAGCATCTCAATCGGGTTGGGGTCAGGAGTCTGACTGGGCCACTCCAGAAGGCGTATTTTCTTCTGTTGAAGCCATTCTGTTTTGGGTCGTTGTCCTGTTGCGTCACCCAACTTCTGTTGAGCTTCAATTGGCGGACAGATAGCCTTACATTCTCCTGCAGAATGTCTTGATTAACTTGGGAATTCATTTTTCCGTCGACGATAGCAAGCTGTCCAGGCCCTGAGGCAGCAAAGCAGCCCCAAACCATGATGCTCCCTCCACCATACTTTACAGTTGGGAGGTTTTGATGTTGGTGTGCTGTGCCTTTCTTTCTCCACACATAGTGTTGTGTGTTCCTTCCTTCCAAACAACTCAACTTTAGTTTCATCTGTCCACAGAATACTTTGCCAGTAGCGCTGTGGAACATCCAGGTGCTCTTTTGCAAACTTCAGACGTGCAGCAATGTTTTTTCTTGCCACTGTAATCATTTGTAAATGCATTAAACCATTAATAAACGGTTATATCTCATTGGTCAAAATATTGCAATAACTGGTCAGTGTTTGCCAAATAGTGAGTCAATATTTACCTCCAGTTACATCACATCGAGAGCAAAACATCTAATGACAGAAAAAACTTGAATTGTTGCATCTCGTTGTGTTGTTGTCCTCCAGTGACTAGCTAGCTAGCTAAAATTGGACCTTTCCTAAATTAGCCATGGATGGAGACTTTTGGTTTTACTTAATTCTCCGTACTGGCCAATGATTATAACGGTGATTCTGATCCCAATCATAAATTCATACTTTGTGCCGCTGGCCTGAGAGGTGAAGTTCAATATGTAGCCAGATGTAGAAGGCTAATGTTAACTAGCTGGCTAATCATTGCCCATGAAAGGAAGTTAGGCTAGTGAGCATTTTAGCCAGGTAGCCTGGGACAACCAAAACTAAAAGCCTGTACTGTATGACGGAGTCATAGACCGTTTAGTCAACATGAAAGAGAGGACGATTGCATTGGCATTTCTCTACAAGTAGTCAATGTTTTTTCTACTTGCACGAACGCACACACACAGAGAGAGAAATCATGGACAGCCACATCATATTTAGCTTACATTGTCACTGTATTAGGCTAAGCAGATAACATAACATACTGTAGGTGATTTGATGATGTTGAAATGGTGCTGGAATAGTGGAGGCAGCTCCTGTTTTCTTTGTGACTTGCGGTAACGCTCTGTGGTTCTAAATCAATAGTTGTTTAGTGGTCCGAAAATGTTGGAAACATTAACTTTCTTGACCATGCTGTAGGTCATGTAACTGTTTCTTACATACAATATGTTTTGTGGACTTCACCGGACAGATGTTTTGTGATGAAACAAAGGTGTTAGTTGAATTTATTCTGCCACTGTGTCTTCTTATTGTCTCTGCCTTTAGGCCTATACAGTTGAAGTCGGAAGTTTACATACACTTAGGTTGGAGTCATTAAAACTCATTTATCAACCACTCCACAAATTTCTTGTTAACAAACTATAGTTTTGGCAAGTCGGTTAGGACATCTACTTTGTGCATGACAAGTAATTTTTCCAACAATTGTTTACAGACAGATTATTTCACTCTCTCCCTCTGTCTCTCTCTCCCTCTCCCTCTGTCTCCCTCCCTCTGTCTCTCCCTCCCCTCTCTCCCTCCGTCTCTCTCTCCCTCTGTCTGTCTCTCCCTCTGTCTGTCTCTTCCTCTGTCTGTCTCTTCCTCTGTCTGTCTCTTCCTCTGTCTGTCTCTTCCTCTGTCTCTCCCTCCCTCTGTCTCTCTCTCCCTCTGTCTCTCTCTCCCTCCCTCTCACTCATCTCTCCCTCTGTCTCTCTCTGTCTCTCTCTTTCTCTGTCTCTCTCTCTCTCTCTCTCTGTCTCTCTCTGTCTGTCTCTCCCTCTGTCTCTCTCTCTCATCTCTCGGTCTCTTTCTTTTACTTTCTCTCTCACATGGCTTGGCAAGATCTAAAATGCATTACTTGCATGTAGACTTCACCATCTAGAGATATTTAAAAGTGCCAAGGTGTCACAAAAGAGTGACATGGCAGGCTGGTGGTCATTCGGCACTTTGCAAGCTAAATCAATCACCTGAGGCCCCATGCATCAGTTGGGACTTCTTAGACTTCAGCCAATCATGGTCACTCAGTGAAAAAACGAAGGCGCCATTGAGGTGTTTGAAGGAAGGCTTGGAGATTCTCCTGACCCTGTAACCTGACAGGGAAAAGCTCAGGGCCTATGAGGTGTTTGAGGGAAGGCTTGGAGATTCTCCTGACCCTGTAACCTGACAGGGAAAAGCTCAGGGCCTATGAGGTGTTTGAGGGAAGGCTTGGAGGTTCTCCTGACCCTGTAACCTGACAGGGAAAAGCTCAGGGCCTATGAGGTGTTTGAGGGAAGGCTTGGAGATTCTCCTGACCCTGTAACCTGACAGGGAAAAGCTCAGGGCCTATGAGGTGTTTGAGGGAAGGCTTGGAGGTTCTCCTGACCCTGTAACCTGACAGGGAAAAGCTCAGGGCCTATGAGGTGTTTGAGGGAAGGCTTGGAGATTCTCCTGACCCTGTAACCTGACAGGGAAAAGCTCAGGGCCTATGAGGTGTTTGAGGGAAGGCTTGGAGATTCTCCTGACCCTGTAACCTGACAGGGAAAAGCTCAGGGCCTATTACTGCATGGTTATAGCCCTTTAACTAGGGCTAATCATCCCCAGGATGAATCAGTGACGACTCTCCAAGTATGAATGAATAATCCCCAGGATGAATCAGTGACATACACTGTGCCCCAGAAAGAGGTCAGGACATTGATACATAGCCTGTAACTAGGGTCCAGAGTTTTTCCTCACAACCTGTTCATTCATTAATCCTAGGTAGCCTAGCAGGCAGCAGTGATGTGATGAAGAGGTGACCAGACCATGCTAGCTTGTTAATTATAAACCACGACATTTAAGGTGTGGGTTTCCTTGTTGCTAGGAGACCAGTTGAACCTGTGACCAAAGCAGCCAGTTTTCTCCTCATGCAGCTTTTTCACACAGGAAGGTTTAAACCACACAAACCGGACAGCAAATAACTACAAAAGTTTATCCAAACATGTGTTATTATAACTTATTATAACTTAGTTTCTCGAACAGTTGTAACAGTTTGTTTTATAATAATTGCATATGAACATTATTTATAGCTAACAATACATCTGTACATCATATAGAAGATAATATATTTGGTATAAATCAAATTATAGCATGCTCATACAGTAAAAACAAATGAAAGTTATTCTTCATAAACATCAAGGGAATTGTAATAATGAAGCATAAAACCAGCTGGAGAATGAAGCCTTCTGCTCGTCATCCAAGGCGATCAGTTTCAGAGGGGAAATTGAATATTCCATTCCTGGCATAGAAAGTGTTACTCACGACTCCTGATCTTCCATTGGCTGGAGACCTGTAGTCTCTTTCATAGTCACCTGGGGCATAGACGGAACGTTGACATTTAAATGTGTATTTGAAAGTCTTTCTTTTCCATGCATTGCTTTGTGATAAACATGCTCAAAACAAACACAAACTAGTTTGTAATCCTTTCAAGCTTCTTTTTTTTATTGTATTATATTATATTCATTAGCCAGGGAAATAGCCTTAAGATCAACATCAACATTATCTTTTTCCATTCAGCCCTTTAAAGGTATGGCTATAGGAAGCATCCCAGAACCAGTCTCCATCCATAGTCATTATAAAGGCTCACACATGCTCATAACCAGTAATGAAGCGTTATACCTGCTGGTATAAAGTGCTATTAAATGGTAAAGTGTTACTATACATTTCACCCAGTCTCCATCCATAGTCATAAAGTGTCATACATGCTTACAACAAAGTACTAAAGCATCAAGTACAAGATTACCAAACATCTCACCCAGTCTCCATCCGTAGTCCCAGGAAGCCAGTAGAGGGTAGTCAAACTTCTCCTCTGGGCCTTTCTGGGTGCGTGTGTGGAGGTAGAGGCTGCGGCCCTTCCCCTCTTTGGAAAAACCCTGGTAGAGAGAGTCCTTGGTCTGGGGCGTCACTGCTCTCATCAGGGGAGCCTCGCTCAGGGACCTGGGTTAAGGGTAACCAAGAACATCATTTCGGAAGACATTCATATGTTTTAAATCCTCAAAGATATTTTATATGAAAATGTACTGTTGTATTTTTCTAAAAATCAGTCTCATCTGGTGATTTCTGAGCCTGTGTAGGGGAAAGGAATAGGTTCCTTTTCATTAAACAACAGGTGGCTTGGCCTCCTTTAGTGGTCCTAGGCTGAGGCAGTGAAGGAAAGTAAGTCCCTGACACCCAGAAGAACTCTTTACGTTTCAAATGCTCAGGCATGACAGCAAAATGGTCCAATTCACGCACCTATCAAGAGAATGCATCATCACTACCTCTGATCTGGCAGACTCACTAAACACAAATTCTCCATTTATAAACGATGTCTGAGTGTTTTGGAGCCTCTGGCTGTCCGTAGGTAAAATAAGGAATTTGTTGTATGGCATTTACTTTTGATACATAAGTACATTTTAAACAAGATACTTTAATACTTTTACTTAAGTAGTATTTTACTGAGTCACTTTCACTTTTAATTTGGTCATTTTCTATTAACGTATCTTTACTTTTACTCAAATATGGCAACTGGGAACTTTTTCCACCACTGGGCTTAGGTTACCACACACATTGTGGCGCAGTCGGCAGAATCAATAATTGTTGTACTCCTGTGGCTGAGGCAACTATTTGTATTTAAAGTTTGTCAAATAAAATTAATTAATTAACTCACCTGTCCATGGGCACTACAGCCTCTCTCCTCCTCTCCAGGGTAGATAACATAGGAGGCAGGATAGTCTTAGTGGTGGGGGTGGTGGTCAGGGGGAGCTTAGGGAGCCTCAGACCCAGCCCCAGCTGCTCCTTGGCCCTGCGGGAGACGAAGCTGGTGGGGTAGTCTTGTCCGTAGCGGCTCTTCCAGGCCAGCCGGGTGTAGCACTCCTTCGCTATCTGCTCCCGGTAACAGTTCTGGTTCTGGGTGGTCAGGAGGTTCCTCATCCTCTGGAGTGTTCTGTCCAGTTCTAGAATGTCCTGTACTCTTCTAGAGTGTCCTGTCCTGTTCTGAAATGCCCTGTTCTGTTCTAGAATGTTCTAGAGTGTCCTGTACTGTTCTGACCTGTCTGTAGAACAGGCTGTTCCTGCACTGGTTGGCTGGTTCTGCTGTTCTAGAGTGTCCTGTCCTGGTTGATTTCAGAGTGGAGACTTCCGGAATATTTATCTTCTCCCTCACTGAACCAGAACTCTGTCTGCTTTTCCATAGGTATTATCTCAGTCAGAAACATAACCTAACCTTGTGGCTCAGATTCAGAAACCTAAGAACAGTCTCTCGCTCCCTCTCTCTATGGTTACCCAATCAGAGACCAGTACATTCCAGACAGGTGCCTTTATGTGTGCGTCTAGAAAACGGAGAGGTAGTTTCACCAGCCAGCCTCACTGTGCCCCCACCTACCAGCTGAAAGAACTGTAGGACATGACGGAACACAACACATACAGAACGAGTGAGAGCAGTTCTGCTTCATGTTCAGATGATGGCGCTGTAGTTTTCTCACTGTGAGTCCGCATACTGTGGTCTCTGCTGAGCAATGATACTTTAGGAGAATCTCCATTGAAAAGCCTTTTTATTCCAGGAATAGGCTAAGTATGGGTCTGAGAACCAGTGCATACCGTCTGTCAAGAAGAGTACTGATTTACCCGGCAACACTGTACCTCAGAAATTGTTTTATTACCGGAATAATCGATGGAAAAGCAATTAATAAAATGTAATATTAAAAAGGGAAAAACTAAGAACAGTGTTCCTAAATGTGTGATAATATAATCTCTATAAATAAAATATATCCAGGAAGCTTGAATCAGTTACTAAACTATTCTAAATCTAGAATACAGTGAACCTATTCAATCAAATGTATTTATAAAGCCCCTTTTACAGATGTCACAAAGTGCTTATACAGAAACCCAGCCTAAAACCCCAAACAGCAACCAATGCAGATGTAGAAGCACGGTGGCTAGGAAAAACTCCCTAGAAAGACAGGAACTAGGAAGAAACCTAGAGAGGAACCAGGCTCTGAGGGGTGGCCAGTCCTCTTCTGGCTGTGCCTGGTAGAGAGGAACCAGGCTCTGAGGGGTGGCCAGTCCTCTACTGGCTGTACTGGGTAGAGAGGAACCAGGCTCTGAGGGGTGGCCAGTCCTCTTCTGGCTGTGCCGGGTAGAGAGGAACCAGGCTCTGAGGGGTGGCCAGTCCTCTACTGGCTGTACTGGGTAGAGAGGAACCAGGCTCTGAGGGGTGGCCAGTCCTCTTCTGGCTGTGCCGGGTAGAGAGGAACCAGGCTCTGAGGGGTGGCCAGTCCTCTTCTGGCTGTGCCGGGTAGAGAGGAACCAGGCTCTGAGGGGTGGCCAGTCCTCTTCTGGTTGTGCCTCTTTGTTTATTTGTGTGTTTATCTGGATCCCCATTAGCTTTTGCAGAAGCAGCAACTACTCTTCCTGGAGTCCACAAAAAACACAAAACATGACAAGTAACAAAACACTGATAGACAAGGAAAGTCACACAAAATAAAAATACAACGATATTCAAACAATACAACAACAAAATTATACAAACAATACAACTAAAACATGATGTGTGTGTCTGTGTGTGTCCTGTGTGTGTGTGTGTGTCTGTGTGTGTCCTGTGTGTGTCTGTGTGTGTCCTGTGTGTGTGTGTGTGTGTCCTGTGTGTGTCTGTGTGTGCAGGTTTGTGTGTCCCCGCTGTTCCATGAGATGTTGTTTAATCCGTTTTTTAAAGGTAATGTTGCTGTTTGCTTGAGTAATTGCAGATGGGAGTTCCATACGATCATGGCTCTGTATAATACTGTGCGTTGCCGTGAATTCGTTTTGGACTTGGGGACTGTGAAGAGACCTCTGGTGGCATGTCTTGTGGGGTATGTATGGGTGTCTAAGCTGAATGTTATTTGATTATGCAGACAATCTGGAATCTTCATCACAGTAATATTTCTTATAGAAATTCAAAGAGAAGCAGTTAATATCTTATCAACCCTCAACCAGGAAAGACTGGCATGCATCTTGTTGATGTTAGTTCTGTATGTGCAGTTAAGGGCAAGGCGTGCTGCTCTGTTTTGAGCCAGCTGCAGCTTTGCTAGGTCTTTCTTTGCTGCACTTGACCATATTACTGGACAGTAATCAGGATGGGACAAGACTAGAGTCTGAACAACTAGTACAGTAGATCTTTGTATCAAAAACGCAGAACATACAGTGGGGGAAAAAAGTATTTAGTCAGCCACCAATTGTGCAAGTTCTCCCACTTAAAAAGATGAGAGATGCCTGTAATTTTCATCATAGGTACACGTCAACTATGACAGACAAAATGAGAAGAAAGAAATCCAGAAAATCACATTGTAGGATTTGTAATGAATTTATTTGCAAATTATGGTGGAAAATAAGTATTTGGTCACCTACAAACAAGCAAGATGTCTGGCTCTCACAGACCTGTATGTCAGGGTTGAGTGTAGAGGGAACGTGGAATCACACGCAGGACACAGAGATTCAAAAAACAGATGTCTTTAGTGAAGACCGACAGTACAAGCCAACACGGCAACAGGCCACAGGCGAAACAAGCGTACACTGGACTGTCCAAAGTAAATTCGCACAACGTGCAGGACTCTCTCAAACAAAACGAAATTACAGAGAGCACAGAACAGCGGACCTACATCTACACGTGACATCGAACAATTACACACAACACCTGACCAAACACAAGAGAACTAAATAGGGTGCCTAATGAACACTTAACAATGAACAGGTGTAACAAACAGACAAAACCAATCAAACATGAAACATCGAACGGTGGCAGCTAGTACTCCGGAGACGACGACCGCCGAAGCCTGCCCGAACAAGGAGAAGGAGCCGCCTCGGCCGAAACCGTGACAGTACCCCCCCCTTGACGCGCGGCTCCAGCCGTGCGCCGCCCCCGGCCTCGGGGACGACCAGGAGGACGCGGAGCAGGGCGCGTAGGATGACCACGATGGAACTCGGTCAGAAGAGACGGGTCTAGGATGTCCATCCTCGGCACCCAGCACCGCTCCTCCGGGCCGTACCCCTCCCACTCCACGAGATATTGGAGACCCCCCATCCGGCGTCTCGAATCTAGGATGGCCCGAACAGTGTACGCCGGAGCCCCCTCGATGTCCAACGGGGGCGGAGGAGTCTCTTCTATCTCAAAGTCCTGGAGTGGACCAGCTACCACCGGCCTGAGGAGAGACACATGGAACGAGGGGTTAATATTCTTGTAATCAATGGGCAGTTGTAACCTGTAACACACCTCGTTCAATCTCCTCAGGACTTTAAAAGGCCCCACAAACCGCCGACCCAGCTTCCGGCAGGGCAGGCGGAGGGGCAGGTTTCTGGTTGAGAGCCAGACTCGATCTCCAGGTGCGTACACTGGCCCCTCACTGCGGTGGAGGTCGGCGCTCGTCTTCTGTCGATAGATGGCTCGCTGCAGATGGACGTGTGCAGCGTTCCACGTCTCCTCCGAGCGCCGCACCCACTCATCCACCGCAGGGGCCTCGATCTGGCTCTCATGCCAAGGTGCCAGAACCGGCTGGTACCCTAACACACACTGGAAAGGGGTTAGTTTAGTGGAGGAGTGGCGGAGAGAGTTCTGTGCCATCTCGGCCCAGGGCACATATCTCGCCCACTCCTCCGGCCGGCCCTGGCAATATGACCTCAGAAACCTACCCACATCCTGGTTGACACGTTCGACCTGCCCATTACTCTCCGGGTGGTAACCCGAGGTAAGGCTCACCGAAACCCCCAACCGTTCCATAAACGCTCTCCAGACTCTGGAGGTAAACTGGGGGCCTCGATCAGACACTATATCCTCGGGTACCCCGTAATGCCGGAAGACGTGAGTAAATAGAGCCTCAGCGGTCTGTAGGGCAGTAGGAAGACCCGGCATGGGAAGGAGACGACAGGCCTTCGAGAACCGATCCACAACGACCAGGATGGTGGTATTCCCCTGTGAGGAGGGAAGGTCGGTAACAAAATCCACCGAGAGGTGAGACCAGGGTCGTTGTGGAACGGGCAGGGGTTGTAACTTACCCCTGGGCAAGTGTCTGGGCGCCTTACACTGGGCACACACTGAGCAGGAGGAGACATAAATCCTCACATCCCTGGCTAACGTTGGCCACCAGTACTTTGTACTAAGGCAGTGCACCGTCCGGCCAATACCTGGATGCCCAGAGGAGGGTGACGTGTGAGCCCAATAAATAAGCCGATCCCGGACCTCGAGCGGGACGTACGTCCGACCCACCGGACACTGTGGAGGGCTAGGGTCGGTGCGTAATGCCCGCTCGATCTCCGCATCGACCTCCCATACCACCGGTGCAACCAGACAAGACTTAGGTAGTATGGGAGTGGGCTCCACGCACCTCTCCTCCGTGTCATACCGCCGAGACAGGGCATCTGCCTTCCCGTTCTGGGACCCAGGGATGTAAGTGATCTTAAACACGAACCGGGCTAGAAACATAGTCCACCGAGCCTGGCGAGGATTCAGTCTCCTAGCTGCCCGAATGTATTCCAGGTTACGGTGGTCAGTCAGAATGAGAAAAGGGTGTTGAGCCCCCTCAAGCCAATGCCTCCACACCTTTAGGGCCTGTACCACGGCTAACAGCTCCCTGTCCTCTACGTCATAATTACGCTCCGCCGGACTGAGATTCTTAGAATAAAAAGTACAGGGGCGGAGTTTAGGTGGTGTGCCGGACCGTTGTGAGAGAACAGCCCCGATACCGGCTTCAGACGCGTCCACCTCCACTTGGAATGGTAAAGTGGGATCCGGGTGAGCCAGCACTGGAGCCGAGGTAAACAGGTCCTTCAGTCTCCCAAAAGCCCTGTCCGCCTCAGCTGACCACCGCAAGCGCACTGGACCCCCCTTCAGAAGGGACGTTATGGGAGCTGCCACCTGTCCAAAACCACGGATAAACCTCCAGTAGTAATTCGCAAAACCCAAGAACTGCTGCACCTCTTTAACCGTGGTTGGGGTTTGCCACGGTCAACCTCCATCCTCACCCCTGACGCAGACAACTGATAACCCAAAAAGGAGACCGACTCCTGGAAGAACAGACATTTCTCGGCTTTGACATACAGGTCATGCTCCAACAACCTCCTCAATACTCTGCGCACCAGGGCTACATGTTCGGCCCGGGTAGAACTGTACACCAGAATATCGTCTATGTACACCACTACTCCCTGCCCCTGCATGTCCCGGAAAATCTCATCTACAAAGGATTGGAAGACTGATGGAGCATTCATTAACCCGTATGGCATGACGAGATACTCGTAATGACCGGAGGTAGTACTAAATGCTGTCTTCCATTCATCGCCCTCTCTAATGCGCACCAAGTTATATGCGCTCCTGAGGTCCAATTTTGTGAAGAACCGTGCCCCGTGTAATGACTCCGTCATAGTCGCAATCAGCGGAAGTGGATAACTATATTTCACAGTAACCTGATTTAGACCGCGGTAATCAATACACGGGCGCAAACCTCCATCCTTTTTCTTCACAAAAAAGAAGCTTGAGGACGCGGGTGAAGTGGAGGGCCGTATGTATCCCTGTCTCAGAGACTCGGCAATGTATGTCTCCATTGCCCTCTTCTCCTCCTGTGACAACGGATACACATGGCTCCGCGGGAGCGCAGCTCCTGCCTGGAGGTCTATCGCACAATCCCCCTGTCTATGAGGTGGCAACCTTGCCGCTCTTGTCTTGCTAAACACGAGTGCCAAATCCTCATACTCGGGGGGAATGTGCAATGCGGGCATCTGGTTCGGACTCTCCACCGAGGTCGCCCCTACGGAAACACCCAGACATAGCCCCTCACACTGAGCAGACCACCCTTTAAGAGCCCTCTCTCGCCACGAAATAGTAGGATCATGGGTACTCAACCAGGGAAGCCCCAGTACCACCGGATACGCAGGAGAGTCGATCAGATAGAGCTGAATCGTCTCCTCATGACCCCCCCGCGTCTCCATCCTAAGTGGCGCTGTGACCTCCCTAATCAACCCGGATCCTAACGGACGACTATCTAGGGCATGTACAGGGAAAGGATTATTTACCGGAAGGAGGGGAATCCCTAACTCTACACAGAATTTGCGATCTACAAAATTCCCAGCTGCGCCTGAATCTACTAGCGCCTTATGCTGGGAACGAGGTGCAACCTGTGGAAAACAAACAGGTATGGTTATGTGTACGACAGAAAGCTCTGGGTAAGTGGGGCGCCTACTCACCTGGGAGGACTCCCCAATGTGTGGCCTGCCTTCTCCTCCACCAGGGGACCCTCCCCAGCACCTAATGTTAGTGTAGTATCCCTGCACGCCAACTCTCTGCGGACGTCCTCCCGGAGGCTGCAGCGGAAGTGGTCTATGAGTGCCCGCTCATTCCACCCTGCATCTGCCGCTAGAGTCCGGAACTCCAGTGCAAACTCCTGAGCGCTCCTCATCCCCTGCCGGAGGTAGAATAGACGCTCCCCCGCCGCCTTCCCCTCTGGTGAACCTTGTGAAGACTTACAGAAAACGTTTGACCTGTGTCATTGCCAACAAAGGGTACAGTGGGGAAAAAAAGTATTTAGTCAGCCACCAATTGTGCAAGTTCTCCCACTTAAAAAGATGAGAGAGGCCTGTAATTTTCATCATAGGTACACGTCAACTATGACAGACAAAATGAGAAAGGAAATTCCAGAAATCACATTGTAGGATTTTTAATGAATTTATTTGCAAATTATGGTGGAAAATAAGTATTTGGTCAATAACAAAAGTTTCTCAATACTTTGTTATATACCCTTTGTTGGCAATGACACAGGTCAAACGTTTTCTGTAAGTCTTCACAAGGTTTTCACACACTGTTGCTGGTATTTTGGCCCATTCCTCCATGCAGATCTCCTCTAGAGCAGTGATGTTTTGGGGCTGTCGCTGGGCAACACGGACTTTCAACTCCTTCCAAAGATTTTCTATGGGGTTGAGATCTGGAGACTGGCTAGGCCACTCCAGGACCTTGAAATGCTTCTTACGAAGCCACTCCTTCGTTGCCCGGGCGGTGTGTTTGGGGTCATTGTCATGCTGAAAGACCCCGCCACGTTTCATCTTCAATGCCCTTGCTGATGGAAGGAGGTTTTCACTCAAAATCTCACGATACATGGCCCCATTCATTCTTTCCTTTACACGGATCAGTCGTCCTGGTCCCTTTGCAGAAAAACAGCCCCAAAGCATGATGTTTCCACCCCCATGCTTCACAGTAGGTATGGTGTTCTTTGGATGCAACTCAGCATTCTTTGTCCTCCAAACACGACGAGTTGAGTTTTTACCAAAAAGTTATATTTTGGTTTCATCTGACCATATGACATTCTCCCAATCCTCTTCTGGGTCATCCAAATGCACTCTAGCAAACTTCAGACGGGCCTGGACATGTACTGGCATAAGCAGGGGGACACGTCTGGCACTGCAGGATTTGAGTCCCTGGCGGCGTAGTGTGTTACTGATGGTAGGCTTTGTTACTTTGGTCCCAGCTCTCTGCAGGTCATTCACTAGGTCCCCCCGTGTGGTTCTGGGATTTTTGCTCACCGTTCTTGTGATCATTTTGACCCCACGGGGTGAGATCTTGCGTGGAGCCCCAGTTCGAGGGAGATTATCAGTGGTCTTGTATGTCTTCCATTTCCTAATAATTGCTCCCACAGTTGATTTCTTCAAACCAAGCTGCTTACCTATTGCAGATTCAGTCTTCCCAGCCTGGTGCAGGTCTACAATTTTGTTTCTGGTGTCCTTTGACAGCTCTTTGGTCTTGGCCATAGTGGAGTTTGGAGTGTGACTGTTTGAGGTTGTGGACAGGTGTCTTTTATACTGATAACAAGTTCAAAGAGGTGCCATTAATACAGGTAACGAGTGGAGGACAGAGGAGCCTCTTAAAGAAGAAGTTACAGGTCTGTGAGAGCCAGAAATCTTGCGTGTTTGTAGGTGACCAAATACTTATTTTCCACCATAATTTGCAAATAAATTCATTACAAATCCTACAATGTGATTTTCTGGATTTTTTTCTTCTCATTTTGTCTGTCATAGTTGACGTGTACCTATGATGAAAATTACAGGCCTCTCTCATATTTTTAAGTGGGAGAACTTGCACAATTGGTGGCTGACTAAATACTTTTTTCCCCCACTGTACCCCTCTAGATAACACTACAGACCCCTCTAGATAACACTACAGACCCCTCTAGATAACACTAGACATACCACTCTAGATAACACTACATACCCCTCTAGATAACACTAGATATACCCCTCTAGATAACACTAGACATACCCCTCTAGATAACACTACATACCCCTCTAGATAACACTACATACCCCTCTAGATAACACTACAGACCCCTCTAGATAACACTACAGACCCCTCTAGATAACACTAGACATACCACTCTAGATAACACTACATACCACTCTAGATAACACTACATACCCCTCTAGATAACACTAGATATACCCCTCTAGATAACACTAGACATACCCCTCTAGATAACACTACATACCCCTCTAGATAACACTAGACATACCCCTCTAGATAACACTACAGACCCCTCTAGATAACACTAGACAGACCCCTCTAGATAACACTAGACAGACCCCTCTAGATAACACTAGACATACCCCTCTAGATAACACTAGACAGACCCCTCTAGATAACACTAGACAGACCCCTCTAGATAACACTAGACAGAACTCTCTAGATAACATTAGACAGACCCCTCTAGATAACACTACATACCCCTCTAGATAACACTACATACCCCTCTAGATAACACTAGACATACCCCTCTAGATAACACTACAGACCCCTCTAGATAACACTACATACCCCTCTAGATAACACTACAGACCCCTCTAGATAACACTACAGACCCCTCTAGATAACAGTAGACATACCCCTCTAGATAACAGTAGACATACCCCTCTAGATAACACTAGACATACCCCTCTAGATAACACTAGACATACCCCTCTAGATAACACTAGACATACCCCTCTAGATAACACTAGACATACCCCTCTAGATAACACTAGACATACCCCTCTAGATAACACTACATACCCCTCTAGATAACACTAGACATACCCCTCTAGATAACACTAGACATACCCCTCTAGATAACACTACATACCCCTCTAGATAACACTAGACATACCCCTCTAGATAACACTACATAGACCCCTCTAGATAACACTACATACCCCTCTAGATAACACTAGACATACCCCTCTAGATAACACTACAGACCCCTCTAGATAACACTACAGACCCCTCTAGATAACACTACATACCCCTCTAGATAACACTACAGACCCCTCTAGATAACACTACAGACCCCTCTAGATAACACTAGACATACCCCTCTAGATAACACTACATACCCCTCTAGATAACAGTAGACATACCCCTCTAGATAACACTAGACATACCCCTCTAGATAACACTACATACCCCTCTAGATAACACTACAGACCTCTAAATAACACTACATACCCCTCTAGATAACACTAGACATACCCCTCTAGATAACACTACATACCGCTCTAGATAACACTAGACATACCCCTCTAGATAACACTACATACCCCTCTAGATAACACTAGACATACCCCTCTAGATAACACTACATACCCCTCTAGATAACACTAGACATACCCCTCTAGATAACACTAGACATACCCCTCTAGATAACACTACATACCCCTCTAGATAACACTAGACATACCCCTCTAGATAACACTACATACCCCTCTAGATAACACTACATACCCCTCTAGATAACACTACATACCCCTCTAGATAACACTATACATACCCCTCTAGATAACACTACATACCCCTCTAGATAACACTAGACATACCCCTCTAGATAACACTAGACATACCCCTCTAGATAACACTAGATATACCCCTCTAGATAACACTAGACATACCCCTCTAGATAACACTACATACCCCTCTAGATAACACTAGATATACCCCTCTAGATAACACTAGACATACCCCTCTAGATAACACTACAGACCCCTCTAGATAACACTAGACATACCCCTCTAGATAACACTACATACCCCTCTAGATAACACTACAGACCCCTCTAGATAACAGTAGAGACAGACTTCTCTGGTTCTAGAGTTCCACTTGTAGTTTACTGTGTAAGGATGGCATTCATCCTAGTCAGGGGTCAGACTGCCACCTAGTGTTCAAAACCGACAAAAAACGATTGTGTGCTGGCTGGCCTTATACACGTGTTCATATTTCATCTCTATTCGTTGTTACTCACGGTTACCTGTAGTCAGAGGGCGGGTAACGTTATAAAGCTGGAGGGCACACTAGTCTGCCGTGTCCAAGGAGACAGATTCATGCGGTTAATATACAGAAGAATATATTAGGATTGCCAAACATAGTGCCACAATGACAGACGCATGCAGGAGAGTAAAGTTGTTTTATTAAAATCATGCACATCTCATTGTGTTTAGTGCAACTACTTTTAATCCCTCACGAAACTCTAGTGTAACTTTCTATTTCTTTACAAAAGAATACTTTAAACAAAATATTCACTTAAAAAATGGTTTAATTAAATCTGAAGTTAAGATTCTGAATATATTGCAAACAGAACTATGTAGAGAGAGCAGAGGGTCTGGTAGATGTGTACCACTGGCTTAGTATCATGACAGCGACTGGGCAGCTTTTTAATCTTTATTTTTCTGGAGGAAATCAAATCTGTTGGAATATAAAACTGGTGATTTAAATTTAAATGCATCAAATAATTTACATTTCCAATTACCAACATAATTACTGGATTCCTGTGTTGTTCAGGCAGCACATGTGCATTAGGCTGAATAAAACCCCAAGCTTTCTGACTTTAAATCGGTTTGATCAACGTCTAAATATATGAAACTAGACGCTAATTACGTGACTGAAAAACTAAACTGCGAACTGTATTTTATAACATGAGAAGAAAATGGAGGTACCGTAAATGTGGGGGTAAAATGTGAATGTACCAATTTCAGACAAAGTTAACTGAAATAAACCCAAATCAAAAAACCCAACAATGATTTAAATTGTAATCCAAAACGAAATTGAACGAAAGCCCCACAATACATAATGACAGTGATGAATATTAGCATGTTGAACAGGAACATGGAGACTAGTGCGTCCCCAAATGGCACCCTATTCCCTATGTAGTGCACTACTTTAGACCAGAGAATGGTACCCTATTCCCTATATAGTGCACTACTTTAGACCAGAGAATGGCACCCTATTCCTTATATAGTGCACTACTTTAGACCAGAGAATGGCACCCTATTCCCTATATAGTGCACTACTTTAGACCAGAGAATGGCACCCTATTCCCTATATAGTGCACTACTTTAGACCAGAGAATGGCACCCTATTCCCTATATAGTGCACTACTTTAGACCAGAGAATGGCACCCTATTCCCTATATAGTGCACTTCTTTTGACCAGAGAATGGCACCCTATTCCCTATATAGTGCACTACTTTAGACCAGAGAATGGCACCCTATTCCCTATATAGTGCACTACTTTAGACCAGAGAATGGCACCCTATTCCCTATATAGTGCACTTCTTTTGACCAGAGAATGGCACCCTATTCCCTATATAGTGCACTACTTTAGACCAGAGAATGGCACCCTATCCCCTATATAGTGCACTACTTTAGACCAGAGAATGGCACCCTATTCCCTATATAGTGCACTACTTTAGACCAGAGAATGGCACCCTATTCCCTATATAGTGCACTTCTTTTGACCAGAGAATGGCACCCTATTCCCTATATAGTGCACTACTTTAGACCAGAGAATGGCACCCTATTCCCTATATAGTGCACTACTTTAGACCAGAGAATGGCACCCTATTCCCTATATAGTGCACTACTTTCGACCAGGACCATAGGGTGCCATTTGGGAAGCAGTTGGCCGATGGTCAGTATGGATAAGCCTACTCATCATACAGACTAGCCCATTCCATAGAATGGAAACTCCAGTGGCAGGTTGGATGGCGTGACCAATATCACTGTTAATATCAATTCCAGCAGCACGTTGGATGACGTGACCAATATCACTGTTAATATCAATTCCAGCAGCACGTTGGATGTTACCAATATCACTGTTATTTAATTTTTATTGTGTATAGAATGTATATATTTACACACATACATAGAAACACATACTGTGGCTGACTTGACTGCATTCTTTTCCATTTTATAGCAACAGTAGCAATGTTAAAACATCACATTTAGAAAGCATGAAATGGAAATCTGTTGTCTTCAGAAGACGAGAGGAATTCCCACAATTACCGAGGGACGTCACTGTGGGAAGATTGCTGCGTTCGCGTACTAGTCGGAACTAGGAAACACTGACATTTCCGACTTGCTATCTGGTTGTAGTTCTACACCTGCTGCGTTGCCAGTTCCGACTAGCACGTGAACGCTGCAGGTGTCACTGTGATGTCACTGTGTGAATAACAAACACTGTTCTAGTTGAAGGTGGTTTGCTGGCTGTTAAAAGGACTAACACGTTAACCTTACGGTTCCTTCCTCCAGTCTACTTTGTAGTAGTTTGTCTTCCTCCTGTGTATAGAATAGTTCTGTCCAGTCCTGTGCTTTGTGGTGGTTCAACAGGAAAGGGTTTCGATCAGTGGAATATGATGAACAGCTTGTTTGTTCTTGGAGTGACTCAGTGATTAGTTACAGCAACAGCGCAGGCAGTAATCTGTTAAAACCAGACAATCAGTGTGCTGAAAGGTGATTGCAGCTTTTGGTCTGCTTTAACCAGGCTAGGCGGGCAGCACACAGGTCAACCCTTAACCGTTCCTTCCTTCATTAGGCTGCTTGTCTTCCTCTCAGCACCTCCTGATTCACATTCATCCTCATAACCCATTCATCAGATCCAGTCTCTCTACACGACAGAGGTTCACCTCTGACCTTTCACCCCATTATAAACCACATGGTACTGGTTTCAGTGATTTTTTTATCTGTCCTTAGTTGTGGTAGGATCACAATAATGTGAAACCAACCAGTCCGACATGTTCATGTTTAAAGCTTTCTTCTCCAGATTCAGACTGGTCAGACACAGGTGGTCCAGGTGAGAGACAGACAGGTAGGTAACTCCATGTCATAGACAGGTAAGGCAGCTGAATCATCCCAGAGCCTTTGAGTTTGTAGTAGTGATCTGAACTGTGCTACAGAGGGCTTTCTGTGGGCTGTCTGGGGACTAAAACCATCAACATTCTGGTATGGACCTAGAACCCAGAGAGTACAGAGAACCGAGTCTGGGACTAGAACACAGAGAGAATAGACAGCTGAGTCTGAGTCTAGAACACAGAGAGTACAGAGAACCGAGTCTGGGACTAGAACCCAATGAACATAGATGGCTGAGTCCGGGACTAGAACCCTGAGAGAATAGACAGCTGAGTCGGACTAGAACCCAACAAGTACTGTGAGCATGAGGCTGGGGATTAGAACCCATAGAGTACAGAGGGCCTAGAACCCAGAGACATGAGACTAGAAACCAGAGTTAGCAGGCTAGAGTTTAGAGCATAGACAGACAACTGGTCCAGTCCACTACAGCCTTTACAGACGTTCAACTGAAGGGGTTTGTGCCCATAATGTCTTCCAGTGTCCACAAACTGTGTTCAAGTCAACAATCCCCAAACTTACCCAAAATCATCTAGTAGCACATCAAATAACTTTCCATTTTAATTACACATCTATGTTCTGTAGTGTTCTGTAGTTTTAAACATTCAGATTATTTGTTCCTAGTTTTTTTACAAGCTAAAACAAGACAGTAGTATTGACATACAGTACCATCATACGGTGTATGAAAGCATGTTGTTCTGAACATAGTCATCTACCAACCACAAGTTATAGACGTGACGCTTGGTTGCTGCCTCTGTAGGAGAGTGGCACTTCTAGAAAGGCAGACTGTCTTCACAAACACACAGTTCTGCTGTTAGTTACTGTAGGCCCTCAACCCCTTGTGCCCAATGAACGTAAGCTACGTCTCAAATGGCACCCTATTCCCTATATAGTGCACTACTTTAGACCAGGACCCTATGGGAATAGGGTGTAATTAGGGACGCACACTAAGGATAATCATATTGATGATTTGGGTTTAGTAATAAAGCGTTATTTGGAATAGCACATTAACATGGTAAACCAAGCACACAGAAAGTCAACTCAGCTAAAACAACCTGGAGCCTAAATAAAATAATAAAAGGTTTGGTACCCATCAGAAAAACTAAACCAAAGCCTAGTTTAGGCCACTTTAATAATACCAATATTCCCATCATCAAACTGATTAAGAACTGCTGATAAATATTCTCCCTCCCTCCCTCCCTCTCCCTCTCCCTCTCCCCCTCCCTCTCCCTCTCCCTCTCCCTCCCTCCCTCACAGTTAGACTTTGTACAGTTTAAAGCAGTGGGACTTTCTGTAGGGGAAACAACCAGAGGTAATCAATAGATGAATCAAAAGGGGCAGGGGGTTGGTGTGGGCAGAGGTAGAGATGCCAGGTGAAGACGTGGTACAGGACTCGTAATAGGTAAGGTCTCAGGTGGGGGTGCTCTTGGAGAGGTTGGGATAAAGCACCACAGCCGTCACTGCTACCATCACTGCTACAACTGGCATCCAGGGGATCCAACCAGTCTGCAGGAGAGAGACGGACAGAGAGAAAGACTGGGTTAGAGTTCATGTCTAGGCCTTCAGCTAGCCTACACCGGGGCTGAGATTGAGGCCACAGGTTGGAGAGAGAGAGAGAGACAACTGTTCTGACTGAGGAAGCAAGGAAAAAGACATGCTCATTTGTTTTAAAAAACATTTAAAAGCTGCAGAAGTAGGATGGTCATAAAGCAATAATGACAACAAGAAGAATAACTTGAAACCAAAGAATAAGCGTTGGTGGCATTGTGTTAGTGATCCAAGACAGATAGGCAGCAGGCATCAATGAGTAGAGTGATCCAAGACAGAGGGCAGGCATCCATGACTGTGATAATATACACAGTGCATTCGGAAAGTATTCAGACCCCTTGACTTTTTCTACATTTTGTTACGTTACAGCCTTATTCTAAAATGGATTTAAAAAAATGTTTTCTTCATCAATCTACACACAATACCTCATAATGATAAAGCAAAAACAGATTGACATTTTAGCTAATTTATGAAAAATAAAAAACGGAAATATCACATTTACACAGGTATTCAGACCCTTTACTCAATACTTTATTGAAGCACCTTTGGCAGCGATTACAGCCTCAAGTCTTCTTGGGTATGACGCTACAAGCTTGGCACACCTGTATTTGGGGGGTTTCTCCCATTCTTCTCTGCAGATCCTCTCAAGCTCTGTCAGGTTGGATGGGGAGCGTCGCTGCACAGCTATTTTCAGGACTCTCCAGAGATGTTAGATTGGGTTCAAGTCTGGGTTCTGGCTGGGCCACTCAAGGACATTGGCTGTGTGCTTAGGGTTGTTGTCCGGTTGGAAGGTGAACCTTCGCCCCAGTCTGAGGTCCTGAGCGCTCTGGAGCAGGTTTTCATCAAGGATCTCTCTGTACTTTGCTCTGTTCATCTTTCCCTCAATCCTAACTAGTCTCCCAGTCGCTGCCACTGAAAACCATCCCCACAGTATGATGCTGCCACCACCATGCTTCACCATAGGGATGGTGCCAGGTTTCCTCCAGACGTGACGCTTGGCATTCAGGCCAAAGAATTCAATCTTGGTTTCATCAGACCTGAGAATCTTGTTTCTCATGGTCTGAGAGTCCTTTAGGTGTCTTTTGGTAAACTCCAAGTGGGCTGTCATATGCCTTTTACTGAGGAGTGGCTTCCGTCTGGACACTCTACCATAAAGGCCTGATTGGTGGAGTGCTGCAGAGATGGTTGTCTTTCTGTAAGGTTCTCTCATCTCTACAGAGGAACTGTGGAGCTCTGTCAGAGTAACCAATCGGGTTCTTGGTCACCTCCCTGACCAAGGCCCTTCTCCCCAATTGCTCAGTTTGGCCGGGTGGCCAGCTCTAGGAAGAGTCTTGGTGGTTCCAAACTTCTTCCATTTAAGAATGATGGAGGCCACTGTGTTCTTGGGGACCTTCAATGCTTCAGAAATGTTTTGGTACCCTTCCCCAGATCTGTGCCTCGACACAATCCTCTACGGACAATTCCTTCAACCTCATGCCTTGGTTTTTGCTCTGACATGCACTGTCATCTGTGGGACCTTATATTGACAGGTGTGTGCCTTTCCAAATCATGTCCAATCAATTACATTTACCACAGATGGACTCCAATCAAGTTGTAGAAACATATCAAGGATGATCAATGGAAACAGCTGAGCTCAATTTCGAGTCTCATAGCAAAGAGTCTGAATACTTATGTAAATAAGGTATCTTTTTTTTTTTTTTTTATACATTTGCAAACATTTCTTAAACCTGATTTCGCTTTGTCATTATGGGGTATTGTGTGTAGAACAATGAGGGGGGGAAATAATGTAATCCATTTTAGAATAAGGCTGTAAAGTAACAAAATGTCAAAAACAGTCAAGGGGTCTGAATACTTTCCAAATGCACTGTAGACTGATAATGCTGACAGGCTAGTTTAGTGCAGGGCTGGTCAACTGTGATAATATATAAACTGATAATGCTGACAGGCTAGTTCTGTGCAGGGCTGGTCAACTGTGATAATATATAAACTGATAATGCTGACAGGCTAGTTCTGTGCAGGGCTGGTCAACTGTGATAATATATAAACTGATAATGCTGACAGGCTAGTTCTGTGCAGGGCTGGTCAACTGTGATAATATATAAACTGATAATGCTGACAGGCTAGTTCTGTGCAGGGCTGGTCAACTGTGATAATATATAAACTGATAATGCTGACAGGCTAGTTTAGTGCAGGGCTGGTCAACTGTGATAATATATAAACTGATAATGCTGACAGGCTAGTTCTGTGCAGGGCTGGTCAACTGTGATAATATATAAACTGATAATGCTGACAGGCTAGTTTAGTGCAGGGCTGGTCAACTGTGATAATATATAAACTGATAATGCTGACAGGCTAGTTTAGTGCAGGGCTGGTCAACTGTGATAATATATAAACTGATAATGCTGACAGGCTAGTTTAGTGCAGGGCTGGTCAACTGTGATAATATATAAACTGATAATGCTGACAGGCTAGTTCTGTGCAGGGCTGGTCAACTGTGATAATATATAAACTGATAATGCTGACAGGCTAGTTCTGTGCAGGGCTGGTCAACTGTGATAATATATAAACTGATAATGCTGACAGGCTAGTTCTGTGCAGGGCTGGTCAACTGTGATAATATATAAACTGATAATGCTGACAGGCTAGTTCTGTGCAGGGCTGGTCAACTGTGATAATATATAAACTGATAATGCTGACAGGCTAGTTCTGTGCAGGGCTGGTCAACTGTGATAATATATAAACTGATAATGCTGACAGGCTAGTTTAGTGCAGGGCTGGTCAACTGTGATAATATATAAACTGATAATGCTGACAGGCTAGTTTAGTGCAGGGCTGGTCAACTGTGATAATATATAAACTGATAATGCTGACAGGCTAGTTTAGTGCAGGGCTGGTCAACTGTGATAATATATAAACTGATAATGCTGACAGGCTAGTTCTGTGCAGGGCTGGTCAACTGTGATAATATATAAACTGATAATGCTGACAGGCTAGTTCTGTGCAGGGCTGGTCAACTGTGATAATATATAAACTGATAATGCTGACAGGCTAGTTCTGTGCAGGGCTGGTCAACTGTGATAATATATAAACTGATAATGCTGACAGGCTAGTTCTGTGCAGGGCTGGTCAACTGTGATAATATATAAACTGATAATGCTGACAGGCTAGTTCTGTGCAGGGCTGGTCAACTGTGATAATATATAAACTGATAATGCTGACAGGCTAGTTCTGTGCAGGGCTGGTCAACTGTGATAATATATAAACTGATAATGCTGACAGGCTAGTTCTGTGCAGGGCTGGTCAACTGTGATAATATATAAACTGATAATGCTGACAGGCTAGTTCTGTGCAGGGCTGGTCAACTGTGATAATATATAAACTGATAATGCTGACAGGCTAGTTCTGTGCAGGGCTGGTCAACTGTGATAATATATAAACTGATAATGCTGACAGGCTAGTTCTGTGCAGGGCTGGTCAACTGTGATAATATATAAACTGATAATGCTGACAGGCTAGTTCTGTGCAGGGCTGGTCAACTGTGATAATATATAAACTGATAATGCTGACAGGCTAGTTTAGTGCAGGGCTGGTCAACTGTGATAATATATAAACTGATAATGCTGACAGGCTAGTTCTGTGCAGGGCTGGTCAACTGTGATAATATATAAACTGATAATGCTGACAGGCTAGTTCTGTGCAGGGCTGGTCAACTGTGATAATATATAAACTGATAATGCTGACAGGCTAGTTCTGTGCAGGGCTGGTCAACTGTGATAATATATAAACTGATAATGCTGACAGGCTAGTTCTGTGCAGGGCTGGTCAACTGTGATAATATATAAACTGATAATGCTGACAGGCTAGTTTAGTGCAGGGCTGGTCAACTGTGATAATATATAAACTGATAATGCTGACAGGCTAGTTTAGTGCAGGGCTGGTCAACTGTGATAATATATAAACTGATAATGCTGACAGGCTAGTTCTGTGCAGGGCTGGTCAACTGTGATAATATATAAACTGATAATGCTGACAGGCTAGTTCTGTGCAGGGCTGGTCAACTGTGATAATATATAAACTGATAATGCTGACAGGCTAGTTTAGTGCAGGGCTGGTCAACTGTGATAATATATAAACTGATAATGCTGACAGGCTAGTTTAGTGCAGGGCTGGTCAACTGTGATAATATATAAACTGATAATGCTGACAGGCTAGTTCTGTGCAGGGCTGGTCAACTGTGATAATATATAAACTGATAATGCTGACAGGCTAGTTCTGTGCAGGGCTGGTCAACTGTGATAATATATAAACTGATAATGCTGACAGGCTAGTTCTGTGCAGGGCTGGTCAACTGTGATAATATATAAACTGATAATGCTGACAGGCTAGTTCTGTGCAGGGCTGGTCAACTGTGATAATATATAAACTGATAATGCTGACAGGCTAGTTCTGTGCAGGGCTGGTCAACTGTGATAATATATAAACTGATAATGCTGACAGGCTAGTTTAGTGCAGGGCTGGTCAACTGTGATAATATATAAACTGATAATGCTGACAGGCTAGTTCTGTGCAGGGCTGGTCAACTGTGATAATATATAAACTGATAATGCTGACAGGCTAGTTCTGTGCAGGGCTGGTCAACTGTGATAATATATAAACTGATAATGCTGACAGGCTAGTTCTGTGCAGGGCTGGTCAACTGTGATAATATATAAACTGATAATGCTGACAGGCTAGTTCTGTGCAGGGCTGGTCAACTGTGATAATATATAAACTGATAATGCTGACAGGCTAGTTTAGTGCAGGGCTGGTCAACTGTGATAATATATAAACTGATAATGCTGACAGGCTAGTTCTGTGCAGGGCTGGTCAACTGTGATAATATATAAACTGATAATGCTGACAGGCTAGTTCTGTGCAGGGCTGGTCAACTGTGATAATATATAAACTGATAATGCTGACAGGCTAGTTCTGTGCAGGGCTGGTCAACTGTGATAATATATAAACTGATAATGCTGACAGGCTAGTTCTGTGCAGGGCTGGTCAACTGTGATAATATATAAACTGATAATGCTGACAGGCTAGTTCTGTGCAGGGCTGGTCAACTGTGATAATATATAAACTGATAATGCTGACAGGCTAGTTCTGTGCAGGGCTGGTCAACTGTGATAATATATAAACTGATAATGCTGACAGGCTAGTTTAGTGCAGGGCTGGTCAACTGTGATAATATATAAACTGATAATGCTGACAGGCTAGTTCTGTGCAGGGCTGGTCAACTGTGATAATATATAAACTGATAATGCTGACAGGCTAGTTCTGTGCAGGGCTGGTCAACTGTGATAATATATAAACTGATAATGCTGACAGGCTAGTTCTGTGCAGGGCTGGTCAACTGTGATAATATATAAACTGATAATGCTGACAGGCTAGTTCTGTGCAGGGCTGGTCAACTGTGATAATATATAAACTGATAATGCTGACAGGCTAGTTCTGTGCAGGGCTGGTCAACTGTGATAATATATAAACTGATAATGCTGACAGGCTAGTTTAGTGCAGGGCTGGTCAACTGTGATAATATATAAACTGATAATGCTGACAGGCTAGTTCTGTGCAGGGCTGGTCAACTGTGATAATATATAAACTGATAATGCTGACAGGCTAGTTCTGTGCAGGGCTGGTCAACTCTGGTCCTGGAGAGCCAAATAACTTCTGGGTTTCATCCTCTTCCTCTAATCAGGGACTGATTCAGACCTGGGACACCAGGTGAGTGCAACTAACTACCAGGTAGAAACAAAAACCAGAAGTGTATTTGGTCCTCCAGGACCAGAATTGACAAGCCCAGGTTTAGTGTAGGTTCTTGCCAAGCTGCAAGAGTGGTTCAATTATAGCCATGCACTGGAAGGTAAGAGAGGATGATACTGATGATGATAGCTAGAGAGGATGATACTGATGATGATAGCTAGAGAGGATGTTACTGATGAAGATAGCTAGAGAGGATGATACTGATGATGATAGCTAGAGAGGATGTTACTGATGAAGATAGTTAGAGAGGATGATACTGATGAAGATAGAGAGGATGATACTGATGAAGATAGTTAGAGAGGATGATACTGATGAAGATAGTTAGAGAGGATGATACTGATGAAGATAGTTAGAGAGGATGATACAGATGAAGATAGTTAGAGAGGATGATACAGATGAAGGTAGTTAGAGAGGATGTTACTGATGAAGATAGCTAGAGAGGATGATACTGATGAAGATAGCTAGAGAGGATGATACTGATGAAGATAGCTAGAGGATGATACTGATGAAGATAGTTAGAGAGGATGTTACTGATGAAGATAGTTAGAGGATGTTACTGATGAAGATAGTTAGAGGATGATACTGATGAAGATAGCTAGAGAGGATGATACTGATGAAGATAGCTAGAGAGGATGATACCGATGAAGATAGCTAGAGAGGATGTTACCGATGAAGATAGCTAGAGAGGATGATACAGATGAAGATAGTTAGAGAGGATGATACTGATGAAGATAGTTAGAGAGGATGTTACTGATGAAGATAGCTAGAGAGGATGATACTGATGAAGATAGTTAGAGAGGATGTTACTGATGAAGATAGCTAGAGAGGATGATACTGATGAAGATAGCTAGAGAGGATGATACTGATGAAGATAGCTAGAGAGGATGATACTGATGAAGATAGTTAGAGAGGGTGTTACTGATGAAGATAGTTAGAGGATGTTACTGATGAAGATAGTTAGAGAGGATGATACAGATGAAGGTAGTTAGAGAGGATGATACTGATGAAGATAGTTAGAGAGGATGATACTGATGAAGATAGTTAGAGAGGATGTTACTGATGAAGGTAGCTAGAGAGGATGATACTGATGAAGATAGTTAGAGAGGATGATACTGATGAAAATAGTTAGAGAGGATGATACTGATGAAGATAGTTAGAGAGGATGTTACTGATGAAGATAGTTAGAGAGGATGATACTGATGAAGATAGTTAGAGAGGATGATACCGATGAAGATAGAGAGGATGATACTGATGAAGATAGTTAGAGAGGATGATACTGATGAAGATAGTTAGAGAGGATGATACAGATGAAGGTAGTTAGAGAGGATGATACTGATGAAGATAGAGAGGATGTTACTGATGAAGATAGCTAGAGAGGATGATACTGATGAAGATAGCTAGAGAGGATGATACTGATGAAGATAGCTAGAGAGGATGATACTGATGAAGATAGCTAGAGAGGATGTTACTGATGAAGATAGTTAGAGGATGATACTGATGAAGGTAGCTAGAGAGGATGATACTGATGAAGATAGTTAGAGAGGATGATACTGATGAAGATAGCTAGAGAGGATGTTACTGATGAAGATAGTTAGAGAGGATGATACTGATGAAGATAGTTAGAGAGGATGTTACTGATGAAGGTAGCTAGAGAGGATGATACTGATGAAGATAGTTAGAGAGGATGATACTGATGAAGATAGTTAGAGAGGATGTTACTGATGAAGGTAGCTAGAGAGGATGATACTGATGAAGATAGTTAGAGAGGATGATACTGATGAAAATAGTTAGAGGATGATACTGATGAAAATAGTTAGAGAGGATGATACTGATGAAGATAGTTAGAGAGGATGATACTGATGAAGATAGTTAGAGAGGATGATACTGATGAAGATAGCTAGAGAGGATGATACTGATGAAGACAGCTAGAGAGGATGATACTGATGAAGACAGCTAGAGAGGATGATACTGATGAAGATAGTTAGAGAGGATGATACTGATGAAGATAGCTAGAGAGGATGATACTGAGGAAGATAGTTAGAGAGGATGATACTGATGAAGATAGCTAAAGAGGATGATACAGATGATGAAGATAGTTAGAGAGGATGATACAGATGAAGGTAGCTAGAGAGGATGTTACTGATGAAGATAGTTAGAGAGGATGATACAGATGAAGGTAGCTAGAGAGGATGTTACTGATGAAGATAGAGAGGATGATACAGATGAAGGTAGCTAGAGAGGATGATACTGATGATGATAGCTAGAGAGGATGTTACTGATGAAGATAGCTAGAGAGGATGATACAGATGAAGTTAGCTAGAGAGGATGTTACTGATGAAGATAGTTAGAGAGGATGATACAGATGAAGATAGCTAGAGAGGATGATACAGATGAAGGTAGTTAGAGAGGATGATACTGATGAAGATAGTTAGAGAGGATGATACTGATGAAGGTAGCTAGAGAGGATGATACTGATGAAGGTAGCTAGAGAGGATGATACTGATGAAGATAGCTAGAGAGGATGATACAGATGAAGATAGCTAGAGAGGATGATACAGATGAAGATAGCTAGAGAGGATGATACAGATGATGAAAACAGTTAGAGAGGAAGATACTGACGATGAAGATACAGTGGGGAGAACAAGTATTTGATACACTGCCGATTTTGCAGGTTTTCCTACTGCATGTAGAGGTCTGTAATTGTTATCATATGTACACTTCAACTGTGAGAGACGGGATCTAAAACAAAAATCCAGAAAATCACATTGTATGATTTTTAAGTAATTAATTTGCATTTTAATGCATGACATAAGTATTTGATACATCAGAAAAGCAGAACTTAATATTTGGTACAGAAACCTTTGTATGCAATTACAGAGATCATACGTTTCCTGTAGGTCTTGACCAGGTTTGCACACACTGCAGCAGGGATTTTGGCCCACTCCTCCATTCAGACCTTCTCCAGATCCTTCAGGTTTCGGGGCTGTCGCTGGGCAATATGGACTTTCAGCTCCCTCCAAAGATTTTCTATTGGGTTCAGGTCTGGAGACTGGCTAGGCCACTCCAGGACCTTGAGATGCTTCTTACGGAGCCACTCCTTAGATGCCCTGACTGTGTGTTTCGGGTCGTTGTCATGCTGGAAGACCCAGCCACGACCCATCTTCAATGGATCTCGCGATACATGGCCCCATCCATCCTCCCCTCAATATGGTGCAGTGGTCCTGTCCCCTTTGCAGAAAAGCATCCCCAAAGAGTGATGTTTCCACCTCCATGCTTCACGGTTGGGAGGGGGTTCTTGGGGTTGTACTCATCCTTCTTCTTCCTCCAAACATGGCGAGTGGAGTTTAGACCAATAAGCTCTATTTTTGTCTCATCAGACCACATGACCTTCTCCCATTCCTCCTCTGGATCATCCAGATGGTCATTGGCAAACTTCAGATGGGCCTGGACATGCACTGGCTTGAGCAGGGGGACCTTGCGTGCGCTGCAGGATTTTAATCCATGACGGCGTAGTGTGTTACTAATGGTTTTCTTTGAGACTGTGGTCCCAGCTCTCTTCAGGTCATTGACCAGGTCCTGCCGTGTAGTTCTGGGCTGATCCCTCACCTTCCTCATGATCATTGATGCCCCACGAGGTGAGATCTTGCATGGAGCCCCAGACCGAGGGTGATTGACCGTCATCTTGAACTTCTTCCATTTTCTAATAATTGTGCCAACAGTTGTTGCTTTCTCACCAAGCTGCTTGCCTATTGTCCTGTAGCCCATCCCAGCCTTGTGCAGGTCTACAAATTTATCCCTGATGTCCTTACACAGCTCTCTGGTCTTGGCCATTGTGGAGAGGTTGGAGTCTGTTTGATTGAGTGTGTGGACAGGTGTCTTTTATACAGGTAACGAGTTAAACAGGTGCAGTTAATACAGGTAATGAGTGGAGAACAGGAGGGCTTCTTAAAGAAAAACTAACAGGTCTGTGAGAGCTGGAATTCTTACTGGTTGGTAGGTGATCAAATACTTATGTCATGCAATAAAATGCAAATGAATTACTTAAAAATCATACAATGTGATTTTCTGGATTTTTGTTTTAGATTCCGTCTCTCACATTTGAAGTGTACCTATGATAAAAATTACAGACCTCTACATGCTTTGTAAGTAGGAAAACCTGCAAAATCGGCAGTGTATCAAATACTTGTTCTCCCCACTGTAGAGAGAGAGGATGATACAGATGATGAAGACAGTTAGAGAGGATGATAATTATGAAGAAGATAGTTAGAGAGGATGATACTGATGAAGATAGTTAGAGGATGATACTGATGATGAAGATAGCTAGAGAGGATGATACTGATTATGAAGATAGAGAAGATGATACAGATGATGAAGATGGTTAGAGAGGATGATACTGATGAAGATAGAGAGGATGATACTGATGAAGATAGTTAGAGAGGATGATACAGATTATGAAAATAGTTAGAGAGGATGATACTGATGAAGAATATAGTTAGAGAGGATGATAATTATGATGAAGATAGTTAGAGAGGATGATAATTATGATGAAGATAGAGAGGATTATACTGATGATGAAGATGGTTAGAGAGGATGATACTGATGATGAAGATGGTTAGAGAGGATGATACTGATGAAGAAGATAGTTAGAGAGGATGATAATTATGATGAAGATAGTTAGAGAGGATGATAATTATGATGAAGAGTCAGAGAGGATGATACTGATGATGAAAATAGAGAGGATGATACTGATGAAGATAGTTAGAGAGGATGATACTGATGAAGATAGTTAGAGAGGATGATACTGACGATGAAGATAGTTAGAGAGGATGATACAGATGATGAACATAGTTAGAGAGGATGATACAGATGAAGATAGAAGATGATACAGATGAAGATAGAGGATGATACAGATGAAGATAGAGGATGATACAGATGAAGATAGTTAGAGAGGATGATACTGATGAAGATAGTTAGAGAGGATGATACTGATGAAGATAGTTAGAGAGGATGATACTGATGAAGATAGCTAGAGAGGATGATACTGATGAAGATAGTTAGAGAGGATGATACTGATGAAGATAGTTAGAGAGGATGATACTGATGAAGATAGTTAGAGGATGATACTGATGAAGATAGTTAGAGAGGATGATACTGATGAAGATAGTTAGAGAGGATGATACTGATGATGAAAATAGAGAGGATGAGACTGATGAAAATAGTTTGCATGATACAGATGAATGTAGTTAGAGAGGATGATACAGATGATGACGATAGAGAGGATGATACTGATGAAAATAGAGGATGATACCGACGATGGAGTTAGAGAGGATGATACAGATGAAGTTGGTTAGAGAGGATGATACAGATGAAGATAGTTAGAGAGGATGATACAGATGATGAAGTTAGTTAGAGAGGATGATACAGATGATGAAAATAGAGAGGATGATAGAGATGAAGATAGTTAGAGAGAATGATACAGATGAAGATAGTTAGAGAGGATGATACTGATGAAGATAGTTAGAGAGGATGATACTGATGATGAAGATAGAGAGGATGATACTGATGAAAATAGAGGATGATACCGACGATGAAGATGGTTAGAGAGGATGATACCGACGATGAAGATGGATAGAGAGGATGATACTGATGAAAATAGAGAGGATGATACTGATGAAGATAGTTAGAGGGGATAATACTGATGAAGATAGTCAGAGAGGATGATACTGATGAAGATAGCTAGAGAGGATGATACTGATGAAGATAGTTTGCATGATACTGATGAAACTGATGAATGTAGTTAGAGAGGATGATACAGATGATGAAAATAGAGAGGATGATACTGATGAAAATAGGGGATGATACCGACGATGAAGTTAGTTAGAGAAGATGATACTGATGAAGTTGGTTAGAGAGGATGATACTGATGAAGATAGCTAGAGAGGATGATACTGATGATGAAGATAGTTAGAGAGGATGATACTGATGATGAAGATAGAGAAGATGATACAGATGATGAAGATAGAGAGGATGATACTGATGATGAAAATAGAGAGGATGATACTGATGAAGGTAGTTAGAGAGGATGATACTGACGATGAAGATAGTTAGAGAGGATGATATTTAGAGAGGATGATACAGATGATGAAAATAGTTAGAGAGGATGATACTGATGATGAAGATAGTTAGAGAGGATGATACTGATGAAAATAGAGAGGATGATACTGATGAAGATGATTAGCGAGGATGATACTGATGATGAAGATAGCTAGAGAGGATGATACCGATGATGAAGATAGCTAGAGAGGATGACACTGATGAAGATAGGTAGAGATGAAGATAGTTAGAGAGGATGATACTGATGATGAAGATAGTTTGAATGATACTGATGAAAATAGTAAGATGATGATATTGACGATGAAGAGAGTTAGAGAGGATGATATAGATGAAGTTGGTTAGAGAGGATGATACTAATGAAGATAGTTAGAGAGGATGATACTAATGAAGATAGCTAGAGAGGATGATATAGACGGTGAAGATAGAGGATGATACTGATGAAAATAGAGGATGATACCGACGATAAAAATAGTTAGAGAGGATGATATTGACGATGAAGAGAGTTAGAGAGGATGATACTGATGATGAAGATAGTTTGAATGATACTGATGAATGTAGTTAGAGAGGATGATACAGATGAAGTTGGTTAGAGAGGATGATACTGATGATGAAGATAGTTAGAGAGGATGATACTGATGATGAAGATAGTTTGAATGATACTGATGAAGATAGTTAGAGAGGATGATACTGATGAAGTTGGTTAGCGAGGATGATACAGATGAAGATAGTTAGAGGATGATAAAGATGAAGATAGTTAGAGATGAAGATAGTTAGAGAGGATGATACTGATGATGAAGATAGCTAGAGAGGATGATACTGATGATGAAGATAGAGAGGATGATACTGATGAAGATAGGTAGAGATGAAGATAGTTAGAGAGGATGATACTGATGATGAAGATAGCTAGAGAGGATGATACTGATGATGACAATAGTTTGAATGATACAGATGATGAAGATAGAGAGGATGATACTGATGAAAATATAGGATGATACCGACGATGAAGATAGTTAGAGAGGATGATATTGACGATGAAGAGAGTTAGAGAGGATGATATAAATGAAGTTGGTTAGAGATGATGATACAGATGAAGATAGCTAGAGAGGATGATATAGACGATGAAGAGAGTTAGAGAGGATGATACTGATGATGAAGATAGTTAGAGAGGATGATACTGATGATGAAGATAGTTAGAGAGGATGATACTGATGAAGATAGAGATGATGATACTGATGATGAAGATAGTTAGAGAGGATGATACTGATGAAGATAGTTAGAGAGGATGATACTGATGAAGATGGTTAGCGAGGATGATACTGATGAAGATAGTTAGAGAGGATGATACAGATGATGAAGATAGTTAGAGAGGATGATACTGATGATGAAGATAGAGGATGATACTGATGATGAAGATAGTTTGAATGATACTGATGAAGATAGAGATGATGATACTGATGATGAAGATAGTTAGCGAGGATGATACTGATGACGAAGATAGAGAGGATGATACAGATGATGAAAATAGTTAGAGAGGATGATACTGATGATGAAGATAGTTAGAGAGGATGATACTGATGAAGTTGGTTAGAGAGGATGATACTGATGAAGATAGCTAGAGAGGATGATACTGATGATGAAGATAGTTAGTGAGGATGATACTGATGATGAAGATAGAGACGATGATACAGATGATGAAGATAGAGAGGATGATACTGATGATGAAAATAGAGAGGATGATACTGATGAAGGTAGTTAGAGAGGATGATACTGACGATGAAGATAGTTAGAGGATGATATTTAGAGAGGATGATACAGATGATGAAAATAGTTAGAGAGGATGATACTGATGATGAAGATAGTTAGAGAGGATGATACTGATGAAAATAGAGAGGATGATACTGATGAAGATGGTTAGCGAGGATGATACTGATGATGAAGATAGTTTGAATGATACTGATGAAGATAGTTAGAGAGGATGATACTGATGATGAAGATAGCTAGAGAGGATGATACTGATGATGAAGATAGTTAGAGAGGATGACACTGATGAAGATAGGTAGAGATGAAGATAGTTAGAGAGGATGATACTGATGATGAAGATAGCTAGAGAGGATGATACTGATGATGAAAATAGTTTGAATGATACTGATGAAAATAGTTAGATGATGATATTGACGATGAAGAGAGTTAGAGAGGATGATATAGATGAAGTTGGTTAGAGAGGATGATACTAATGAAGATAGCTAGAGAGGATGATATAGACGGTGAAGATAGAGGATGATACTGATGAAAATAGAGGATGATACCGACGATGAAAATAGTTAGAGAGGATGATATTGACGATGAAGAGAGTTAGAGAGGATGATACAGATGAAGTTGGTTAGAGAGGATGATACTAATGAAGATAGAGGATGATACTGATGATGAAGATAGTTAGAGAGGATGATACTGATGATGAAGATAGTTAGAGAGGATGATACTGATGATGAAGATAGAGAGGATGATACTGATGAAAATAGAGAGGATGATACTGATGAAGATGGTTAGCGAGGATGATACTGATGATGAAGAGTGTTTGAATGATACTGATGAAGATAGTTAGAGAGGATGATACTGATGAAGTTGGTTAGCGAGGATGATACAGATGAAAATAGTTAGAGGATGATACAGATGAAGATAGTTAGAGATGAAGATAGTTAGAGAGGATGATACTGATGAAGATAGGTAGAGATGAAGATAGTTAGAGAGGATGATACTGATGATGAAGATAGCTAGAGAGGATGATACTGATGATGAAGATAGTTTGAATGATACAGATGATGAAGATAGAGAGGATGATACTGATGAAAATATAGGATGATACCGACGATGAAGATCGTTAGAGAGGATGATATTGACGATGAAGAGAGTTAGAGAGGATGATATAAATGAAGTTGGTTAGAGAGGATGATACTGATGATGAAGATAGAGAGGATGATACTGATGATAAAGATAGTTAGAGAGGATGATACTGATGAAGATAGTTAGAGAGGATGATACTGATGAAGATCGTTAGAGAGGATGATACTGATGATGAAGATAGTTAGAGAGGATGATACTGATGAAGATGGTTAGCGAGGATGATACTGATGAAGATAGTTAGAGAGGATGATACAGATGATGAAGATAGTTAGAGAGGATGATACTGATGATGAAGATAGTTTGAATGATACAGATGATGAAGATAGAGAGGATGATACTGATGAAAATATAGGATGATACCGACGATGAAGATCGTTAGAGAGGATGATATTGACGATGAAGAGAGTTAGAGAGGATGATATAAATGAAGTTGGTTAGAGAGGATGATACTGATGATGAAGATAGAGAGGATGATACTGATGATAAAGATAGTTAGAGAGGATGATACTGATGAAGATAGTTAGAGAGGATGATACTGATGAAGATAGTTAGAGAGGATGATACTGATGAAGATCGTTAGAGAGGATGATACTGATGATGAAGATAGTTAGAGAGGATGATACTGATGAAGATGGTTAGCGAGGATGATACTGATGAAGATAGTTAGAGAGGATGATACAGATGATGAAGATAGTTAGAGAGGATGATACTGATGATGAAGATAGAGGATGATACTGATGATGAAGATAGTTTGAATGATACTGATGATGAAGATAGTTTGAATGATACTGATGAAGATAGTTAGAGAGGATGATACAGATGAAGTTGGTTAGAGAGGATGATACAGATTAAGTTGGTTAGAGAGGATGATACTGATGAAGATAGCTAGAGAGGATGATACTGATGATGAAGATAGTTAGCGAGGATGATACTGATGAAGATAGTTAGAGAGGATGATACTGATGATGAAGATAGAGAGGATGACTGATGATGAAGATAGTTAGAGGATGATACTGATGACGAAGATAGAGAGGAAGATACTGATGATGAAGATAGAGAGGATGATACTGATGATAAAGATAGTTAGAGAGGATGATACTGATGAAGTTGTTTGAATGATACTAATGAAGATAGTTAGAGAGGATGATACTGATGAAGGTAGTTTGAATGATACTGATGAAGGTAGTTAGAGAGGATGATACTGATGAAGATAGAGAGGATGATACTGATGATGAAGATAGTTTGAATGATACAGATGAAGGTAGTTTGAATGATACTGATGAAGGTAGTTAGAGAGGATGATACTGATGAAGTTGGTTAGCGAGGATGATACTGATGAAGATGGTTAAGAGGAGATACGAATGATGAAGATGACAGACAGATGACAGACGACACCAACACTGTGTACCTTCTACCACAACTGGCTGAAGCACCAATACAGCAAAGCCAGGATAAGGCCGATGAAAATGGCTTGGACAGGCTGCAATATGGATGGCTAAAGGAGGGAAGGGATCAATTAATCATAGAGAATAATCAAATAGAATAATCAATATTTTAAACTAATCAATAAACGGAAAAATTATAAAAACGAATCAATAAACAAAGAACTGAAGGGAGGGGCCATGGGGATAGCTTTAATATCGACACAAAAGGGGAGATTGAGAGGGAGGTGGGAATGGAGGAGGGGCGGGGGACAGGGCGGGGGATAGGGCGGGAGGCGGGACAGGGCGGGAGGCGGGACAGGGCGGGGGATAGGGCGGGAGGCGGGACAGGGGACAGGGCGGGGGATAGGGCGGGAGGCGGGACAGGGCAGGGATAGGGCGGGAGGCGGGACAGGGCGGGAGGCGGGACAGGGCGGGGGATAGGGCGGGAGGCGGGGGATAGGGCGGGACGCAACTGTCAGAATCAATAAACAAACAAACTGATGTCTACAGATAGATACACCACATCTAGAAGCTGAACACAGAACAGCAACAGAGGACGAAGAGAGACTGGGGGAGTTGATACAAACACACTGCTAGAGAAACGACAGCGTTCCCTGGGATTTCTGTGTGGTTATCAAGGCTGATTCCTCTTATTGGATTTTGTTGGTGTTATTTATATCCAGGGAGGTCTATAGTAGCAGTGAGAGCCAGTTATAACTCCCTGAGGCGTATGCTTCCTCACCCGCCATCTTGGATATAAAAGCATTACGCCATTAGGGTTGATGTAACATAGGGTAGAGGGAGATCCACCATATTTCTTCTACCACTCTATTCCTTTTAAATCCATGAGGACATTAAAAACAGCCCAAGGATATGAGGACATTGGGCATCAAAAATACAACAGAAAAAAATCCACAAGGGTCTCCATTCATCATTCCATTATTGGCATCTTTCTATGACAAAAACAGTCAGAAACTAAATTTCAAACGGTCTGGTTCTTACAACAGACATAGATTTCCCATAGCACCCATTGGGATACCTTTAGCATATACAGTACATGCTCTGAACCAGAGACAAGATAGATTGGTGGCCTCTGGTTAGGGTCACTACTCACATTCTTGCTCTTGTCCTGCAGCAGTTTGAGGTTGACTTTACACTGTTCCAGCTCGTCGTTGATGGAGCGTTTCTCCAGCTCTGTCCTCTCATAACACTGCCTCAGATCACACAGCAAGTTCTGAGTGTCCTCATACTAGTAGGGGGGGGGAGAGAGAGAAGGGGGGAGAGAGAGAAGGGGGACAGAGAGTGGGGAGAGAGAGGGGGCGAGAGAGAGAGGGAGAGAGAGGGGGGCGAGAGAGAGGGAGAGAGAGGGGGGCGAGAGAGGGGGCGAGAGAGAGAGGGAGAGAGAGGGGGGCGAGAGAGGGGGGCGAGAGAGAAAAGCAACAGGCGTTTGTAACATCTTGTGATGGGTGAACTGTATCATACCTCTCTCTGGGTGAACTGTATACTACCTCTCTCTGCTAGCAGCCTGGGTCAGCTGTGACTGCAGTATGTGAACTGTATCATACCTCTCTCTGCAGGCTGTGTGTCCTGCTAGCAGCCTGGGCCAGCTGTGTCTGCAGCTTGTTAGCGTCCTGGAGGTGTTGGTCCTGCAGTGAGCCCAGTCTACTCTGCATCTCTCCCTGGGATGTCTCCAGACTGGCAGTCTGCTCCCTGGAACTGAGGAGGGGGACAAAGAGACTATATAAAAGTATGTCCAGAACTGTGAAATAGTCCAAAACAGGGACTAGTGGATCTTCTACATACATCAGACTGCTGCTGAGACTGGAAGAGAAGGGGAGGAGAGCAGAGGTCAGCATCAGGTCAACATGTGGACGGAAGCCTGAAGTCTAAATGTGCACCTCAGAGAGGTACTTTGATCTCATTCTGCAAAGTGAACACACTCCCCTTCCAGCCACCTCTTCCTCAAACCCCCACAGCTAAGGAATACCTGCTAGACTAGCCCAGCCTCCTCTTCCTCAAATCCCCACAGCTAAGGAATACCTGCTAGACTAGCCCAGCCTCCTCTTCCTCAAACCCCCACAGCTAAGGAATACCTGCTAGACTAGCCCAGCCTCCTCTTCCTCACACCCCCACAGCTAAGGAATACCTGCTAGACTAGCCCAGACACCTCTTCCTCAAACCCCCACAGCTAAGGAATACCTGCTAGACTAGCCCAGCCTCCTCTTCCTCACACCCCCACAGCTAAGGAATACCTGCTAGACTAGCCCAGCCACCTCTTCCTCACACCCCCACAGCTAAGGAATACCTGCTAGACTAGCCCAGACACCTCTTCCTCAAACCCCCACAGCTAAGGAATACCTGCTAGACTAGCCCAGACACCTCTTCCTCACACCCCCACAGCTAAGGAATACCTGCTAGACTAGCCCAGCCTCCTCTTCCTCACACCCCCACAGCTAAGGAATACCTGCTAGACTAGCCCAGCCACCTCCTCCTCACACCCCCACAGCTAAGGAATACCTGCTAGACTAGCCCAGCCTCCTCTTCCTCAGACCCCCACAGCTAAGGAATACCTGCTAGACTAGCCCAGCCTCCTCTTCCTCACACCCCCACAGCTAAGGAATACCTGCTAGACTAGCCCAGACACCTCTTCCTCACACCCCCACAGCTAAGGAATACCTGCTAGACTAGCCCAGCCACCTCTTCCTCACACCCCCACAGCTAAGGAATACCTGCTAGACTAGCCCAGACACCTCTTCCTCAAATCCCCACAGCTAAGGAATACCTGCTAGACTAGCCCAGCCACCTCTTCCTCAAACCCCCACAGCTAAGGAATACCTGCTAGACTAACCCAGACACCTCTTCCTCAAACCCCCACAGCTAAGGAATACCTGCTAGACTAGCCCAGCCTCCTCTTCCTCACACCCCCACAGCTAAGGAATACCTGCTAGACTAGCCCAGCCACCTCTTCCTCAAACCCCCACAGCTAAGGAATACCTGCTAGACTAGCCCAGCCTCCTCTTCCTCAAATCCCCAAGCTAGTACTACTACCCCCCAGATTGAGATAGTACTGTGTTGAAGGACTCCTTCAGGAAGGAGGGTGTTGAGTGTCAGCAGAGAGACCTGGGGACTGTCAGAGAGACGAGGCAGCAAAAGTCCCTTCTATTCTTTCCAGTGTGTCTGCATACAGGGAAGTGGACATTTCCTGTTAAACTAGAGGTTAAACCAAAAGCCCCACCCTGAAACCAGGTTCATGTTCAGCTGAGAGACAGTGCCAGGCTTGGAAAAACTGTCCTGTCTTTGTGAATACAGTTCTGAATGTAGATATGATACGGGAAACAGCTCTGAATGGAGATGTGATACAGCTCAGCGTTCAACACCATAGTGCCCACAAAGCTCATCACTAAGCTAAGGACCCTGGGACCGAACACCTCCCTCTGCAACTGGATCCTGGACTTCCTGACGGGCCGCCCCCAGGTGGTAAGGGTAGGCAACAACACATCTGCCACGCTGATCCTCAACATAGGGGCCCCTCAGGGGTGCGTGCTCAGTCCCCTCCTGTACTCCCTGTTCACCCATGACTGCATGGCCAGGCACGATTCCAACACCATCATTAAGTTTGCCGACAACACAACAGTGGTAGGCCTGATCACCGACAACGATGAGACAGCCTATAGGGAGGAGGTCAGAGACCTGGCCATGTGGTGCCAGGATAACAACCTCTCCCTCAACGTGACCAAGACAAAGGAGATGATTGTGGACTACAGGAAAAGAAGGACTGAGCACGCTACTCCCCCTATGGACACCCCCCCCCCACACCCTCAACTCTCACTTCCCTTCCCCGCTACTCCCCCTATGGACACCCCCCCCCCACACCCTCAACTCTCACTTCCCTTCCCCGCTACTCCCCCTATGGACACTCTCCCCCCCCCCACCTTCAACTCTCACTTCCCTTACCCGCTACTCCCCCTATGGACACTCCCCCCCCCCCCCTCCCACCCTCAACTCTCACTTCCCTTACCCGCTACTCCCCCTATGGACACCCCCCCCCCCACACCTTCAACTCTCACTTCCCTTACCCCCTACTCCCCCTATGGACACTCCCCCCCCCCCCACACCCTCAACTCTCACTTCCCTTACCCGCTACTCCCCCTATGGACACTCCCCCCCCCCCCCACACCCTCAACTCTCACTTCCCTTACCCCCTACTCCCCCTATGGACACTCCCCCCCCCCACACCCTCAACTCTCACTTCCCTTACCCGCTACTCCCCCTATGGACACTCCCCCCCCCCCCCCACACCCTCAACTCTCACTTCCCTTACCCCCTACTCCCCCTATGGACACTCCCCCCCCCCCACACCCTCAACTCTCACTTCCCTTACCCGCTACTCCCCCTATGGACACTCCCCCCCCCCCCACACCCTCAACTCTCACTTCCCTTACCCGCTACTCCCCCTATGGACACTCCCCCCCCCCCCCCCCCCCCACACCCTCAACTCTCACTTCCCTTACCCGCTACTCCCCCTATGGACACTCCCCCCCCCCCCCCCCCCCCCACACCCTCAACTCTCACTTCCCTTACCCGCTACTCCCCCTATGGACACCCCCCCCCCCCACACCCTCAACTCTCACTTCCCTTACCCGCTACTCCCCCTATGGACACTCCCCCCCCCCCACACCCTCAACTCTCACTTCCCTTACCCGCTACTACCCCTATGGACACTCCCCCCCCCCACACCCTCAACTCTCACTTCCCTTACCCCCTACGGACACTCCCCCCCCCCACACCCT
Organism: Coregonus lavaretus; assembly: GCF_964263955.1. Classification (NCBI taxonomy): domain Eukaryota; kingdom Metazoa; phylum Chordata; class Actinopteri; order Salmoniformes; family Salmonidae; genus Coregonus; species Coregonus lavaretus. Next base: position 1,648,206 of record NC_139999.1, on the reverse strand, counting down.
CAACTCTCACTTCCCTTACCCGCTACTCCCCCTATGGACACTCCCCCCCCCCCCCCCCACACCCTCAACTCTCACTTCCCTTACCCGCTACTCCCCCTATGGACACTCCCCCCCCCACACCCTCAACTCTCACTTCCCTTACCCCCTACTCCCCCTATGGACACTCCCCCCCCCACACCCTCAACTCTCACTTCCCTTACCCCCTACTCCCCCTATGGACACTCCCCCCCCCCCCCCACACCCTCAACCCTCACTTACCTTACCCGCTACTCCCCCTATGGACACTCCCCCCCCCCCCCACACCCTCAACTCTCACTTCCCTTCCCCGCTACTCCCCCTATGGACTCCTCCCCCTATGTCTTTACTCCGCCTCCACCTCAACGGACATGTATTTATTCATCACAGTTATTATGTATACATGCTATTGATACTTTTTATTACCATTTTCATTACTTTATTTCACTCAGTCCTGCATGTTGGATCTCAAAGCCTAAGATATTCACTGTACCCTGCAATCACCCCTGCAACTCTGTACATGACTACGTGACTATTAACCACTCTAAATCTGAAAAAGCAACACTTGGCAGAACTGACAACTTCCTTTAGTTGGATGTCATTGGACAGGACTGACCTCAACCCACCACCTAACATGTCTATTTGTAACGGCTAAGGTGTTCAGTTGACAGTCAGGGCTACCCCCCAATCTGCAGCGTGTAGACCCACCTGTCCAGTTCAGTCTCCAGTCTGTGTAGTCTGTCCACGAGGGTCGTCTTCTCAGAACGGAGCCACTCACACTCCTGCTGCAGACTGGAGCAGTCCTTCTGAAGACGCTCCAACTCTCCTACAGAGAGACAGAGACAGAGAGGAGATTTAGACAGGTTACAGTTGATCCTCTTTGAGGAAGGAGCCACTGCTCCAAAACCACTGTTGCTTTGCTGCAGGAGGGACTGGCGCACTTCACAAAATAGATGGCATCACGAGGAAGGAAAATGATGTGGATATATTGAAGCAACATCTCAAGACATCAGTCAGGAAGTTAAAGCTTGGTCGCAAATGGGTCTTCCAAATGGACAATGACCCCAAGCATACTTCCAAAGTTGTGGCAAAATGGCTTAAGGACAACAAAGTCAAGGTATTGGAGTAGCCATCACAAAGCCCTGACCTCAATCCTATAGAAAATGTGTGGGCAGAACTGAAAAAGCGTGTGCGAGCAAGGAGGCCTACAAACCTGACTCAGTTACACCAGCTCTGTCAGGAGGAATGGGCCAAAATTCACCCAACTTATTGTGGGAAGCTTGTGGAAGGCTACCCGAAACGTTTGACCCAAGTTAAACAATTTAAAGGCAATGCTACCAAATACTAATGGAGTGTATGTAAACTTCTGACCCACTGGGAATGTGATGAAAGAAATAAAAGCTGAAATAAATCATTCTCTCTACTATTATTCTGACATTTCACATTCTTGAAATAAAGTGGTGATCCTAACTGACCTAAGACAGGGAATTTTTACTAGGATTAAATGTCAGGAATTGTGAAAAACGGAGTTTAAATGTATTTGGCTAAGGTGTATGTAAACTTCCGACTTCAACTGTATTAGGTTTAGTATAAAATTGTACCTTGTAGATCGTTAGCTCTCTGCTGGTGCTGGCTCTGCTATTGGAAGGGTTAGTGGTTAGCGTGGTATCGTACCTTGTAGCTGGTTGGCTCTCTGCTGGTGCTGGCTCTGCTATTGGAAGGGTTAGTGGTTAGCGTGGTATCGTACCTTGTAGCTGGTTGGCTCTCTGCTGGTGCTGGCTCTGCTATTGGAAGGGTTAGTGGTTAGCGTGGTATCGTACCTTGTAGCTGGTGGGCTCTCTGCTGGTGCTGGCTCTGCTATTGGAAGGGTTAGTGGTTAGCGTGGTATCGTACCTTGTAGCTGGTGGGCTCTCTGCTGGTGCTGGCTCTGCTATTGGAAGGGTTAGTGGTTAGCGTGGTATCGTACCTTGTAGCTGGTGGGCTCTCTGCTGGTGCTGGCTCTGCTATTGGAAGGGTTAGTGGTTAGCGTGGTATCGTACCTTGTAGCTGGTGGGCTCTCTGCTGGTGCTGGCTCTGCTATTGGAAGGGTTAGCGGTTAGCGTGGTATCGTACCTTGTAGCTGGTGGGCTCTCTGCTGGTGCTGGCTCTGCTATTGGAAGGGTTAGTGGTTAGCGTGGTATCGTACCTTGTAGCTGGTGGGCTCTCTGCTGGTGCTGGCTCTGCTATTGGAAGGGTTAGTGGTTAGCGTGGTATCGTACCTTGTAGCTGGTGGGCTCTCTGCTGGTGCTGGCTCTGCTGTAGGAAGGTGGCCTGCAGGGAGTTGATCTCCTGTTCGTATTTTGCCGCAGCCTGCCGCCACTTCTCCAGCTCGGCCGTGACACCTCCCAGGTCCCTCTGCAGGGCGGCGATGTCGCGCTCCCTCTCGGCCGTGGCGGCCTCCATGGCGTGGCGGAGGACTAGCACCTCCTCCTGAGCCGAGTACAGCTCCTCCTGTGTGCTGCCAATGCTGCTCTCTCTCTGCTCCTTCAACTCCTCCATATCTACCGCTAGCTTTCCCAACTGGCCTGGAAACATATAGTACATTAACATACACTGAGTGTACAAAACATTAACAACTCTTTCTATGACAGACTGACCAGGTGTATCCAGGTGAAAGATGTGATCCATTATTGATGTCACTTGTTAAATCCACTTCAATCAGTGTAGATGAAGGGGAGGAGACAGGTTAAAGAAGGATTTTTAAGCCTTGAGACAATTGAGACATGGATTGTGTATGTGTGCCATTCTGAGGGTGAATGGGCAAGACAAAAGATTGAAGTGCCTTTGAACGGTCTATGGTAGTAGGTACCAGGAACACCGGTTTGTTTCAAAAACTGCAGCGCTACTGGGTTTATAACTCAGTTTCCTGTTTATAACTCAGTTTCCTGTGTGCATCAAGAATGGTCCACCACCCAAAAGACATCCAGCCAGTTTGACACAACTGTGGGGAGCATTGGAGTCAACATGGGCCAGCATCCCTGTGGAACGCTTGACACCTTGTTGAGTCTATGCTCCGACTAATTCAGGCTGTTCTGAGTGCAACTCAATATTAGGAAGGTGTCCTTAATGTTTTGAACACTCAGTGTACACTACATGACCAAAAGTATGTGGACACCTGCTCGTCAAACATCTCATCCCAAAATCATGGGCATTAATATGGAGTTGGTCCCCCCTTTGCTGCTATAACAGCCTCCACTCTTCTGGGAAGGCTTTCCACTAGATGTTGGAACATTGCTGTGAGGACTTGCTTCCATTCAGCCACAAGAGCATTAGTGAGGTCGGGCACTGATGTTGGGTGATTAGGCCTGGCTCGCAGTCGGCATTCCAATTAATCCCAAAGGTGTTCGATGGGGTTGAGGTCAGGGCTCTGTGCAGACCAGTCAAGTTCTTCCACATTGATCTCGACAAACCATTTCTGTATGGACCTCGCTTTGTGCACGGGGGCATTGTCATGCTGAAACAGGAAAGGGCCTTCCCCAAATTGTTGCCACAAAGTTGGAAGCACAGAATCGTCTAGAAGCGTTAAGATTTCCCTTCACTGGAACTAAGGGGCCTAGCCCGAACCATGAAAAACAGCCCCAGACCATTATTCCTCCTCCACCAAACTTTACAGTCGGCACTATGCATTCGGGCAGGTAGCGTTGTCCTGGCATCTGCAAAACCCAGATTAGTCCGTTGGACTGCCAGATGGTGAAGCGTGATTAATCACTCCAGAGAATGCATTTCCACTGCTCCAGAGTCCAATGGCGGTGAGCTTTACACCACTCCAGCCGACGCTTGGCATTGCGCATGGTGATCTTAGGCTTGTGTGTGGCTACTCTGCCATGGAAACCCATTTCATGAAGCTCCTAACAAACAATTATTGTGCTTCCAGTTTGGAACTCGGTAGTGAGTGTTACAACCGAGGATAAACAATTTTTAAGCGCTAAAAGCTTCAGCACTCACGTTCGGTAAGCTTGTGTGGCCTACCACTTCGCGGCTGAGCCGTTGTTGCTCCTAGACGTTTTTACTTCACAATAACAGCACTTACAGTTGACCGAGGCAGCTCTAGCAGGGCAGAAATGTACTCAGTACTTTGTTGAAGTACCTTTGGCAGCGATTACAGCCTAGAGTCTTCTTGGGTATGACGCTACAAGCTTGGCACACCTGTATTTGGCGAGTTTCTCAAATTCTTCTCTGCAGATCCTCTCAAGCTCTGTCAGGTTGGATGGGGAGCGTCGCTGCACAGCCATTTTCAGGTCTCTCCAGAGATGTTCGATCGGGTTCAAGTCTGGGCTCTGGCTGGGCCACCCAAGAACATTCAAAGACTTGTCCCGAAGCCACTCCTGTGTTGTCTTGGCTGTGTGCTTAGGGTCATTGTCCTGTTGTAAGGTGAACCTTCGCCCCAGTCTGAGGTCCTGAGCGCTCTGGAGCAGGTTTTCATCAAGGATCTATCTGTACTTTGCTCCATTCATCTTTCCCTCGATCCTGACTAGTTTCCCAGTCCCTGCCGCTGAAAAACATCCCCACAGCATGATGCTGCCACCACCATGCTTCACTGTAGGGATGGTGCCAGGTTTCCTCCAGACGTGACGCTTGGCATTCAGGCCAAAGAGTTCAATCTTGGTTTCCTCAGACCAGAGAATCTTGTTTCTCATTGTCCTTTAGGTGCCTTTTGGCAAACTCCAAAAGGGCCGTCATGCCTTTGCAAAAAATTTATAAAAACCTTGTTTTCGCTTTGTCATTATGGGGTATTGTGTGTAGACTGATGAGAAAAAAATACTTATATCCATTTTAGAATAAGTCTGTAACGTAACAAAATGTGGAAAAAGGGGTCTGAATAATTTCCGAATGCACTGTATATATAACCCAAGTCATAGTTAACTCACTCTGTAGGTACTGATCTGTACTATACTCACTCTGTAGGTACTGATCTGTACTATATACTCACTCTGTAGGTACTGATCTGTACTATACTCACTCTGTAGGTACTGATCTGTACTATATACTCACTCTGTAGGTACTGATCTGTACTATATACTCACTGTGTAGGTACTGATCTGTACTATATACTCACTCTGTAGGTACTGATCTGTACTATATACTCACTCTGTAGGTACTGATCTGTACTATATACTCACTCTGTAGGTACTGATCTGTACTATACTTACTCTGTAGGTACTGATCTGTACTATATACTCACTCTGTAGGTACTGATCTGTACTATATACTCACTCTGTAGGTACTGATCTGTACTATACTCACTCTGTAGGTACTGATCTGTACTATATACTCACTCTGTAGGTACTGATCTGTACTATACTTACTCTGTAGGTACTGATCTGTACTATATACTCACTCTGTAGGTACTGATCTGTACTATACTCACTCTGTAGGTACTGATCTGTACTATACTCACTCTGTAGGTACTGATCTGTACTATATACTTACTCTGTAGGTACTGATCTGTACTATACTCACTCTGTAGGTACTGATCTGTACTATACTCACTCTGTAGGTACTGATCTGTACTATACTCACTCTGTAGGTACTGATCTGTACTATATACTCACTCTGTAGGTACTGATCTGTACTATACTTACTCTGTAGGTACTGATCTGTACTATATACTCACTCTGTAGGTACTGATCTGTACTATACTCACTCTGTAGGTACTGATCTGTACTATACTCACTCTGTAGGTACTGATCTGTACTATATACTCACTCTGTAGGTACTGATCTGTACTATATACTCACTCTGTAGGTACTGATCTGTACTATACTTACTCTGTAGGTACTGATCTGTACTATATACTCACTCTGTAGGTACTGATCTGTACTATACTCAATCTGTAGGTACTGATCTGTACTATATACTCACTCTGTAGGTACTGATCTGTACTATACTTACTCTGTAGGTACTGATCTGTACTATATACTCACTCTGTAGGTACTGATCTGTACTATATACTCACTCTGTAGGTACTGATCTGTACTATACTCACTCTGTAGGTACTGATCTGTACTAAATACTCACTCTGTAGGTACTGATCTGTACTATATACTCACTCTGTTGGTACTGATCTGTACTATACTCACTCTGTAGGTACTGATCTGTACTATACTCACTCTGTAGGTACTGATCTGTACTATATACTCACTCTGTAGGTACTGATCTGTACTATACTCACTCTGTAGGTACTGATCTGTACTATATACTCACTCTGTAGGTACTGATCTGTACTATACTCACTCTGTAGGTACTGATCTGTACTATACTCACTCTGTAGGTACTGATCTGTACTATACTCACTCTGTAGGTACTGATCTGTACTATACTCACTCTGTAGGTACTGATCTGTACTATACTCACTCTGTAGGTACTGATCTGTACTATATACTCACCCTGTAGGTACTGATCTGTACTATACTCACTCTGTAGGTACTGATCTGTACTATATACTCACCATGTAGGTACTGATCTGTACTATACTCACTCTGTAGGTACTGATCTGTACTATATACTCACTCTGTAGGTACTGATCTGTACTATACTCACTCTGTAGGTACTGATCTGTACTATATACTCACTCTGTAGGTACTGATCTGTACTATATACTCACGCTGTAGGTACTGATCTGTACTATACTCACTCTGTAGGTACTGATCTGTACTATACTCACTCTGTAGGTACTGATCTGTACTATACTCACTCTGTAGGTACTGATTTGTACTATATACTCACCCTGTAGGTACTGATCTGTACTATACTCACTCTGTAGGTACTGATCTGTACTATATACTCACTCTGTAGGTACTGATCTGTACTATACTCACTCTGTAGGTACGGATCTGTACTATACTCACTCTGTAGGTACTGATCCGTACTATATACTCACTCTGTAGGTACTGATCCGTACTATATACTCACTCTGTAGGTACTGATCTGTACTATATACTCACTCTGTAGGTACTGCTCTGTACTATATACTCACTCTGTAGGTACTGATCTGTACTATATACTCACTCTGTAGGTACTGATCTGTACTATACTCACTCTGTAGGTACTGATCTGTACTATACTCACTCTGTAGGTACTGATCTGTACTATACTCACTCTGTAGGTACTGATCTGTACTATATACTCACTCTGTAGGTACTGATCTGTACTATATACTCACTCTGTAGGTACTGATCTGTACTATACTCACTCTGTAGGTACTGATCTGTACTATATACACTCACTCTGTAGGTACTGATCTGTACTATACTCACTCTGTAGGTACTGATCTGTACTATATACTCACTCTGTAGGTACTGATCTGTACTATATACTCACTCTGTAGGTACTGATCTGTACTATACTCACTCTGTAGGTACTGATCTGTACTATACTCACTCTGTAGGTACTGATCTGTACTATATACTCACTCTGTAGGTACTGATCTGTACTATATACTCACTCTGTAGGTACTGATCTGTACTATACTCACTCTGTAGGTACTGATCTGTACTATACTCACTCTGTAGGTACTGATCTGTACTATACTCACTCTGTAGGTACTGATCTGTACTATATACTCACTCTGTAGGTACTGATCTGTACTATATACTCACTCTGTAGGTACTGATCTGTACTATATACTCACTCTGTAGGTACTGATCTGTACTATACTCACTCTGTAGGTACTGATCTGTACTATATACTCACTCTGTAGGTACTGATCTGTACTATACTCACTCTGTAGGTACTGATCTGTACTATATACTCACTCTGTAGGTACTGATCTGTACTATACTCACTCTGTAGGTACTGATCTGTACTATACTCACTCTGTAGGTACTGATCTGTACTATATACTCACTCTGTAGGTACTGATCTGTACTATATACTCACTCTGTAGGTACTGATCTGTACTATATACTCACTCTGTAGGTACTGATCTGTACTATATACACTCACTCTGTAGGTGCTGATCTGTACTATATACACTCACTCTGTAGGTACTGATCTGTACTATATACTCACTCTGTAGGTACTGATCTGTACTATATACTCACTCTGTAGGTACTGATCTGTACTATATACTCACTCTGTAGGTACTGATCTGTACTATACTCACTCTGTAGGTACTGATCTGTACTATATACTCACTCTGTAGGTACTGATCTGTACTATATACTCACTCTGTAGGTACTGATCTGTACTATATATACTCACTCTGTAGGTACTGATCTGTACTATATACTCACTCTGTAGGTACTGATCTGTACTATATACTCACTCTGTAGGTACTGATCTGTACTATATACTCACTCTGTAGGTACTGATCTGTACTATATACTCACTCTGTAGGTACTGATCTGTACTATACTCACTCTGTAGGTACTGATCTGTACTATATACTCACTCTGTAGGTACTGATCTGTACTATACTCACTCTGTAGGTACTGATCTGTACTATACTCACTCTGTAGGTACTGATCTGTACTATATACTCACTCTGTAGGTACTGATCTGTACTATATACTCACTCTGTAGGTACTGATCTGTACTATACTCACTCTGTAGGTACGGATCTGTACTATACTCACTCTGTAGGTACTGATCTGTACTATATACTCACTCTGTAGGTACTGATCTGTACTATATACTCACTCTGTAGGTACTGATCTGTACTATATACTCACTCTGTAGGTACTGATCTGTACTAAATACTCACTCTGTAGGTACTGATCTGTACTATATACTCACTCTGTTGGTACTGATCTGTACTATACTCACTCTGTAGGTACTGATCTGTACTATATACTCACTCTGTAGGTACTGATCTGTACTATACTCACTCTGTAGGTACTGATCTGTACTATATACTCACTCTGTAGGTACTGATCTGTACTATACTCACTCTGTAGTTACTGATCTGTACTATACTCACTCTGTAGGTACTGATCTGTACTATACTCACTCTGTAGGTACTGATCTGTACTATACTCACTCTGTAGGTACTGATATGTACTATACTCACTCTGTAGGTACTGATCTGTACTATATACTCACCCTGTAGGTACTGATCTGTACTATACTCACTCTGTAGGTACTGATCTGTACTATATACTCACCATGTAGGTACTGATCTGTACTATACTCACTCTGTAGGTACTGATCTGTACTATATACTCACTCTGTAGGTACTGATCTGTACTATACTCACTCTGTAGGTACTGATCTGTACTATATACTCACTCTGTAGGTACTGATCTGTACTATACTCACTCTGTAGTTACTGATCTGTACTATACTCACTCTGTAGGTACTGATCTGTACTATACTCACTCTGTAGGTACTGATCTGTACTATACTCACTCTGTAGGTACTGATATGTACTATACTCACTCTGTAGGTACTGATCTGTACTATATACTCACCCTGTAGGTACTGATCTGTACTATACTCACTCTGTAGGTACTGATCTGTACTATATACTCACCATGTAGGTACTGATCTGTACTATACTCACTCTGTAGGTACTGATCTGTACTATATACTCACTCTGTAGGTACTGATCTGTACTATACTCACTCTGTAGGTACTGATCTGTACTATATACTCACTCTGTAGGTACTGATCTGTACTATATACTCACGCTGTAGGTACTGATCTGTACTATACTCACTCTGTAGGTACTGATCTGTACTATACTCACTCTGTAGGTACTGATCTGTACTATACTCACTATGTAGGTACTGATCTGTACTATATACTCACCCTGTAGGTACTGATCTGTACTATACTCACTCTGTAGGTACTGATCTGTACTATATACTCACTCTGTAGGTACTGATCTGTACTATACTCACTCTGTAGGTACGGATCTGTACTATACTCACTCTGTAGGTACTGATCCGTACTATATACTCACTCTGTAGGTACTGATCCGTACTATATACTCACTCTGTAGGTACTGATCCGTACTATATACTCACTCTGTAGGTACTGATCCGTACTATATACTCACTCTGTAGGTACTGCTCTGTACTATATACTCACTCTGTAGGTACTGATCTGTACTATATACTCACTCTGTAGGTACTGATCTGTACTATACTCACTCTGTAGGTACTGATCTGTACTATATACTCACTCTGTAGGTACTGATCTGTACTATACTCACTCTGTAGGTACTGATCTGTACTATACTCACTCTGTAGGTACTGATCTGTACTATACTCACTCTGTAGGTACTGATCTGTACTATACTCACTCTGTAGGTACTGATCTGTACTATACTCACTCTGTAGGTACTGATCTGTACTATATACTCACCCTGTAGGTACTGATCTGTACTATACTCACTCTGTAGGTACTGATCTGTACTATATACTCATCATGTAGGTACTGATCTGTACTATACTCACTCTGTAGGTACTGATCTGTACTATATACTCACTCTGTAGGTACTGATCTGTACTATACTCACTCTGTAGGTACTGATCTGTACTATATACTCACTCTGTAGGTACTGATCTGTACTATATACTCACGCTGTAGGTACTGATCTGTACTATACTCACTCTGTAGGTACTGATCTGTACTATACTCACTCTGTAGGTACTGATCTGTACTATACTCACTCTGTAGGTACTGATCTGTACTATATACTCACCCTGTAGGTACTGATCTGTACTATACTCACTCTGTAGGTACTGATCTGTACTATATACTCACTCTGTAGGTACTGATCTGTACTATACTCACTCTGTAGGTACGGATCCGTACTATACTCACTCTGTAGGTACTGATCCGTACTATATACTCACTCTGTAGGTACTGATCCGTACTATATACTCACTCTGTAGGTACTGATCTGTACTATATACTCACTCTGTAGGTACTGCTCTGTACTATATACTCACTCTGTAGGTACTGATCTGTACTATATACTCACTCTGTAGGTACTGATCTGTACTATACTCACTCTGTAGGTACTGATCTGTACTATACTCACTCTGTAGGTACTGATCTGTACTATACTCACTCTGTAGGTACTGATCTGTACTATATACTCACTCTGTAGGTACTGATCTGTACTATATACTCACTCTGTAGGTACTGATCTGTACTATACTCACTCTGTAGGTACTGATCTGTACTATATACACTCACTCTGTAGGTACTGATCTGTACTATACTCACTCTGTAGGTACTGATCTGTACTATATACTCACTCTGTAGGTACTGATCTGTACTATATACTCACTCTGTAGGTACTGATCTGTACTATACTCACTCTGTAGGTACTGATCTGTACTATACTCACTCTGTAGGTACTGATCTGTACTATATACTCACTCTGTAGGTACTGATCTGTACTATATACTCACTCTGTAGGTACTGATCTGTACTATACTCACTCTGTAGGTACTGATCTGTACTATACTCACTCTGTAGGTACTGATCTGTACTATACTCACTCTGTAGGTACTGATCTGTACTATATACTCACTCTGTAGGTACTGATCTGTACTATACTCACTCTGTAGGTACTGATCTGTACTATACTCACTCTGTAGGTACTGATCTGTACTAATACTCACTCTGTAGGTACTGATCTGTACTATATACTCACTCTGTAGGTACTGATCTGTACTATATACTCACTCTGTAGGTACTGATCTGTACTATACTCACTCTGTAGGTACTGATCTGTACTATATACACTCACTCTGTAGGTACTGATCTGTACTATACTCACTCTGTAGGTACTGATCTGTACTATATACTCACTCTGTAGGTACTGATCTGTACTATACTCACTCTGTAGGTACTGATCTGTACTATACTCACTCTGTAGGTACTGATCTGTACTATATACTCACTCTGTAGGTACTGATCTGTACTATATACTCACTCTGTAGGTACTGATCTGTACTATACTCACTCTGTAGGTACTGATCTGTACTATACTCACTCTGTAGGTACTGATCTGTACTATACTCACTCTGTAGGTACTGATCTGTACTATATACTCACTCTGTAGGTACTGATCTGTACTATATACTCACTCTGTAGGTACTGATCTGTACTATACTCACTCTGTAGGTACTGATCTGTACTATACTCACTCTGTAGGTACTGATCTGTACTATACTCACTCTGTAGGTACTGATCTGTACTATATACTCACTCTGTAGGTACTGATCTGTACTATATACTCACTCTGTAGGTACTGATCTGTACTATATACTCACTCTGTAGGTACTGATCTGTACTATATACTCACTCTGTAGGTACTGAGCTGTACTATATACTCACTCTGTAGGTACTGATCTGTACTATACTCACTCTGTAGGTACTGATCTGTACTATATACTCACTCTGTAGGTACTGATCTGTACTATACTCACTCTGTAGGTACTGATCTGTACTATATACTCACTCTGTAGGTACTGATCTGTACTATACTCACTCTGTAGGTACTGATCTGTACTATATACTCACTCTGTAGGTACTGATCTGTACTATACTCACTCTGTAGGTACTGATCTGTACTATACTCACTCTGTAGGTACTGATCTGTACTATATACTCACTCTGTAGGTACTGATCTGTACTATATACTCACTCTGTAGGTACTGATCTGTACTATACTCACTCTGTAGGTACTGATCTGTACTATATACTCACTCTGTAGGTACTGATCTGTACTATATACACTCACTCTGTAGGTACTGATCTGTACTATATACTCTCTGTAGGTACTGATCTGTACTATATACTCACTCTGTAGGTACTGATCTGTACTATACTCACTCTGTAGGTACTGATCTGTACTATATACTCACTCTGTAGGTACTGATCTGTACTATATATACTCACTCTGTAGGTACTGATCTGTACTATATACTCACTCTGTAGGTACTGATCTGTACTATATACTCACTCTGTAGGTACTGATCTGTACTATATACTCACTCTGTAGGTACTGATCTGTACTATATACTCACTCTGTAGGTACTGATCTGTACTATACTCACTCTGTAGGTACTGATCTGTACTATATACTCACTCTGTAGGTACTGATCTGTACTATACTCACTCTGTAGGTACTGATCTGTACTATATACTCACTCTGTAGGTACTGATCTGTATTATACTCACTCTGTAGGTACGGATCTGTACTATACTCACTCTGTAGGTACTGATCTGTACTATATACTCACTCTGTAGGTACTGATCTGTACTATATACTCACTCTGTAGGTACTGATCTGTACTATATACTCACTCTGTAGGTACTGATCTGTACTAAATACTCACTCTGTAGGTACTGATCTGTACTATATACTCACTCTGTTGGTACTGATCTGTACTATACTCACTCTGTAGGTACTGATCTGTACTATATACTCACTCTGTAGGTACTGATCTATACTATACTCACTCTGTAGGTACTGATCTGTACTATATACTCACTCTGTAGGTACTGATCTGTACTATACTCACTCTGTAGGTACTGATCTGTACTATACTCACTCTGTAGGTACTGATCTGTACTATACTCACTCTGTAGGTACTGATCTGTACTATACTCACTCTGTAGGTACTGATCTGTACTATACTCACTCTGTAGGTACTGATCTGTACTATATACTCACCCTGTAGGTACTGATCTGTACTATACTCACTCTGTAGGTACTGACTGTACTATATACTCACCATGTAGGTACTGATCTGTACTATACTCACTCTGTAGGTACTGATCTGTACTATAATACTCACTCTGTAGGTACTGATCTGTACTATACTCACTCTGTAGGTACTGATCTGTACTATATACTCACTCTGTAGGTACTGATCTGTACTATATACTCACGCTGTAGGTACTGATCTGTACTATACTCACTCTGTAGGTACTGATCTGTACTATACTCACTCTGTAGGTACTGATCTGTACTATACTCACTCTGTAGGTACTGATCTGTACTATATACTCACCCTGTAGGTACTGATCTGTACTATACTCACTCTGTAGGTACTGATCTGTACTATATACTCACTCTGTAGGTACTGATCTGTACTATACTCACTCTGTAGGTACGGATCTGTACTATACTCACTCTGTAGGTACTGATCCGTACTATATACTCACTCTGTAGGTACTGATCCGTACTATATACTCACTCTGTAGGTACTGATCTGTACTATATACTCACTCTGTAGGTACTGCTCTGTACTATACTCACTCTGTAGGTACTGATCTGTACTATATACTCACCCTGTAGGTACTGATCTGTACTATACTCACTCTGTAGGTACTGATCTGTACTATACTCACTCTGTAGGTACTGATCTGTACTATATACTCACTCTGTAGGTACTGATCTGTACTATATACTCACGCTGTAGGTACTGATCTGTACTATACTCACTCTGTAGGTACTGATCTGTACTATACTCACTCTGTAGGTACTGATCTGTACTATACTCACTCTGTAGGTACTGATTTGTACTATATACTCACCCTGTAGGTACTGATCTGTACTATACTCACTCTGTAGGTACTGATCTGTACTATATACTCACTCTGTAGGTACTGATCTGTACTATACTCACTCTGTAGGTACTGATCTGTACTATACTCACTCTGTAGGTACTGATCTGTACTATATACTCACTCTGTAGGTACTGATCTGTACTATATACTCACTCTGTAGGTACTGATCTGTACTATACTCACTCTGTAGGTACTGATCTGTACTATATACACTCACTCTGTAGGTACTGATCTGTACTATACTCACTCTGTAGGTACTGATCTGTTACTATATACTCACTCTGTAGGTACTGATCTGTACTATATACTCACTCTGTAGGTACTGATCTGTACTATACTCACTCTGTAGGTACTGATCTGTACTATACTCACTCTGTAGGTACTGATCTGTACTATACTCACTCTGTAGGTACTGATCTGTACTATATACTCACTCTGTAGGTACTGATCTGTACTATATACTCACTCTGTAGGTACTGATCTGTACTATACTCACTCTGTAGGTACTGATCTGTACATACTAACTCTGTAGGTACTGATCTGTACTATACTCACTCTGTAGGTACTGATCTGTACTATATACTCACTCTGTAGGTACTGATCTGTACTATATACTCACTCTGTAGGTACTGATCTGTACTATACTCACTCTGTAGGTACTGATCTGTACTATATACACTCACTCTGTAGGTACTGATCTGTACTATACTCACTCTGTAGGTACTGATCTGTACTATATACTCACTCTGTAGGTACTGATCTGTACTATATACTCACTCTGTAGGTACTGATCTGTACTATACTCACTCTGTAGGTACTGATCTGTACTATACTCACTCTGTAGGTACTGATCTGTACTATATACTCACTCTGTAGGTACTGATCTGTACTATATACTCACTCTGTAGGTACTGATCTGTACTATATACTCACTCTGTAGGTACTGATCTGTACTATACTCACTCTGTAGGTACTGATCTGTACTATATACTCACTCTGTAGGTACTGCTCTGTACTATATACTCACTCTGTAGGTACTGCTCTGTACTATATACTCACTCTGTAGGTACTGATCTGTACTATATACTCACTCTGTAGGTACTGATCTGTACTATACTCACTCTGTAGGTACTGATCTGTACTATACTCACTCTGTAGGTACTGATCTGTACTATACTCACTCTGTAGGTACTGATCTGTACTATACTCACTCTGTAGGTACTGATCTGTACTATATACTCACTCTGTAGGTACTGATCTGTACTATACTCACTCTGTAGGTACTGATCTGTACTATACTCACTCTGTAGGTACTGATCTGTACTATACTCACTCTGTAGGTACTGATCTGTACTATATACTCACTCTGTAGGTACTGATCTGTACTATATACTCACTCTGTAGGTACTGATCTGTACTATATACTCACTCTGTAGATACTGAGCTGTACTATATACTCACTCTGAAGGTACTGATCTGTACTATACTCACTCTGTAGGTACTGATCTGTACTATATACTCCTCTGTAGGTACTGATCTGTACTATACTCACTCTGTAGGTACTGATCTGTACTATATACTCACTCTGTAGTACTGATCTGTACTATACTCACTCTGTAGGTACTGATCTGTACTATATACTCACTCTGTAGGTACTGATCTGTACTATACTCACTCTGTAGGTACTGATCTGTACTATACTCACTCTGTAGGTACTGATCTGTACTATATACTCACTCTGTAGGTACTGATCTGTACTATATACTCACTCTGTAGGTACTGATCTGTACTATACTCACTCTGTAGGTACTGATCTGTACTATACTCACTCTGTAGGTACTGATCTGTACTATATACTCACTCTGTAGGTACTGATCTGTACTATATACTCACTCTGTAGGTACTGATCTGTACTATACTCACTCTGTAGGTACTGATCTGTACTATATACTCACTATGTAGGTACTGATCTGTACTATACTCATTCTGTAGGTACTGATCTGTACTATATACTCACTCTGTAGGTACTGATCTGTACTATAGACACTCACTCTGTAGGTACTGATCTGTACTATATACTCTCTGTAGGTACTGATCTGTACTATATACTCACTCTGTAGGTACTGATCTGTACTATACTCACTCTGTAGGTACTGATCTGTACTATATACTCACTCTGTAGGTACTGATCTGTACTATATATACTCACTCTGTAGGTACTGATCTGTACTATATACTCACTCTGTAGGTACTGATCTGTACTATATACTCACTCTGTAGGTACTGATCTGTACTATATACTCACTCTGTAGGTACTGATCTGTACTATATACTCACTCTGTAGGTACTGATCTGTACTATACTCACTCTGTAGGTACTGATCTGTACTATATACTCACTCTGTAGGTACTGATCTGTACTATACTCACTCTGTAGGTACTGATCTGTACTATACTCACTCTGTAGGTACTGATCTGTACTATATACTCACTCTGTAGGTACTGATCTGTACTATATACTCACTCTGTAGGTACTGATCTGTACTATACTCACTCTGTAGGTACGGATCTGTACTATACTCACTCTGTAGGTACGGATCTGTACTATATACTCACTCTGTAGGTACTGATCTGTACTATATACTCACTCTGTAGGTACTGATCTGTACTATATACTCACTCTGTAGGTACTGATCTGTACTAAATACTCACTCTGTAGGTACTGATCTGTACTATATACTCACTCTGTTGGTACTGATCTGTACTATACTCACTCTGTAGGTACTGATCTGTACTATATACTCACTCTGTAGGTACTGATCTGTACTATACTCACTCTGTAGGTACTGATCTGTACTATATACTCACTCTGTAGGTACTGATCTGTACTATACTCACTCTGTAGGTACTGATCTGTACTATACTCACTCTGTAGGTACTGATCTGTACTATACTCACTCTGTAGGTACTGATCTGTACTATACTCACTCTGTAGGTACGGATCTGTACTATACTCACTCTGTAGGTACGGATCTGTACTATATACTCACTCTGTAGGTACTGATCTGTACTATATACTCACTCTGTAGGTACTGATCTGTACTATATACTCACTCTGTAGGTACTGATCTGTACTAAATACTCACTCTGTAGGTACTGATCTGTACTATATACTCACCCTGTAGGTACTGATCTGTACTATACTCACTCTGTAGGTACTGATCTGTACTATATACTCACTCTGTAGGTACTGATCTGTACTATACTCACTCTGTAGGTACGGATCTGTACTATACTCACTCTGTAGGTACTGATCCGTACTATATACTCACTCTGTAGGTACTGATCCGTACTATATACTCACTCTGTAGGTACTGATCTGTACTATATACTCACTCTGTAGGTACTGCTCTGTACTATATACTCACTCTGTAGGTACTGATCTGTACTATATACTCACTCTGTAGGTACTGATCTGTACTATACTCACTCTGTAGGTACTGATCTGTACTATATACTCACTCTGTAGGTACTGATCTGTACTATACTCACTCTGTAGGTACTGATCTGTACTATACTCACTCTGTAGGTACTGATCTGTACTATACTCACTCTGTAGGTACTGATCTGTACTATACTCACTCTGTAGGTACTGATCTGTACTATATACTCACTCTGTAGGTACTGATCTGTACTATACTCACCCTGTAGGTACTGATCTGTACTATACTCACTCTGTAGGTACTGATCTGTACTATATACTCATCATGTAGGTACTGATCTGTACTATATACTCACTCTGTAGGTACTGATCTGTACTATACTCACTCTGTAGGTACTGATCTGTACTATATACTCACTCTGTAGGTACTGATCTGTACTATATACTCACGCTGTAGGTACTGATCTGTACTATACTCACTCTGTAGGTACTGATCTGTACTATACTCACTCTGTAGGTACTGATCTGTACTATACTCACTCTGTAGGTACTGATCTGTACTATATACTCACCCTGTAGGTACTGATCTGTACTATACTCACTCTGTAGGTACTGATCTGTACTATATACTCACTCTGTAGGTACTGATCTGTACTATACTCACTCTGTAGGTACGGATCTGTACTATACTCACTCTGTAGGTACTGATCCGTACTATATACTCACTCTGTAGGTACTGATCCGTACTATATACTCACTCTGTAGGTACTGATCTGTACTATATACTCACTCTGTAGGTACTGCTCTGTACTATATACTCACTCTGTAGGTACTGATCTGTACTATATACTCACTCTGTAGGTACTGATCTGTACTATACTCACTCTGTAGGTACTGATCTGTACTATACTCACTCTGTAGGTACTGATCTGTACTATACTCACTCTGTAGGTACTGATCTGTACTATATACTCACTCTGTAGGTACTGATCTGTACTATATACTCACTCTGTAGGTACTGATCTGTACTATACTCACTCTGTAGGTACTGATCTGTACTATATACACTCACTCTGTAGGTACTGATCTGTACTATACTCACTCTGTAGGTACTGATCTGTACTATATACTCACTCTGTAGGTACTGATCTGTACTATATACTCACTCTGTAGGTACTGATCTGTACTATACTCACTCTGTAGGTACTGATCTGTACTATACTCACTCTGTAGGTACTGATCTGTACTATATACTCACTCTGTAGGTACTGATCTGTACTATATACTCACTCTGTAGGTACTGATCTGTACTATACTCACTCTGTAGGTACTGATCTGTACTATACTCACTCTGTAGGTACTGATCTGTACTATACTCACTCTGTAGGTACTGATCTGTACTATATACTCACTCTGTAGGTACTGATCTGTACTATACTCACTCTGTAGGTACTGATCTGTACTATACTCACTCTGTAGGTACTGATCTGTACTATATACTCACTCTGTAGGTACTGATCTGTACTATATACTCACTCTGTAGGTACTGATCTGTACTATATACTCACTCTGTAGGTACTGATCTGTACTATACTCACTCTGTAGGTACTGATCTGTACTATATACTCACTCTGTAGGTACTGATCTGTACTATACTCACTCTGTAGGTACTGATCTGTACTATATACTCACTCTGTAGGTACTGATCTGTACTATACTCACTCTGTAGGTACTGATCTGTACTATATACTCACTCTGTAGGTACTGATCTGTACTATACTCACTCTGTAGGTACTGATCTGTACTATACTCACTCTGTAGGTACTGATCTGTACTATATACTCACTCTGTAGGTACTGATCTGTACTATATACTCACTCTGTAGGTACTGATCTGTACTATACTCACTCTGTAGGTACTGATCTGTACTATATACTCACTCTGTAGGTACTGATCTGTACTATATACTCACTCTGTAGGTACTGATCTGTACTATACTCACTCTGTAGGTACTGATCTGTACTATATACTCACTATGTAGGTACTGATCTGTACTATACTCATTCTGTAGGTACTGATCTGTACTATATACTCACTCTGTAGGTACTGATCTGTACTATATACACTCACTCTGTAGGTACTGATCTGTACTATATACACTCACTCTGTAGGTACTGATCTGTACTATATACTCACTCTGTAGGTACTGATCTGTACTATACTCACTCTGTAGGTACTGATCTGTACTATATACTCACTCTGTAGGTACTGATCTGTACTATATATACTCACTCTGTAGGTACTGATCTGTACTATACTCACTCTGTAGGTACTGATCTGTACTATATACTCACTCTGTAGGTACTGATCTGTACTATATACTCACTCTGTAGGTACTGATCTGTACTATATACTCACTCTGTAGGTACTGATCTGTACTATACTCACTCTGTAGGTACTGATCTGTACTATATACTCACTCTGTAGGTACTGATCTGTACTATACTCACTCTGTAGGTACTGATCTGTACTATACTCACTCTGTAGGTACTGATCTGTACTATATACTCACTCTGTAGGTACTGATCTGTACTATATACTCACTCTGTAGGTACTGATCTGTACTATACTCACTCTGTAGGTACGGATCTGTACTATACTCACTCTGTAGGTACTGATCTGTACTATATACTCACTCTGTAGGTACTGATCTGTACTATATACTCACTCTGTAGGTACTGATCTGTACTATATACTCACTCTGTAGGTACTGATCTGTACTATATACTCACTCTGTAGGTACTGATCTGTACTATATACTCACTCTGTAGGTACTGATCTGTACTATATACTCACTCTGTAGGTACTGATCTGTACTATATACTCACTCTGTAGGTACTGATATGTACTATACTCACTCTGTAGGTACTGATCTGTACTATACTCACTCTGTAGGTACTGATCTGTACTATACTCACTCTGTATGTACTGATCTGTACTATATACTCACTCTGTAGGTACTGATCTGTACTATATACTCACTCTGTAGGTACTGATCTGTACTATACTCACTCTGTAGGTACTGATCTGTACTATACTCACTATGTAGGTACTGATCTGTACTATACTCACTCTGTAGGTACTGATCTGTACTATATACTCACTCTGTAGGTACTGATCTGTACTATACTCACTCTGTAGGTAATGATCTGTACTATACTCACTCTGTAGGTACTGATCTGTACTATATACTCACTCTGTAGGTACTGATCTGTACTATACTCACTCTGTAGGTACTGATCTGTCCCCCCCCCCAAAAAAAATTGTAAAGTGGTTATCCCACTGGCTATAGGGTGAACGCACCAATTGGTGAGTCGCTCTGGATAAGAGCGTCTGCTAAATGACGTAAATGTGCCCTTGAGCAAGGCACTTAACCCTAATTGCTCCTGTAAGTCGCTCTGGATAAGAGCGTCTGCTAAATGACTAAAATGTAAAATGTAAATGTACTATATACTCACTCTGTAGGTACTGATCTGTACTATATACTCACTCTGTAGGTACTGATCTGTACTATATACTCACTCTGTAGGTACTGATCTGTACTATACTCACTCTGTAGGTACTGATCTGTACTATATACTTACTCTGTAGGTACTGATCTGTACTATATACTCACTCTGTAGGTACTGATCTGTACTATATACTCACTCTGTAGGTACTGATCTGTACTATACTCACTCTGTAGGTACTGATCTGTACTATATACTCACTCTGTAGGTACTGATCTGTACTATACTTACTCTGTAGGTACTGATCTGTACTATATACTCACTCTGTAGGTACTGATCTGTACTATACTCAATCTGTAGGTACTGATCTGTACTATATACTCACTCTGTAGGTACTGATCTGTACTATACTTACTCTGTAGGTACTGATCTGTACTATATACTCACTCTGTAGGTACTGATCTGTACTATATACTCACTCTGTAGGTACTGATCTGTACTATACTCACTCTGTAGGTACTGATCTGTACTATACTCACCCTGTAGGTACTGATCTGTACTATACTTACTCTGTAGGTACTGATCTGTACTATATACTCACTCTGTAGGTACTGATCTGTACTATATACTCACTCTGTAGGTACTGATCTGTACTATATACTCACTCTGTATGTACTGATCTGTACTATACTCACTCTGTAGGTACTGATCTGTACTATACTCACTCTGTAGGTACTGATCTGTACTATATACTCACTCTGTAGGTACTGATCTGTACTATATACTCACTCTGTAGGTACTGATCTGTACTATATACTCACTCTGTAGGTACTGATCTGTACTATATACTCACTCTGTAGGTACTGATCTGTACTATATACTCACTCTGTAGGTACTGATCTGTACTATACTCACTCTGTAGGTACTGATCTGTACTATATACTCACTCTGTAGGTACTGATCTGTACTATATACTCACTCTGTAGGTACTGATCTGTACTATATACTCACTCTGTAGGTACTGATCTGTACTATATACTCACTCTGTAGGTACTGATCTGTACTATATACTCACTCTGTAGGTACTGATCTGTACTATATACTCACTCTGTAGGTACTGATCTGTACTATATACTCACTCTGTAGGTACTGATCTGTACTATACTCACTCTGTAGGTACTGATCTGTACTATACTCAGTCTGTAGGTACTGATCTGTACTATACTCACTCTGTAGGTACTGATCTGTACTATATACTCACTCTGTAGGTACTGATCTGTACTATACTCACTCTGTAGGTACTGATCTGTACTATACTCACTCTGTAGGTACTGATCTGTACTATACTCACTATGTAGGTACTGATCTGTACTATACTCACTCTGTAGGTACTGATCTGTACTATACTCACTCTGTAGGTATTGATCTGTAATATACTCACTCTGTAGGTACTGATCTGTACTATACTTACTCTGTAGGTTCTGGATCTGTACTATACTCACTCTGTAGGTACTGATCTGTACTATATACTCACTCTGTAGGTACTGATCTGTACTATACTCACTCTGTAGGTACTGATCTGTACTATACTCACTCTGTAGGTACTGATCTGTACTATACTCACTCTGTAGGTACTGATCTGTACTATACTCACTCTGTAGGTACTGATCTGTACTATATACTCACTCTGTAGGTACTGATCTGTACTATACTCACTCTGTAGGTACTGATCTGTACTATACTCACTCTGTAGGTACTGATCTGTACTATATACTCAATCTGTAGGTACTGATCTGTACTATATACTCACTCTGTAGGTACGGATCTGTACTATACTCTGTAGGTACTGATCTGTACTATATACTCACTCTGTAGGTACTGATCTGTACTATATACTCACTCTGTAGGTACTGATCTGTACTATATACTCACTCTGTAGGTACTGATCTGTACTATATACTCACTCTGTAGGTACTGATCTGTACTATACTCACTCTGTAGGTACTGATCTGTACTATATACTCACTCTGTAGGTACTGATCTGTACTATATACTCACTCTGTAGGTACTGATCTGTACTATATACTCACTCTGTAGGTACTGATCTGTACTATATACTCACTCTGTAGGTACTGATCTGTACTATACTCACTCTGTAGGTACTGATCTGTACTATATACTCACTCTGTAGGTACTGATCTGTACTATACTCACTCTGTAGGTACTGATCTGTACTATATACTCACTCTGTAGGTACTGATCTGTACTATACTCACTCTGTAGGTACTGATCTGTACTATACTCACTCTGTAGGTACTGATCTGTACTATACTCACTCTGTAGGTACTGATCTGTACTATATACTCACTCTGTAGGTACTGATCTGTACTATACTCACTCTGTAGGTACTGATCTGTACTATACTCTGTAGGTACTGATCTGTACTATACTCACTCTGTAGGTACTGATCTGTACTATACTCACTCTGTAGGTACTGATCTGTACTATACTCACTCTGTAGGTACTGATCTGTACTATATACTCACTCTGTAGGTACTGATCTGTACTATATACTCACTCTGTAGGTACTGATCTGTACTATACTCACTCTGTAGGTACTGATCTGTACTATACTCTGTAGGTACTGATCTGTACTATACTCACTCTGTAGGTACTGATCTGTACTATACTCACTCTGTAGGTACTGATCTGTACTATACTCACTCTGTAGGTACTGATCTGTACTATATACTCACTCTGTAGGTACTGATCTGTACTATATACTCACTCTGTGGGTACTGATCTGTACTATATACTCACTCTGTAGGTACTGATCTGTACTATACTCACTCTGTAGGTACTGATCTGTACTATACTCACTCTGTAGGTACTGATCTGTACTATACTCACTCTGTAGGTACTGATCTGTACTATACTCACTCTGTATGTACTGATCTGTACTATATAAACACCCTGTAGGTACTGATCTGTACTATATACTCACTCTGTAGGTACTGATCTGTACTATATACTCACTCTGTAGGTACTGATCTGTACTATATACTCACTCTGTAGGTACTGATCTGTACTATATACTCACTCTGTAGGTACTGATCTGTACTATATACTCACTCTGTAGGTACTGATCTGTACTATACTCACTCTGTAGGTACTGATCTGTACTATATACTCACTCTGTAGGTACTGATCTGTACTATATACTCACTCTGTAGGTACTGATCTGTACTATATACTCACTCTGTAGGTACTGATCTGTACTATATACTCACTCTGTAGGTACTGATCTGTACTATACTCACTCTGTAGGTACTGATCTGTACTATATACTCACTCTGTAGGTACTGATCTGTACTATATACTCACTCTGTAGGTACTGATCTGTACTATATACTCACTCTGTAGGTACTGATCTGTACTATATACTCACTCTGTAGGTACTGATCTGTACTATACTCACTCTGTAGGTACTGATCTGTACTATATACTCACTCTGTAGGTACTGATCTGTACTATACTCACTCTGTAGGTACTGATCTGTACTATATACTCACTCTGTAGGTACTGATCTGTACTATACTCACTCTGTAGGTACTGATCTGTACTATATACTCACTCTGTAGGTACTGATCTGTACTATACTCACTCTGTAGGTACTGATCTGTACTATACTCACTCTGTAGGTACTGATCTGTACTATATACTCACTCTGTAGGTACTGATCTGTACTATACTCACTCTGTAGGTACTGATCTGTACTATACTCTGTAGGTACTGATCTGTACTATACTCACTCTGTAGGTACTGATCTGTACTATACTCACTCTGTAGGTACTGATCTGTACTATACTCACTCTGTAGGTACTGATCTGTACTATATACTCACTCTGTGGGTACTGATCTGTACTATATACTCACTCTGTAGGTACTGATCTGTACTATACTCACTCTGTAGGTACTGATCTGTACTATAATCACTCTGTAGGTACTGATCTGTACTATATACTCACTCTGTAGGTACTGATCTGTACTATATACTCACTCTGTAGGTACTGATCTGTACTATACTCACTCTGTAGGTACTGATCTGTACTATACTCACTCTGTAGGTACTGATCTGTACTATATACTCAATCTGTAGGTACTGATCTGTACTATATACTCACTCTGTAGGTACTGATCTGTACTATACTCACTCTGTAGGTACTGATCTGTACTATATACTCACTCTGTAGGTACTGATCTGTACTATATACTCACTCTGTAGGTACTGATCTGTACTATATACTCACTCTGTAGGTACTGATCTGTACTATATAAACACCCTGTAGGTACTGATCTGTACTATATACTCACTCTGTAGGTACTGATCTGTACTATATACTCACTCTGTAGTTACTGATCTGTACTATATACTCACTCTGTAGGTACTGATCTGTACTATATACTCACTCTGTAGGTACTGATCTGTACTATATACTCACTCTGTAGGTACTGATCTGTACTATACTCACTCTGTAGGTACTGATCTGTACTATATACTCACTCTGTAGGTACTGATCTGTACTATATACTCACTCTGTAGGTACTGATCTGTACTATATACTCACTCTGTAGGTACTGATCTGTACTATATACTCACTCTGTAGGTACTGATCTGTACTATACTCACTCTGTAGGTACTGATCTGTACTATATACTCACTCTGTAGGTACTGATCTGTACTATACTCACTCTGTAGGTACTGATCTGTACTATATACTCACTCTGTAGGTACTGATCTGTACTATATACTCACTCTGTAGGTACTGATCTGTACTATATACTCACTCTGTAGGTACTGATCTGTACTATACTCACTCTGTAGGTACTGATCTGTACTATATACTCACTCTGTAGGTACTGATCTGTACTATACTCACTTTGTAGGTACTGATCTGTACTATATACTCACTCTGTAGGTACTGATCTGTACTATACTCACTCTGTAGGTACTGATCTGTACTATATACTCACTCTGTAGGTACTGATCTGTACTATACTCACTCTGTAGGTACTGATCTGTACTATATACTCACTCTGTAGGTACTGATCTGTACTACAGTGGGGAAAAAAAGTATTTAGTCAGCCACCAATTGTGCAAGTTCTCCCACTTAAAAAGATGAGAGAGGCCTGTAATTTTCATCATAGGTACACGTCAACTATGACAGACAAATTGAGGAAAAAAAATCCAGAAAATCCCATTGTAGGATTTTTTATGAATTTATTTGCAAATTATGGTGGAAAATAAGTATTTGGTCACCTACAAACAAGCAAGATTTCTGGCTCTCACAGACCTGTAACAACTTCTTTAAGAGGCTCCTCTGTCCTCCACTCGTTACCTGTATTAATGGCACCTGTTTGAACTTGTTATCAGTATAAAAGACACCTGTCCACAACCTCAAACAGTCACAATCCAAACTCCACAATGGCCAAGACCAAAGAGCTGTCAAAGGACACCAAAAACAAAATTGTAGACCTGCACCTGGCTGGGAAGACTGAATCTGCAATAGGTAAGTAGCTTGGTTTGAAGAAATCAACTGTGGGAGCAATTATTAGGAAATGGAAGACATACAAGACCACTGATAATCTCCCTCGATCTGGGGCTCCACGCAAGATCTCACCCCGTGGGGTCAAAATGATCACAAGAACGGTGAGCAAAAATCCCAGAACCACACGGGGGGACCTAGTGAATGACCTGCAGAGAGCTGGGACCAAAGTAACAAAGCCTACCATCAGTAACACACTACGCCGCCAGGGACTCAAATCCTGCAGTGCGAGACGTGTCCCCCTGCTTAAGCCAGTACATGTCCAGGCCCGTCTGAAGTGCATTTGGATGATCCAGAAGAGGATTGGGAGAATGTCATATGGTCAGATGAAACCAAAATATAACTTTTTGGTAAAAACTCAACTCGTCATGTTTGGAGGACAAAGAATGCTGAGTTGCATCCAAAGAACACCATACCTACTGTGAAGCATGGGGTTGGAAACATCATGCTTTGGGGCTGTTTTTCTGCAAAGGGACCAGGACGACTGATCCGTGTAAAGGAAAGAATGAATGGGGCCATGTATCGTGAGATTTTGAGTGAAACCCTCCTTCCATCAGCAAGGGCATTGAAGATGAAACGTGGCTGGGTCTTTCAGCATGACAATGATCCCAAACACACCGCCCGGGCAACGAAGGAGTGGCTTCGTAAGAAGCATTTCAAGGTCCTGGAGTGGCCTAGCCAGTCTCCAGATCTCAACCCCATAGAAAATCTTTGGAGGGAGTTGAAAGTCTGTGTTGCCCAGCGACAGCCCCAAAACATCACTGCTCTAGAGGAGATCTGCAAGGAGGAATGGGCCAAAATACCAGCAACAGTGTGTGAAAACCTTGTGAAGACTTACAGAAAACGTTTGACCTGTGTCATTGCCAACAAAGGGTATATAACAAAGTATTGAGAAACTTTTGTTATTGACCAAATACTTATTTTCCACCATCATATGCCAATAAATTCATTAAAAATCCTACAATGTGATTTTCTGGATTTTTTTTTCTCATTTTGTCTGTCATATTTGACGTGTACCTATGATGAAAATTACAGGCCTCTCTCATCTTTTTAAGTGGGAGAACTTGCACAATTGGTGGCTGACTAAATACTTTTTTTCCCCACTGTATATACTCACTCTGTAGGTACTGATCTGTACTATATACTCACTCTGTAGGTACTGATCTGTACTATACTTACTCTGTAGGTACTGATCTGTACTATATACTCACTCTGTAGGTACTGATCTGTACTATATAAACACCCTGTAGGTACTGATCTGTACTATATACTCACTCTGTAGGTACTGATCTGTACTATATACTCACTCTGTAGGTACTGATCTGTACTATATAAACACCCTGTAGGTACTGATCTGTACTATATACTCACTCTGTAGGTACTGATCTGTACTATATACTCACTCTGTAGGTACTGATCTGTACTATACTCACTCTGTAGGTACTGATCTGTACTATATACTCACTCTGTAGGTACTGATCTGTACTATATACTCACTCTGTAGGTACTGATCTGTACTATATACTCACTCTGTAGGTACTGATCTGTACTATATAAACACCCTGTAGGTACTGATCTGTACTATATACTCACTCTGTAGGTACTGATCTGTACTATATACTCACTCTGTAGGTACTGATCTGTACTATACTCACTCTGTAGGTACTGATCTGTACTATATACTCACCCTGTAGGTACTGATCTGTACTATACTCACTCTGTAGGTACTGATCTGTACTATATATACTCACTCTGTAGGTACTGATCTGTACTATACTCACTCTGTAGGTACTGATCTGTACTATACTCACTCTGTAGGTACTGATCTGTACTATATAAACACCCTGTAGGTACTGATCTGTACTATATACTCACTCTGTAGGTACTGATCTGTACTATATACTCACTCTGTAGGTACTGATCTGTACTATACTCACTCTGTAGGTACTGATCTGTACTATATACTCACTCTGTAGGTACTGATCTGTACTATATACTCACTCTGTAGGTACTGATCTGTACTATATACTCACTCTGTAGGTACTGATCTGTACTATATACTCACTCTGTAGGTACTGATCTGTACTATACTCACTCTGTAGGTACTGATCTGTACTATACTCACTCTGTAGGTACTGATCTGTACTATATACTCACTCTGTAGGTACTGATCTGTACTATACTCACTCTGTAGGTACTGATCTGTACTATATACTCACTCTGTAGGTACTGATCTGTACTATACTCACTCTGTAGGTACTGATCTGTACTATACTCTGTAGGTACTGATCTGTACTATACTCACTCTGTAGGTACTGATCTGTACTATACTCACTCTGTAGGTACTGATCTGTACTATACTCACTCTGTAGGTACTGATCTGTACTATATACTCACTCTGTGGGTACTGATCTGTACTATATACTCACTCTGTAGGTACTGATCTGTACTATACTCACTCTGTAGGTACTGATCTGTACTATACTCACTCTGTAGGTACTGATCTGTACTATACTCACTCTGTAGGTACTGATCTGTACTATACTCACTCTGTAGGTACTGATCTGTACTATACTCACTCTGTAGGTACTGATCTGTACTATACTCACTCTGTAGGTACTGATCTGTACTATACTCACCCTCTAGGTACTGATCTGTACTATACTCACTCTGTAGGTACTGATCTGTACTATACTCACTCTGTAGGTACTGATCTGTACTATACTCACTCTGTAGGTACTGATCTGTACTATATACTCACTCTGTAGGTACTGATCTGTACTATATACTCACTCTGTAGGTACTGATCTGTACTATATACTCACTCTGTAGGTACTGATCTGTACTATATACTCACCCTGTAGGTACTGATCTGTACTATATACTCACTCTGTAGGTACTGATCTGTACTATATACTCACTCTGTAGGTACTGATCTGTACTATATACTCACTCTGTAGGTACTGATCTGTACTATATACTCACTCTGTAGGTACTGATCTGTACTATACTCACTCTGTAGGTACTGATCTGTACTATACTCACTCTGTAGGTACTGATCTGTACTATATACTCACTCTGTAGGTACTGATCTGTACTATATACTCACCCTGTAGGTACTGATCTGTACTATATACTCACTCTGTAGGTACTGATCTGTACTATACTCACTCTGTAGGTACTGATCTGTACTATATACTCACTCTGTAGGTACTGATCTGTACTATACTCACTCTGTAGGTACTGATCTGTACTATATATACTCACTCTGTAGGTACTGATCTGTACTATATATACACTCACTCTGTAGGTACTGATCTGTACTATATATACTCACTCTGTAGGTACTGATCTGTACTATACTCACTCTGTAGGTACTGATCTGTACTATATACTCACTCTGTAGGTACTGATCTGTACTATACTCACTCTGTAGGTACGGATCTGTACTATATACTCACTCTGTAGGTACTGATCTGTACTATACTCACTCTGTAGGTACTGATCTGTACTATATACTCACTCTGTAGGTACTGATCTGTACTATACTCACTCTGTAGGTACTGATCTGTACTATATACTCACTCTGTAGGTACTGATCTGTACTATACTCACTCTGTAGGTTCTGGATCTGTACTATACTCACTCTGTAGGTACTGATCTGTACTATACTCACTCTGTAGGTACTGCTCTGTACTATATACTCACTCTGTAGGTACTGATCTGTACTATATACTCACTCTGTAGGTTCTGGATCTGTACTATACTCACTCTGTAGGTACTGATCTGTACTATATACTTACTCTGTAGGTACTGGATCTGCTTGGCTGACTCCTCGGTCTGCTGTATGTTCCTCCTCCTCTCCTCTTCCAGTAAGGCCTGGAGGTCCAGACACTTCTGCTTGCCTGTGTTGGCCAACTCCTGGGCCTCCAGCAGCTCTCTGTGGAGGTGGTGAATCACCTGCTCTCTGTCCCCAGGCTCCAGGTTGGTACTCAGCAGATCATCTAGACCGGGACAGACAGGTGGGATATAGTTAGATATAGAGGTAAGTAAGGAGATGAGGTGGTAGAGCGGTGGGTGGGATATAGTTAGATATAGAGGTAAGTAAGGAGATGAGGTGGTAGAGCGGTGGGTGGGATATAGTTAGATATAGAGGTAAGTAAGGAGATGAGGTGCTAGAGCGGTGGGTGGGATATAGTTAGATATAGAGGTAAGTAAGGAGATGAGGTGGTAGAGCGGTGGGTGGGATATAGTTAGATATAGAGGTAAGTAAGGAGATGAGGTGGTAGAGCGGTGGGTGGGATATAGTTAGATATAGAGGTAAGTAAGGAGATGAGGTGGTAGAGCGGTGGGTGGGATATAGTTAGATATAGAGGTAAGTAAGGAGATGAGGTGCTAGAGCGGTGGGTGGGATATAGTTAGATATAGAGGTAAGTAAGGAGATGAGGTGGTAGAGCGGTGGGTGGGATATAGTTAGATATAGAGGTAAGTAAGGAGATGAGGTGGTAGAGCGGTTGGTGGGATATAGTTAGATATAGAGGTAAGTAAGGAGATGAGGTGGTAGAGCGGTGGGTGGGATATAGTTAGATATAGAGGTAAGTAAGGAGATGAGGTGGTAGAGCAGTGGGTGGGATATAGTTAGATATAGAGGTAAGTAAGGAGATGAGGTGGTAGAGCGGTGGGTGGGATATAGTTAGATATAGAGGTAAGTAAGGAGATGAGGTGCTAGAGCGGTGGGTGGGATATAGTTAGATATAGAGGTAAGTAAGGAGATGAGGTGCTAGAGCGGTGGGTGGGATATAGTTAGATATAGAGGTAAGTAAGGAGATGAGGTGCTAGAGCGGTGGGTGGGATATAGTTAGATATAGAGGTAAATAAGGAGATGAGGTGCTAGAGCGGTGGGTGGGATATAGTTAGATATAGAGGTAAGTAAGGAGATGAGGTGGTAGAGCGGTGGGTGGGATATAGTTAGATATAGAGGTAAATAAGGAGATGAGGTGCTGGAGCGGTGGGTGGGATATAGTTAGATATAGAGGTAAGTAAGGAGATGAGGTGCTAGAGCGGTGGGTGGGATATAGTTAGATATAGAGGTAAGTAAGGAGATGAGGTGGTAGAGCGGTGGGTGGGATATAGTTAGATATAGAGGTAAGTAAGGAGATGAGGTGCTAGAGCGGTGGGTGGGATATAGTTAGATATAGAGGTAAGTAAGGAGATGAGGTGCTAGAGCGGTGGGTGGGATATAGTTAGATATAGAGGTAAGTAAGGAGATGAGGTGCTGGAGCGGTGGGTGGGATATAGTTAGATATAGAGGTAAATAAGGAGATGAGGTGCTAGAGCGGTGGGTGGGATATAGTTAGATATAGAGGTAAGTAAGGAGATGAGGTGCTAGAGCGGTGGGTGGGATATAGTTAGATATAGAGGTAAGTAAGGAGATGAGGTGCTAGAGCGGTGGGTGGGATATAGTTAGATATAGAGGTAAATAAGGAGATGAGGTGCTAGAGCGGTGGGTGGGATATAGTTAGATATAGAGGTAAGTAAGGAGATGAGGTGCTAGAGCGGTGGGTGGGATATAGTTAGATATAGAGGTAAGTAAGGAGATGAGGTGCTAGAGCGGTGGGTGGGATATAGTTAGATATAGAGGTAAGTAAGGAGATGAGGTGGTAGAGCGGTGGGTGGGATATAGTTAGATATAGAGGTAAATAAGGAGATGAGGTGCTGGAGCGGTGGGTGGGATATAGTTAGATATAGAGGTAAGTAAGGAGATGAGGTGGTAGAGCGGTGGGTGGGATATAGTTAGATATAGAGGTAAGTAAGGAGATGAGGTGGTAGAGCGGTGGGTGGGATATAGTTAGATATAGAGGTAAGTAAGGAGATGAGGTGCTAGAGCGGTGGGTGGGATATAGTTAGATATAGAGGTAAGTAAGGAGATGAGGTGGTAGAGCGGTGGGTGGGATATAGTTAGATATAGAGGTAAGTAAGGAGATGAGGTGGTAGAGCGGTGGGTGGGATATAGTTAGATATAGAGGTAAGTAAGGAGATGAGGTGCTAGAGCGGTGGGTGGGATATAGTTAGATATAGAGGTAAGTAAGGAGATGAGGTGCTAGAGCAGTGGGTGGGATCTGAACCCATGCTGGCAGCTGTACAGAGTACATGTGATGCAGAGGCAGGGGCTTAGATTGAAGGGCCACCCAGGCTACAGAAAGACTTCTAATCAAAGTTGGCTGTGCATTTATGTTTTCTTAAGTTATGGATAGGGTTGGGCAGTATATGGTATTACCGAATGTGCACAAAAGGGGTGCTATTTAAAATTAAATTAGACAGGGATCTGGATCCAGGAGGGGGCTGAATGTCTCAGCTGTTACCAAGAAGCTTGATCTTGACATCTAGTCTCTTAGCTAGCAAGTTAGCAAACCCAACGCAGAGCTGGAGCCCTGAGCTGGATATCATTTGACACATCTTAGATGTCTTACAGTTATACTTAACTTACAAGTAGTGGCATAGCAAACATCTCCGCGAGGCGTCGGTATTTCGGAATACCCCGGTATACGGTATAAACGGTATCTCGCCAAGCCTAGTTATGGACATCTGTACCGTATCTGTGTAACCACCACACGTGGTTGGCTGTTGCTCTAAGGATTTGCGACACACTACAGTGACGAATAACCAACCATGTTTTACACTACAGTGACGAATAACCAACCATGTTTTACACTACAGTGACGAATAACCAACCATGTTTTACACTACAGTGACGAATAACCAACCATGTTTTTACAC
Organism: Coregonus lavaretus; assembly: GCF_964263955.1. NCBI lineage: Eukaryota > Metazoa > Chordata > Actinopteri > Salmoniformes > Salmonidae > Coregonus > Coregonus lavaretus. The sequence goes on along the minus strand of NC_139999.1, from coordinate 1,614,281 downwards.
TACAGTGACGAATAACCAACCATGTTTTACACTACAGTGACGAATAACCAACCATGTTTTACACTACAGTGACGAATAACCAACCATGTTTTTACACTACAGTGACGAATAACCAACCATGTTTTACACTACAGTGACGAATAACCAACCATGTTTTTACACTACAGTGACGAATAACCAACCATGTTTTACACTACAGTGACGAATAACCAACCATGTTTTTACACTACAGTGACGAATAACCAACCATGTTTTACACTACAGTGACGAATAACCAACCATGTTTTTACACTACAGTGACGAATAACCAACCATGTTTTACACTACAGTGACGAATAACCAACCATGTTTTTACACTACAGTGACGAATAACCAACCATGTTTTTACACTATTGTGTCAAAACGAACTGCACCAGGCAGGCAGGCATAGGAAGCCATCTTTAATGTCTGAACATGGGAAGCCTTTCTCCTGACGTCACCCTCTACCCCTACTGGCAAAATAATACACTGATTATGTGAAGGAGAGATGATCTAACTGTGTGGAGGTCAGGAGAGGTCATCGGAAACTCAACAGCAGACTTCTAGACCTTGTAGAAGGTAAAGGTTCTAATGACATTTACATTTTACATTTAACATAACTGACAAGGTGATGAGAGAATGGACCTGAAACAGCTCAGCCTCAGTCCCTACTGACTACCAGACAGTCTCATAATGGGCTGGCAGAGGAGTGTCTCAGCCTCAGTCCCTAACCTTACCCCCTCCAGCAGACACTACATCAGGATCTCCCCCCCTAACCTTACCCCCTCCAGCAGCCACTACATCAGGATCTCCCCCCTAACCTTACCCCCTCCAGCAGCCACTACATCAGGATCTCCCCCCTAACCTTACCCCCTCCATCAGCCACTACATCAGGATCTCCCCCCTAACCTTACCCCCTCCATCAGCCACTACATCAGGATCTCCCCCCTAACCTTACCCCCTCCATCAGCCACTATATCAGGATCTCCCCCCTAACCTTACCCCCTCCAGCAGCCACTACATCAGGATCTCCCCCCTAACCTTACCCCCTCCATCAGCCACTACATCAGGATCTCCCCCCTAACCTTACCCCCTCCATCAGCCACTACATCAGGATCTCCCCCCTAACCTTACCCCCTCCATCAGCCACTACATCAGGATCTCCCCCCTAACCTTACCCCCTCCATCAGCCACTACATCAGGATCTCCCCCCTAACCTTACCCCCTCCATCAGCCACTACATCAGGATCTCCCCCCTAACCTTACCCCCTCCATCAGCCACTACATCAGGATCTCCCCCCTAACCTTACCCCCTCCAGCAGCCACTACATCAGGATCTCCCCCCTAACCTTACCCCCTCCATCAGCCACTACATCAGGATCTCCCCCCTAACCTTACCCCCTCCATCAGCCACTACATCAGGATCTCCCCCCTAACCTTACCCCCTCCATCAGCCACTACATCAGGATCTCCCCCCTAACCTTACCCCCTCCATCAGCCACTACATCAGGATCTCCCCCCTAACCTTACCCCCTCCATCAGCCACTACATCAGGATCTCCCCCCCTAACCTTACCCCCTCCATCAGCCACTACATCAGGATCTCCCCCCTAACCTTACCCCCTCCATCAGCCACTACATCAGGATCTCCCCCCCCTAACCTTACCCCCTCCATCAGCCACTACATCAGGATCTCCCCCCTAACCCCATCCCCTCCAGCAGCCACTACATCAGGATCTCCCCCCCTAACCTTACCCCCTCCAGCAGCCACTACATCAGGATCTCCCCCCTAACCTTACCCCCTCCATCAGCCACTACATCAGGATCTCCCCCCTAACCCCATCCCCTCCAGCAGCCACTACATCAGGATCTCCCCCCTAACCTTACCCCCTCTATCAGCCACTACATCAGGATCTCCCCCCTAACCTTACCCCCTCCAGCAGCCACTACATCAGGATCTCCCCCCTAACCTTACCCCCTATAGCAGCCACTACATCAGGATCTCCCCCCCTAACCTTACCCCCTCCAGCAGCCACTACATCAGGATCTCCCCCCTAACCTTACCCCCTCCAGCAGCCACTACATCAGGATCTCCCCCCTAACCTTACCCCCTCCATCAGCCACTACATCAGGATCTCCCCCCTAACCTTACCCCCTCCATCAGCCACTACATCAGGATCTCCCCCCTAACCTTACCCCCTCCATCAGCCACTACATCAGGATCTCCCCCCTAACCTTACCCCCTCCATCAGCCACTACATCAGGATCTCCCCCCCTAACCTTACCCCCTCCATCAGCCACTACATCAGGATCTCCCCCCTAACCTTACCCCCTCCATCAGCCACTACATCAGGATCTCCCCCCCTAACCTTACCCCCTCCATCAGCCACTACATCAGGATCTCCCCCCTAACCCCATCCCCTCCAGCAGCCACTACATCAGGATCTCCCCCCCTAACCTTACCCCCTCCAGCAGCCACTACATCAGGATCTCCCCCCCTAACCTTACCCCCTCCATCAGCCACTACATCAGGATCTCCCCCCTAACCTTACCCCCTCCATCAGCCACTACATCAGGATCTCCCCCCTAACCCCATCCCCTCCAGCAGCCACTACATCAGGATCTCCCCCCCTAACCTTACCCCCTCCAGCAGCCACTACATCAGGATCTCCCACTAACCCCATCCCCTCCAGCAGCCACTACATCAGGATCTCCCCCCTAACCCCACCCCCTCCAGCAGCCACTACATCAGGATCTCCCCCCTAACCTTACCCCCTCCAGCAGCCACTACATCAGGATCTCCCCCCTAACCTTACCCCCTCCATCAGCCACTACATCAGGATCTCCCCCCTAACCCCATCCCCTCCAGCAGCCACTACATCAGGATCTCCCCCCTAACCTTACCCCCTCTATCAGCCACTACATCAGGATCTCCCCCCTAACCTTACCCCCTCCAGCAGCCACTACATCAGGATCTCCCCCCTAACCCCACCCCCTCTATCAGCCACTACATCAGGATCTCCCCCCTAACCTTACCCCCTCCATCAGCCACTACATCAGGATCTCCCCCCTAACCTTACCCCCTATAGCAGCCACTACATCAGGATCTCCCCCCCTAACCTTACCCCCTCCAGCAGCCACTACATCAGGATCTCCCCCCTAACCTTACCCCCTATAGCAGCCACTACATCAGGATCTCCCCCCTAACCTTACCCCCTCCATCAGCCACTATATCAGGATCTCCCCCCTAACCTTACCCCCTATAGCAGCCACTACATCAGGATCTCCCCCCCCTAACCTTACCCCCTATAGCAGCCACTACATCAGGATCTCCCCCCTAACCTTACCCCCTCCATCAGCCACTACATCAGGATCTCCCCCCCTAACCTTACCCCCTCTAGCAGCCACTACATCAGGATCTCCCCCCCTAACCTTACCCCCTCTAGCAGCCACTACATCAGGATCTCCCCCCTAACCCCATCCCCTCCAGCAGCCACTACATCAGGATCTCCCCCCTAACCTTACCCCCTCCAGCAGCCACTACATCAGGATCTCCCCCCCTAACCTTACCCCCTCTAGCAGCCACTACATCAGGATCTCCCCCCTAACCCCATCCCCTCCAGCAGCCACTACATCAGGATCTCCCCCCTAACCTTACCCCCTCCAGCAGCCACTACATCAGGGTCTCCCCCCTAACCCCATCCCCTCCAGCAGCCACTACATCAGGGTCTCCCCCCTAACCCCATCCCCTCCAGCAGCCACTACATCAGGGTCTCCCCCCTAACCCCACCCCCTCCATCAGCCACTACATCAGGATCTCCCCCCCTAACCTTACCCCCTCTAGCAGCCACTACATCAGGATCTCCCCCCCTAACCTTACCCCCTCTAGCAGCCACTACATCAGGGTCTCCCCCCTAACCCCATCCCCTCCAGCAGCCACTACATCAGGATCTCCCCCTAACCTTACCCCCTCCAGCAGCCACTCCATCAGGATCTCCCCCCTAACCTTACCCCCTCCATCAGGGTCTCCCCCCTAACCTTACCCCCTCCATCAGGGTCTCCCCCCTAACCTTACCCCCTCCATCAGCCACTACATCAGGATCTCCCCCCTAACCTTACCCCCTCCAGCAGCCACTACATCAGGATCTCCCCCCCTAACCTTACCCCCTCCATCAGCCACTACATCAGGATCTCCCCCCTAACCTTACCCCCTCTAGCAGCCACTACATCAGGATCTCCCCCCTAACCTTACCCCCTATAGCAGCCACTACATCAGGATCTCCCCCCCTAACCTTACCCCCTCCATCAGCCACTACATCAGGATCTCCCCCCTAACCTTACCCCCTCCATCAGCCACTACATCAGGATCTCCCCCCTAACCTTACCCCCTCCATCAGCCACTACATCAGGATCTCCCCCCCTAACCTATAGCAGCCACTACATCAGGATCTCCCCCCCTAACCTTACCCCCTCCATCAGCCACTACATCAGGATCTCCCCCCTAACCTTACCCCCTCCATCAGCCACTACATCAGGATCTCCCCCCTAACCTTACCCCCTCCATCAGCCACTACATCAGGATCTCCCCCCTAACCTTACCCCCTATAGCAGCCACTACATCAGGATCTCCCCCCTAACCCCACCCCCTCCAGCAGCCACTACATCAGGATCTCCCCCCTAACCTTACCCCCTCCAGCAGCCACTACATCAGGATCTCCCCCCCTAACCTTACCCCCTATAGCAGCCACTACATCAGGATCTCCCCCCTAACCTTACCCCCTCCAGCAGCCACTACATCAGGATCTCCCCCCCTAACCTTACCCCCTATAGCAGCCACTACATCAGGATCTCCCCCCTAACCTTACCCCCTCTAGCAGCCACTACATCAGGATCTCCCCCCTAACCTTACCCCCTCCAGCAGCCACTACATCAGGATCTCCCCCCTAACCTTACCCCCTCCAGCAGCCACTACATCAGGATCTCCCCCCTAACCTTACCCCCTCCAGCAGCCACTACATCAGGATCTCCCCCCTAACCTTACCCCCTCTAGCAGCCACTACATCAGGATCTCCCCCCTAACCTTACCCCCTCCAGCAGCCACTACATCAGGATCTCCCCCCTAACCTTACCCCCTCCAGCAGCCACTACATCAGGATCTCCCCCCTAACCTTACCCCCTCTAGCAGCCACTACATCAGGATCTCCCCCCTAACCTTACCCCCTCTAGCAGCCACTACATCAGGATCTCCCCCCCTAACCTTACCCCCTCTAGCAGCCACTACATCAGGATCTCCCCCCCTAACCTTACCCCCTCTAGCAGCCACTACATCAGGATCTCCCCCCTAACCCCATCCCCTCCAGCAGCCACTACATCAGGATCTCCCCCCTAACCTTATCCCCTCCAGCAGCCACTACATCAGGATCTCCCCCCCTAACCTTACCCCCTCTAGCAGCCACTACATCAGGATCTCCCCCCTAACCCCATCCCCTCCAGCAGCCACTACATCAGGATCTCCCCCCTAACCTTACCCCCTCCAGCAGCCACTACATCAGGGTCTCCCCCCTAACCCCATCCCCTCCAGCAGCCACTACATCAGGTTCTCCCCCCTAACCCCATCCCCTCCAGCAGCCACTACATCAGGGTCTCCCCCCTAACCCCACCCCCTCCATCAGCCACTACATCAGGATCTCCCCCCCTAACCTTACCCCCTCTAGCAGCCACTACATCAGGATCTCCCCCCCTAACCTTACCCCCTCTAGCAGCCACTACATCAGGGTCTCCCCCCTAACCCCATCCCCTCCAGCAGCCACTACATCAGGATCTCCCCCCTAACCTTACCCCCTCCAGCAGCCACTCCATCAGGATCTCCCCCCTAACCTTACCCCCTCCATCAGGGTCTCCCCCCTAACCTTACCCCCTCCATCAGGGTCTCCCCCCTAACCTTACCCCCTCCATCAGGATCTCCCCCCTAACCTTACCCCCTCCATCAGGATCTCCCCCCTAACCTTACCCCCTCCATCAGGGTCTCCCCCCTAACCTTACCCCCTCCATCAGGGTCTCCCCCCTAACCTTACCCCCTCCATCAGGATCTCCCCCCTAACCTTACCCCCTCCATCAGGGTCTCCCCCTAACCTTACCCCCTCCATCAGGATCTCCCCCCTAACCTTACCCCCTATAGCAGCCACTACATCAGGATCTCCCCCCCCTAACCTTACCCCCTCCAGCAGCCACTACATCAGGATCTCCCCCCTAACCTTACCCCCTCCATCAGCCACTACATCAGGATCTCCCCCCCTAACCTTACCCCCTATAGCAGCCACTACATCAGGATCTCCCCCCCTAACCTAACCCCCTCCAGCAGCCACTACATCAGGATCTCCCCCCTAATCTTACCCCCTATAGCAGCCACTACATCAGGATCTCCCCCCCTAACCCCATCCCCTCCAGCAGCCACTACATCAGGATCTCCCCCCCTAACCCCACCCCCTCCAGCAGCCACTACATCAGGATCTCCCCCCCTAACCCCATCCCCTCCAGCAGCCACTACATCAGGATCTCCCCCCCTAACCCCATCCCCTCCAGCAGCCACTACATCAGGATCTCCCCCCTAACCTTACCCCCTCCATCAGCCACTACATCAGGATCTCCCCCCTAACCTTACCCCCTCCAGCAGCCACTACATCAGGATCTCCCCCCCTAACCTTACCCCCTCCATCAGCCACTACATCAGGATCTCCCCCCTAACCTTACCCCCTCTAGCAGCCACTACATCAGGATCTCCCCCCTAACCTTACCCCCTATAGCAGCCACTACATCAGGATCTCCCCCCCTAACCTTACCCCCTCCATCAGCCACTACATCAGGATCTCCCCCCTAACCTTACCCCCTCCATCAGCCACTACATCAGGATCTCCCCCCTAACCTTACCCCCTCCATCAGCCACTACATCAGGATCTCCCCCCTAACCTTACCCCCTATAGCAGCCACTACATCAGGATCTCCCCCCTGACCCCACCCCCTCCAGCAGCCACTACATCAGGATCTCCCCCCCTAACCTATAGCAGCCACTACATCAGGATCTCCCCCCCTAACCTTACCCCCTCCATCAGCCACTACATCAGGATCTCCCCCCCTAACCTTACCCCCTCCATCAGCCACTACATCAGGATCTCCCCCCTAACCTTACCCCCTCCATCAGCCACTACATCAGGATCTCCCCCCCTAACCTTACCCCCTATAGCAGCCACTACATCAGGATCTCCCCCCTAACCCCACCCCCTCCAGCAGCCACTACATCAGGATCTCCCCCCTAACCTTACCCCCTCCAGCAGCCACTACATCAGGATCTCCCCCCCTAACCTTACCCCCTATAACAGCCACTACATCAGGATCTCCCCCCTAACCTTACCCCCTCCAGCAGCCACTACATCAGGATCTCCCCCCCTAACCTTACCCCCTATAGCAGCCACTACATCAGGATCTCCCCCCTAACCTTACCCCCTCTAGCAGCCACTACATCAGGATCTCCCCCCTAACCTTACCCCCTCCAGCAGCCACTACATCAGGATCTTCCCCCTAACCTTACCCCCTCCAGCAGCCACTACATCAGGATCTCCCCCCTAACCTTACCCCCTCCAGCAGCCACTACATCAGGATCTCCCCCCTAACCTTACCCCCTCTAGCAGCCACTACATCAGGATCTCCCCCCTAACCTTACCCCCTCCAGCAGCCACTACATCAGGATCTCCCCCCTAACCTTACCCCCTCCAGCAGCCACTACATCAGGATCTCCCCCCTAACCTTACCCCCTCTAGCAGCCACTACATCAGGATCTCCCCCCTAACCTTACCCCCTCTAGCAGCCACTACATCAGGATCTCCCCCCCTAACCTTACCCCCTCTAGCAGCCACTACATCAGGATCTCCCCCCCTAACCTTACCCCCTCTAGCAGCCACTACATCAGGATCTCCCCCCTAACCCCATCCCCTCCAGCAGCCACTACATCAGGATCTCCCCCCTAACCTTACCCCCTCCAGCAGCCACTACATCAGGATCTCCCCCCCTAACCTTACCCCCTCTAGCAGCCACTACATCAGGATCTCCCCCCTAACCCCATCCCCTCCAGCAGCCACTACATCAGGATCTCCCCCCTAACCTTACCCCCTCCAGCAGCCACTACATCAGGGTCTCCCCCCTAACCCCATCCCCTCCAGCAGCCACTACATCAGGGTCTCCCCCCTAACCCCATCCCCTCCAGCAGCCACTACATCAGGATCTCCCCCCTAACCTTACCCCCTCCAGCAGCCACTCCATCAGGATCTCCCCCCTAACCTTACCCCCTCCATCAGGGTCTCCCCCCTAACCTTACCCCCTCCATCAGGGTCTCCCCCCTAACCTTACCCCCTCCATCAGCCACTACATCAGGATCTCCCCCCTAACCTTACCCCCTCCAGCAGCCACTACATCAGGATCTCCCCCCCTAACCTTACCCCCTCCATCAGCCACTACATCAGGATCTCCCCCCTAACCTTACCCCCTCTAGCAGCCACTACATCAGGATCTCCCCCCTAACCTTACCCCCTATAGCAGCCACTACATCAGGATCTCCCCCCCTAACCTTACCCCCTCCATCAGCCACTACATCAGGATCTCCCCCCTAACCTTACCCCCTCCATCAGCCACTACATCAGGATCTCCCCCCTAACCTTACCCCCTCCATCAGCCACTACATCAGGATCTCCCCCCCTAACCTATAGCAGCCACTACATCAGGATCTCCCCCCCTAACCTTACCCCCTCCATCAGCCACTACATCAGGATCTTCCCCCCTAACCTTACCCCCTCCATCAGCCACTACATCAGGATCTCCCCCCCTAACCTTACCCCCTCCATCAGCCACTACATCAGGATCTCCCCCCCTAACCTTACCCCCTATAGCAGCCACTACATCAGGATCTCCCCCCTAACCCCACCCCCTCCAGCAGCCACTACATCAGGATCTCCCCCCTAACCTTACCCCCTCCAGCAGCCACTACATCAGGATCTCCCCCCTAACCTTACCCCCTATAGCAGCCACTACATCAGGATCTCCCCCCTAACCTTACCCCCTCCAGCAGCCACTACATCAGGATCTCCCCCCCTAACCTTACCCCCTATAGCAGCCACTACATCAGGATCTCCCCCCTAACCTTACCCCCTCTAGCAGCCACTACATCAGGATCTCCCCCCTAACCTTACCCCCTCCAGCAGCCACTACATCAGGATCTCCCCCCTAACCTTACCCCCTCCAGCAGCCACTACATCAGGATCTCCCCCCTAACCTTACCCCCTCCAGCAGCCACTACATCAGGATCTCCCCCCTAACCTTACCCCCTCCAGCAGCCACTACATCAGGATCTCCCCTCTAACCTTACCCCCTCTAGCAGCCACTACATCAGGATCTCCCCCCTAACCTTACCCCCTCCAGCAGCCACTACATCAGGATCTCCCCCCTAACCTTACCCCCTCCAGCAGCCACTACATCAGGATCTCCCCCCTAACCTTACCCCCTCTAGCAGCCACTACATCAGGATCTCCCCCCTAACCTTACCCCCTCTAGCAGCCACTACATCAGGATCTCCCCCCCTAACCTTACCCCCTCTAGCAGCCACTACATCAGGATCTCCCCCCCTAACCTTACCCCCTCTAGCAGCCACTACATCAGGATCTCCCCCCTAACCCCATCCCCTCCAGCAGCCACTACATCAGGATCTCCCCCCTAACCTTACCCCCTCCAGCAGCCACTACATCAGGATCTCCCCCCCTAACCTTACCCCCTCTAGCAGCCACTACATCAGGATCTCCCCCCTAACCCCATCCCCTCCAGCAGCCACTACATCAGGATCTCCCCCCTAACCTTACCCCCTCCAGCAGCCACTACATCAGGGTCTCCCCCCTAACCCCATCTCCTCCAGCAGCCACTACATCAGGGTCTCCCCCCTAACCCCACCCCCTCCATCAGCCACTACATCAGGATCTCCCCCCCTAACCTTACCCCCTCTAGCAGCCACTACATCAGGATCTCCCCCCCTAACCTTACCCCCTCTAGCAGCCACTACATCAGGATCTCCCCCCTAACCTTACCCCCTCCAGCAGCCACTACATCAGGATCTCCCCCCTAACCTTACCCCCTCCATCAGGGTCTCCCCCCTAACCTTACCCCCTCCATCAGGGTCTCCCCCCTAACCTTACCCCCTCCATCAGGGTCTCCCCCCTAACCTTACCCCCTCCATCAGGGTCTCCCCCCTAACCTTACCCCCTCCATCAGGATCTCCCCCCTAACCTTACCCCCTCCATCAGGGTCTCCCCCCTAACCTTACCCCCTCCATCAGGGTCTCCCCCCTAACCTTACCCCCTCCATCAGGATCTCCCCCCTAACCTTACCCCCTCCATCAGGGTCTCCCCCCTAACCTTACCCCCTCCATCAGGATCTCCCCCCTAACCTTACCCCCTCCAAGTCTATTTTGATTTTTTTAACAGCTGACTGAAGATGGGACGGCCGGACATTTGTGCGGTTGAGTCCGTTTCTACGGTAACATGGACTCTTTACAATATGATTAAACTTTTTTCCTCCTTGCTGAAACAAGCAAGGTGTTGTAGCAAACAAGTCTTTGGTTGCCTAGGGAACGCGCCCCACAATGCAGCAGCAGCACACAGAAATAGAACTGCACTGTTGGAGCTAGGAACATAAGCGTTTCGCTACACCCGTGGTAACATCTGCAATAACATTTCATTTTATATTCGGCCATGATTACTACAAGTTTAGATCGCTGGCTAGACTAACTTTCCAATGTAAATTGTCTTACTGACAAAACAAGAGAAAAACTGCTGATGCACAATCCAAGCTGTGAAATAGCACCCTGAGTATTCTACTGCTCTAACTCTCAACAGTACGTTGGCACCCTGACTGAGTGTGATGTGGGTTATGCCTGGAACCGGCCCGGTGGATGCCTGACATGACACCCTGACTGAGTGTGATGTGGGTTACGCCTGGAACCGGCCCGGTGGATGCCTGACATGACACCCTGACTGAGTGTGATTTGGGTTACGCCTGGAACCGGCCCGGTGGATGCGTGACATGACATCCATGCTGTGCCAGTAACCTCCGTGCTCTGGCTTCTCCTGACTAATTGGTTTACATTCCAACAACATCCCAGCTCAGAACCCTGCTCTGTTGAAATGCAAGTAGCAGCAGCAGACAACTGTTGATGCTGAAGGTATGAGATCTATTCTATGACAAGGTGACAGCTGTTGATGCTGAAGGTATGAGATCTATTCTAGCACAAGGTGACAGCTGTTGATGCTGAAGGTATGAGATCTATTCTAGCACAAGGTGACAGCTGTTGATGCTGAAGGTATGAGATCTATGAAGGTATGTGGTCCTCTGTAGCTCAGCTGGTAGAGCACGGCGCTTGTAACACCAAGGTAGTGGGTTCGATCCCCGGGACCACCCATACACAAAAATGTATGCACGCATGACTGTAAGTCGCTTTGGATAAAAGCGTCTGCTAAATGGCATATTATTATTATTATCTATTCTAGCACAAGGTGACAGCTGTTGATGCTGAAGAATTAAGATCTATTCTAGCACAAGATATATTCTATATATTCAATAGAGTCCCCCAGGCCCCAGACAGGTTTGGCCACCCCATCCCATCCCATCCCAACACAAATCAAATCAAATGTTATTTGTCACGTGCCGAATACAACAGGTGTAGACATTACAGTGAAATGCTTACTTACAAGCCCTTAACCAACTATGAAGTTTTAAGAAAGAACCCCCCCCCCCCCCCAAAAAAAAAATCACACAAAAATACAATATAAAATAATACGAAATAAAAGTTAAAAGAAAAATAACAACAGGGAGGCTATATACAGGGGGTACCGGTACAGAGTCAATGTGCGGGGGCACCGGTTAGCCCAGGTAATTGAGGTAATATGTACATGTAGGTAGAGTTATTAAAGTGACTATGCATAGACAATAAACAGTAGTAGCAGCAGCGTAAAAGAATATGGGGGTGGGGTTGTAATGCAAATAATCTGGGTATCCATTTGATTAGATGTTCAGGAGTCTTATGGCTTGGGGGTAGAAGCTGTTGGAAGCCTTTTGGACCTAGACCTGGCACTCCGGTACCGCTTGCCGTGCGGTAGCAGAGAGAACAGTCTATGACTACGGTGGCTGGAGTCTGACAATTTTTAGGGCCTTCCTCTGACACCGCCTGGTATAGAGGTCCCGGATGGCAGGAAGCTTGGCTCCAGTGATGTACTGGGCCGTACGCACTACCCTCCGTAGTGCCTTGTGGTCGGAGGCCAAGCAGTTGCCATACCAGGCAGTGATGCAACCAGTCAGGATGCTCTCGATGGTGCAGCTGTAGAACCTTTTGAGGATCTGAGGACCCATGCCAAATCTTTTCAGTCTCCAGCGGGGGAATAGGTTTTGTCGTGCCCTCTTCACGACTGTCTTGGTGTGCTTGGACCATGATAGTTTGTTGGTGATGTGGACACCAAGGAACTTGAAGCTCTCAACCTGCCCCACTACAGCCTCGTCGATGAGAATGGGGGCGTGCTCAGTCCTCAGTCCTTTTCCTGTAGTCCACAATCATCTCCTTTGTCTTGATCACATTGAGGGAGAGGTTGTTATCCTGGCACCACACAGCCAGGTCTCTGACCTCCTCCCTATAGGCTGTCTCGTCATTGTCGGTGATCAAGCCTACCACTGTTGTGTCATCTGCAAACTTAATGATGGTGTTGGAGTCGTGCCTGGCCATGCAGCCATGAGTGAACAGGGAGTACAGGAGGGGACTGAGCACGGACCCCTGAGGGGCCCCCGTGTTGAGGATCAGCTCCATATACAGTGGGGAGAACAAGTATTTGATACACTGCCGTTTTTGCAGGTTTTCCTACTTACAAAGCATGTAGAGGTCTGTAATTTTTATCATAGGTACACTTGAACTGTGAGAGACGGAATCTAAAACAAAAATCCAGAAAATCACATTGTATGATTTTTAAGTAATTAATTTGCATTTTATTGCATGACATAAGTATTTGATCACCTACCAACCAGTAAGAATTCTGGCTCTCACAGACCTGTTAGTTTTTCTTTAAGAAGCCCTCCTGTTCTCCACTCATTACCTGTATTAACTGCACCTGTTTGAACTCGTTACCTGTATAAAAGACACCTGTCCACACACTCAATCATACAGACTCCAACCTCTCCACAATAACCAAGACCAGAGAGCTGTGTAAGGACATCAGGGATAAAATTGAAGACCTGCACAAGGCTGGGATGGGCTACAGGACAATAGGCAAGCAGCTTGGTGAGAAGGCAACAACTGTTGGCGCAATTATTAGAAAATGGAAGAAGTTCAATATGACGGTCAATCACCCTTGGTCTGGGGCTCCATGCAAGATCTCACCTCGTGGGGCATCAATGATCATGAGGAAAGTGAGGGATCAGCCCAGAACTACACGGCAGGACCTGGTCAATGACCTGAAGAGAGCTGGGACCACAGTCTCAAAGAAAACCATTAGTAACACACTACGCCGTCATGGATTAAAATCCTGCAGCGCACGCAAGTTCCCCCTGCTCAAGCCAGCGCATGTCCAGGCCCGTCTGAAGTTTGCCAATGACCATCTGGATGATCCAGAGGAGGAATGGGAGAAGGTCATGTGGTCTGATGAGACAAAAATAGAGCTTTTTGGTCTAAACTCCACTCGCCGTGTTTGGAGGAAGAAAAAGGATGAGTACAACCCCAAGAACACCATCCCAACCGTGAAGCATGGAGGTGGAAACATCATTCTTTGGGGATGCTTTTCTGCAAAGGGGACAGGACGACTGCACCGTATTGAGGGGAGGATGGATGGGGCCATGTATCGCGAGATCTTGGCCAACAACCTCCTTCCCTCAGTAAGAGCATTGAAGATGGGTCGTGGCTGGGTCTTCCAGCATGACAACGACCCGAAACACACAGCCAGGGCAACTAAGGAGTGGCTCCGTAAGAAGCATCTCAAGGTCCTGGAGTGGCCTAGCCAGTCTCCAGACCTGAACCCAATAGAAAATCTTTGGAGGGAGCTGAAAGTCCGTATTGCCCAGCGACAGCCCCGAAACCTGAAGGATCCGGAGAAGGTCTGTATGGAGGAGTGGGCCAAAATCCCTGCTGCAGTGTGTGCAAACCTGGTCAAGACCTACAGGAAACGTATGATCTCTGTAATTGCAAACAAAGGTTTCTGTACCAAATATTAAGTTATGCTTTGCTGATGTATCAAATACTTATGTCATGCAATAAAATGCAAATGCATTACTTAAAAATCATACAACGTGATTTTCTGGATTTTTGTTTTAGATTCCGTCTCTCACAGTTGAAGTGTACCTATGATAAAAATTACAGACCTCTACATGCTTTGTAAGTAGGAAAACCTGCAAAATCGGCAGTGTATCAAATACTTGTTCCCCCCACTGTATATTCAATAGAATCCCCCAGGCACCAGCCAGGTTTTTGCACTGTTGATCCATCCATCCAGCTGCCTCTCTTGACAACAGATTTTACGGCAACGAGACTATGGACGCAATAAAACATTAAACATGTATTACCTTTGAGCAGGGCGACCCTGTTCTGTGGCTCGTTCAGCTCATGATCATCCATGTTTCCGTCTACACAGAGACAGAGAGAGAAATAAAGGACAGCAAGGGGAGAGAGGAGAGGCGAGGAGAGAGAAAAAGTGAACAGGGAGAGAGAGAGAGGATTAACAGTGAGCAGACCAGGACAAACGGACAGACAGATTGGCATCCAGTGAAACTAAATCAATAAATCAATAGTTATTCCACGGCTCTGTTCTGGACAGTTTCATTAGCACACTAGATCATTAAAATAATAAAACAATACATTTACATAGTTTGAATGTTAATATTGTACTTTTATGTACATGTTTTAATTCATAAACATGGTGAACACTAATTAATTAATGTAATGAATTAATATACAAAGACAATAATTTCACTTTTTCAGTCCTCATAAATGAATAGAAAATATCCTCTGACAGCTTCCAGATGGTTTAATCCTTTAGCTTGTTTAAAATGTACCTATTTATGAGGTTGTTACCTGAGGTGTCGTCACTGCTGCGGCTCAGTGTATCTGAAATGTCAGATTCTTTAGCATCCAGTTGGTTTTCTACAGAGAGACCAGGAAGATACAATTTAGAACGGGAGGACAACTACTATTAAAACTCTCTCAGAACACTGCAAAATAATTATAAATAAATCACATGAAATAACATGGTTACTATGTAGGGATGTGTATCTCTCCTTTCATGAACGACACCAAACGTACAGTTGAAGTCGGAAGTTTACATACACCTTAGCCAAATACATTTAAACACAGTTTTTCACAATTCCTGACATTTAATCCTAGTAAAAATTCCCTGTCTTAAGTCAGTTAGGATCACCACTTTATTTTAAGAATGTGAAATGTCAGAATAATAGTAGAGAGAATGATTTATTTCAGCTTTTATTTCTTTCATCACATTCCCAGTGGGTCAGAAGTTTACATACACTCAATTAGTATTTGGTAGCATTGCCTTTAAATTGTTTAACTTGGGTCAAACGTTTCGGGTAGCCTTCCACAAGCTTCCCACAATAAGTTGGGTGAATTTTGGCCCATTCCTCCTGACAGAGCTGATGTAACTGAGTCAGGTTTGTAGGCCTCCTTGCTCGCACACGCCTTTTCAGTTCTGTCCACACATTTTCTATAGGCTTGAGGTCAGGGCTTTGTGATGGCCACTCCAATACCTTGACTTTGTTGTCCTTAAGCCATTTTGTCACAACTTTGGAAGTATGCTTGGGGTCATTGTCAATTTGGAAGACCCATTTGCGACCAAGCTTTAACTTCCTGACTGATGTCTTGAGATGTTGCTTCAATATATCCACATAATTTTCCTTCCTCATGATGCCATCTATTTTGTGAAGTGCACCAGTCCCTCCTGCAGCAAAGCACCCCCACAGCATGATGCTGCCACCCCCGTACTTCACGGTTGGGATGGTGTTCTTCGGCTTGCAAGCCACCCCCTTTTTCCTCCAAACATAACAATGGTCATTATGGCCAAACAGTTCTATAATTTTTTCATCAGACCAGAGGACATTTCTCCAAAAAGTACGATCTTTGTCCCCATGTGCAGTTGCAAACTGTAGTCTGGCTTTTTTTATGGAGGTTTTGGAGCAGTGGCTTCTTCCTTGCTGAGCGGCCTTTCAGGTTATGTCGATATAGGACTTGTTTTACTGTGGATATAGATACTTTTGTACCCGTTTCCTCCAGCATCTTCACAAGGTCCTTTCTGTTGTTCTGGGATTGATTTGCACTTTTCGCACCAAAGTACGTTCATCTCTAGGAGACAGAACGCTTCTCCTTCCTGAGCGGTATGACGGCTGCGTGGTCCCATGGTGTTTATACTTGCGTACTATTGTTTGTACAGATGAACGTGGTACCTTCAGGCGTTTGGAAATCGCTCCCAAGGATGAACCAGACTTGTGGAGGTCTACAATTTTTCTTCTGAGGTCTTGGCTGATTCCTTTTGATTTTCCCATGATGTCAAGCAAAGAGGCACTGAGTTTGAAGGTATGTCTTGAAATACATCCACAGGTACACCTCCAATTCACTCAAATGATGTCAATTAGCCTATCAGAAGCTTCTAAAGCCATGACATCATTTTCTGGAATTTTCCAAGCTGTTTAAAGGCACAGTCAACTTAGTGTATGTAAACTTCTGACCCACTGGAATTGTGATACAGTGAATTATAAGTGAAATAATCTGTCTGCAAACAATTGTTGGAAAAATTACTTGTGTCATGCACAAAGTAGATGTCTTAACCGACTTTCCAAAACGATAGTTTGTTAACAAGAAATTTGTGAAGTGGTTGAAAAACGAGTTTTAATGACTCCAACCTAAGAGTATGTAAACTTCCGACTTCAACTGTAAATAGCAGCAGTGGTCGTCTGATGCAGTTTAAACTGGTTTAGCCTGCAGAGACATGATACCAGCTGACCCAGGCCAAAGAGATTACAGCTGCAACTAAACACAACACTGTCTCAGGCTCCTCTGGAAGAAGTATATCTGGTATATCTGGAAGAAGTCTATCTGGTATATCTGGAAGAAGTCTATCTGGTATATCTGGAATAAGTCTATCTGGTATATCTGGAATAAGTCTATCTGGTATATCTGGAAGAAGTCTATCTGGTATATCTGGAATAAGTCTATCTGGTATATCTGGAAGAAGTCTATCTGGTATATCTGGAAGAAGTCTATCTGGTATATCTGGAATAAGTCTATCTGGTATATCTGGAAGAAGTCTATCTGGTATATCTGGAAGAAGTCTATCTGGTATATCTGGAAGAAGTCTATCTGGTATATCTGGAAGAAGTCTATCTGGTATCTACAGGGTGGTGTTGCTGGACACATACTGGAGCTAATCTATCCATCTATAGATGTTGTATTGTCAGATACACCGGATGGGTGTAGTGAAATGTGTTGTTTTACAGGGTCAGACATAGTAGTACGGCGCAAATTAGAATTAAGTGCCTTACTCAAGGGCACAGAGATTTATCACCTTGTTGGCGCGGGGATTCGAACCAGCAACCTTTTGGTTACTAGCACAAAGCTTGAACCACTATACCTGCTGATTGGTGTTGTACCAGAAGCTTCCCTTACCTTTGAGTCTGTCAGGACTGGCAAGGCGGTCTCCTGCTGTCTGGCTGTTCTGCAGGTGGGCATCGATCACCTCTGACAGAGACATGGAGATACCGTTAGTAACATAGCATGACCCAGGCTCATACCAGTGGGAATGACATCATAGTGGGAATTACATCAGTGACACTATGAAAGAAAACAATTACAACAGCAGACCCGGAGTTAGACAGACCCGGAGTTAGACAGACCCGGAGTTAGACAGACCCGGAGTGCACTTATTTTTAATAAAAAAAGTAAAATAAAACAACAACAAAAGTGTTGAGAAAAAAAGAGTAGAAGTAAAATAAAATAACAGTAGGGAGGCTATATATACAGTAAAATAAAGTGACAGTAGGGAGGCTATATATACAGTAAAATAAAGTGACAGTAGGGAGGCTATATATACAGTAAAATAAAGTGACAGTAGGGAGGCTATATATACAGTAAAATAAAGTGACAGTAGGGAGGCTATATATACAGTAAAATAAAGTGACAGTAGGGAGGCTATATATACAGTAAAATAAAGTGACAGTAGGGAGGCTATATATACAGTAAAATAAAGTGACAGTAAGGAGGCTATATATACAGGGGGGCACCGTTGCAGAGTCAATGTGCGGGGGCACCGGCTAGTAGAGGTAGTTGAAGTAATATGTACATGTGGGTAGAGTTAAAGTGACTATGCATACAGTGGGGGAAAAAAATATTTAGTCAGCCACCAATTGTGCAAGTTCTCCCACTTAAAAATATGAGAGAGGCCTGTAATTTTCATCATAGGTACACGTCAACTATGACAGACAAAATGAGATAAAAAATTCCAGAAAATCACATTGTAGGATTTTTAATGAATTTATTTGCACATTATGGTGGAAAACAAGTATTTGGTCAATTACAAAAGTTTCTCAATACTTTGTTATATACCCTTTGTTGGCAATGACACAGGTCAAACGTTTTCTGTAAGTCTTCACAAGGTTTTCACACACTGTTGCTGGTATTTTGGCCCATTCCCCCATGCAGATCTCATCTAGAGCAGTGATGTTTTGGGGCTGTCGCTGGGCAACACGGACTTTCAACTCCCTCCAAAGATTTTCTATGGCGTTGAGATCTTGAGACTGGCTAGGCCACTCCAGGACCTTGAAATGCTTCTTACGAAGCCACTCCTTCGTTGCCCGGGCGGTGTGTTTGGGATCATTGTCATGCTGAAAGACCCAGCCACGTTTCATCTTCAATGCCCTTGCTGATGGAAGGAGGTTTTCACTCAAAATCTCACTGCAAGATTTGAGTCCCTGGCGGCGTAGTGTGTTACTGATGGTAGGCTTTGCTACTTTGGTCCCAGCTCTCTGCAGGTCATTCACTAGGTCCCCCCGTGTGGTTCTGGGATTTTTGCTCACCGTTCTTGTGATCATTTTGACCCCAAGGGGTGAGATCTTGCGTGGAGCCCCAGATCAAGGGAGATTATCAGTGGTCTTGTATGTCTTCCATTTCCTAATAATTGATCCCACAGTTGATTTCTTCAAACCAAGCTGCTTACCTATTGCAGATTCAGTCTTCCCAGCCTAGTGCAGGTCTACAATTTTGTTTCTGGTGTCCTTTGACAGCTCTTTGGTCTTGGCCATAGTGGAGTTTGGAGTGTGACTGTTTGAGGTTGTGGACAGGTGTCTTTTATACTGATAACAAGTTCAAACAGGTGCCATTAATACAGTTAACGAGTGGAGGACAGAGGAGCCTCTTAAGGAAGAAGTTACAGGTCTGTGAGAGCCAGAAATCTTGCTTGTTTGTAGGTGACCAAATACTTATTTTCCACCATAATTTGCAAATAAATTCATTAAAAATCCTACAATGTGATTTTCTGGGTTTTTTTTTCTCAATTTGTCTGTCGTAGTTGACGTGTACCTATGATGAAAATTACAGGCCTCTCATCTTTTTAAGTGGGAGAACTTGCACAATTGGTGGCTGACTAAATACTTTTTTCCCCCACTGTAAATAATTAACAGAGTAGCAGCAGCGTAAAAAGATGGGGTGGAGGGGCAGTGCAAATAGTCCGGGTAGGCATGATTAGCTGTTCAGGAGTCTTATGGCTTGGGGGTAGAAGCTGTTGAGAAGTCTTTTGGACCTAGACTTGGCACTCCGGTACCGCTTGCCGTGCGGTAGCAGAGAGAACAGTCTATGACTAGGGTGGCTGGAGTCTGACAATTTTGAGGGCCTTCCTCTGACCGCCTGGTATAGAGGTCCTGGATGGCAGGAAGCTTGGCCCCAGTGATGTACTGGGCCGTACACACTACCCTCCGTAGTGCCTTGCGGTCGGAGGCCAAGCACCCCCATAGAGACTGCCATAGGTCCAGACAACAGGCCCTCCGATTTGACACATTGAACTCTATCTGAGAAGTAGTTGGTGAACCAGGCGAGGCAGTCATTTGAGAAACCAAGGCTATTTAGTCTGCCAATAAGAATGCGGTGGTTGACAAAGTCGAAAGCCTTGGCCAGGTCAATGAAAACGGCTGCACAGTACTGTCTATTATCGATCGCGGTTATAATATCGTTTAGGACCTTGAGCGTGGCTGAAGTGCACCCATGACCAGCTCGGAAACCGGATTGCATAGCGGAGAAGGTACGGTGGGATTCGAAATGGTCGGTGATCTGTTTGTTGACTTGGCTTTCAAAAACTTTTGAAAGGCAGGGCAGGATGGATATGGGTCTGTAACAGTTTGGATCTAGAGTGTCACCCCCTTTGAAGAGGGGGATGACCGCGGCAGCTTTCCAATCTCTGGGGATCTCAGACGTTACGAAAGAGAGGTTGAACAGGCTAGTAATAGGGGTTGCGACAATTTCGGCGGCTAGTTTTAGAAAGAAAGGGTCCAGATTGTCTAGCCCAGATGATTTGTAGGGGTCCAGATTTTGCAGCTCTTTTAGAACATCAGCTGTCTGGATTTGTGTGAAGGAGAAGCGGGGGGGGGGAATGGGCAAGTTGCAGCGGAGGGTGCAGAGCTGGTGGCCGGGGTAGTGGTAGCCAGATGGAAAGCATGGCCAGCCGTAGCAAAATGCTTGTTGAAATTCTCGATTATTGTAGATTTATCGGTGGTGATAGTGTTTCCTAGCCTCAGTGCAGTGGGCAGCTGGGAGGAAGTGCTCTTATTCTCCATGGACTTTACAGTGTCCCAAAACTTTTTGGAGTTAGTGCTACAGGATGCAAATTTCTGTTTGAAAAAGTTAGCCTTTGCTTTCCTAACTGCTTGTGTATATTGGTTCCTAACTTCCCTGAAAAGTTGCATATCGCGGGGGCTATTTGATGCTAATGCAGTACGCCACAGGATGTTTTTGTGCTGGTCAAGGGCAGTCAAGTCTGAGGAGAACCAGGGGCTATATCTGTTCTTAGTTCTGTATTTTTTGAATGGGGCATGTCTATTTAAGATTGAGAGGAAATTACTTTTAAAGAACAACCAGGCATCCTCTACTGACGGAATGAGATCTATATCCATCCAGGATACCTGGGCCAGGTCAATTAGGAAGGCCTGCTCGCTGAAGTGTTTTTGGGAGCGTTTGACAGTGATGAGGGGTGGTCGTTTGACCGCGGACCCGTTACGGACGCAGGCAATAAGGCAGTGATCGCTGAGATCCTGGTTGAAGACAGCGGAGGTGTATTTAGAGGGTAAATTAGTCAGGATGATATCTATGAGGGTACCCATGTTTACGGATTTAGGGTAGTACCTGGTAGGTTCGTTGATAATTTGTGTGAGATTGAGGGCATCTAGTTTAGATGGTTTAGAGGTACAGAATTAGGGTCTAGAGTTTCTCGTGTGAATGACTAATACCAGGAAAATCTCAAAATTACAGACTACATTTACATTTTAGTCATTTAGCAGATGCTCTTATCCAGAGCGACTTACAGGAGCAATTAGGGTTAAGTGCCTTGCTTAAGGGCACAGACAGATTTTTCACCTAGTCGGCTCGGGGATTAGAACCAGCGACCTTTCGGTTACTGGCACAACGCTCTTACCCACTAAGCTACCTGCCGCCCCCTATAGACTACAATAGGTACTGAGAGTTTTCCCTGGGCAGGTCAGATGTGCCCTTTTAACATTAAAGGGATACTTCAGCATTTTGGCACTGAGGCCCTTTCTCTACTTCCCCAGAGTCATGATGAACTAGTGGATAGCGTTTTAATGTCTCTGTGTCCAGTGTGAAGGAAGCTAGAGGTCGTTTCGCGAGCCAATGCTAACTAATCTATGGGAATGTTCTAGCATGCTAATCCTGAAGTATCCCTTTAACAATGTTAACATCCTGGCCATATTATGGAACGATTATTGGAATGGCTCAGTAACTGATGTACTGTACAATGACCAAGACCAAAGGTAGTGCGCTATATCTGCAATAGGGTACCATTTGGGATGTAAAGTGAGAGTAGCCCGGTCTACGGCCAGGTAAAGTGAGAGTAGCCCGGTCTACGGCCAGGTAAAGTGAGAGTAGCCCGGTCTACGGCCAGGTAAAGTGAGAGTAGCCCGGTCTACGGCCAGGTAAAGTGAGAGTAGCCCGGTCTACGGCCAGGTAAAGTGAGAGTAGCCCGGTCTACGGCCAGGTAAAGTGAGAGTAGCCCGGTCTACGGCCAGGTAAAGTGAGAGTAGCCCGGTCTACGGCCAGGTAAAGTGAGAGTAGCCCGGTCTACGGCCAGGTAAAGTGAGAGTAGCCCGGTCTACGGCCAGGTAAAGTGAGAGTAGCCCGGTCTACGGCCAGGTAAAGTGAGAGTAGCCCGGTCTACGGCCAGGTAAAGTGAGAGTAGCCCGGTCTACGGCCAGGTAAAGTGAGAGTAGCCCGGTCTACGGCCAGGTAAAGTGAGAGTAGCCCGGTCTACGGCCAGGTAAAGTGAGAGTAGCCCGGTCTACGGCCAGGTAAAGTGAGAGTAGCCCGGTCTACGGCCAGGTAAAGTGAGAGTAGCCCGGTCTACGGCCAGGTAAAGTGAGAGTAGCCCGGTCTACGGCCAGGTAAAGTGAGAGTAGTCCGGTCTACGGCCAGGTAAAGTGAGAGTAGCCCGGTCTACGGCCAGGTAAAGTGAGAGTAGTCCGGTCTACGGCCAGGTAAAGTGAGAGTAGCCCGGTCTACGGCCAGGTAAAGTGAGAGTAGCCCGGTCTACGGCCAGGTAAAGTGAGAGTAGCCCGGTCTACGGCCAGGTAAAGTGAGAGTAGCCCGGTCTACGGCCAGGTAAAGTGAGAGTAGCCCGGTCTACGGCCAGGTAAAGTGAGAGTAGCCCGGTTTACGGCCAGGTAAAGTGAGAGTAGTCCGGTCTACGGCCAGTTGATTGATCGGTCTAGTTGAGGTCATGGCTCATAAATAGAAATGGCTGAAGCCCTTCTAGAAAGAGATTCCTACACTACTACTTTAACTTTTTAGTTGACGCAGCAGAACATCAGGACACAGAACCAGCAGGGGTCGGCTACGCCGTGCCCATCTCACTTATTTTCGGCAGAAAGTTTTTAAAAATATAAACTGGAGAAAATAATTAAAATTGCATGCATTGGTATTCAGTTCCCAAGGTATGTCAATTGCGATTAGCCAATGGGCTTTCATGATTTTGCAGGAGTTTCATATTAGTTCAGCGCAAGACAACCTGCCTCTCCCGCCAAATTCAAAACCAAGGCAGCGCTGAAGATGAGAGATTCGTTTTCACATGGCTAGCAGCTAGCAAGCCTTCTTTTGTTATTTTAAAAAGTTCAGGGCGCAAAATGTCACCGGCAAAGAAAAATAAGGCAGATATCCGCTCATTTATTGCCTCTTGGACAAAGGAATATGGATTTGTTTTACTGAAGGACTGGTCTGTTTGCGCTCTCTGTTGTAAAACTATTGTTTGTCGGACATCAAGTGTACGGCGTCATTTTGAAACGAGACATGAGGAAAAACCTCAAGGATGAGGCAGACAATGCTGAAGGAATCAAGAGGGCCGTGTCCAGGTATGGGCCGTGTCCAGGTATGGGCCGTGTCCAGGTATGGGCCGTGTCCAGGTATGGGCCGTGTCCAGGTATGGGCCGTGTCCAGGTATGGGCCGTGTCCAGGTATGGGCCGTGTCCAGGTATGAAAAGCACAGCAGTGTTTTACAAATCTACATGCAGTCACAAATCAAGCTACTGAGGGGAGCTACAACGTTGCTCAGTGCTAAACATGGAAAACCATTTACTGATGGGGAATATATCAAGGAGGCTTTCCTCAGTAGTTCACAGGCTTTATTTGATGGATTGCCTAACAAAGACACAATCACCTCAAAGATAAAAGACATGCCTGTGTCTGCCAGAACTGTTGAAAGGTGCGTTACCGAGATGGTTGAAAATGGAAAGGAGCAACAAACTGGAGCGTTAAAAGATGCACCCGTGTTGAGCGTGGCTCTTGATGAGAGTGTGGATTTGAATGATACTCCACGTCTGGCAGTTGTTGCAAGATACTGTGACTCAGAGGGACGCGAGGAGATACTGTGACTCAGAGCAGGGACGCCAGGAGATACTGTGACTCAGAGGGACGCCAGGACCTGTGACTCAGAGGGACGCCAGGACCTGTGACTCAGAGCAGGGACGCCAGGACCTGTGACTCAGAGCAGGGACGCCAGGACCTGTGACTCAGAGGGACGCCAGGAGATACTGTGACTCAGAGCAGGGACGCCAGGACCTGTGACTCAGAGCAGGGACGCCAGGACATACTGTGACTCAGAGGGACGCCAGGACCTGTGACTCAGAGCAGGGACGCCAGGACATACTGTGACTCAGAGGGACGCCAGGAGATACTGTGACTCAGAGGGACGCCAGGACCTGTGACTCAGAGGGACGCCAGGACCTGTGACTCAGAGGGATGCGAGGACATACTGTGACTCAGAGCAGGGACGCCAGGAGATACTGTGACTCAGAGGGACGCCAGGACCTGTGACTCAGAGGGACGCCAGGACCTGTGACTCAGAGCAGGGACGCCAGGACCTGTGACTCAGAGCAGGGACGCCAGGACCTGTGACTCAGAGGGACGCCAGGAGATACTGTGACTCAGAGCAGGGACGCCAGGACCTGTGACTCAGAGCAGGGACGCCAGGACATACTGTGACTCAGAGGGACGCCAGGACCTGTGACTCAGAGCAGGGACGCCAGGACATACTGTGACTCAGAGGGACGCCAGGACCTGTGACTCAGAGCAGGGACGCCAGGACATACTGTGACTCAGAGGGACGCGAGGACCTGCTTTGTCTAAAACCCATGCATGGTCCTACTAGATGTAGCAAAAGCCTTCACAGATCATTTTGAGGAGAGAGGAGTCGATATTAAAAACATATTCGCTATTACAACTGACGGTGCCCCCCGCTATGGTGGGGAAACAAAGGATTCGCAAAGCTGACTGAAGAGAAGATTGGCCACCCTGTGATTTAACATCACAATCATTCACCAAGAGAATCGGTGTTCCCGTGGTGCTAATGGACAGAGCCTCCGTTTAGCAAGCTATGGAATACTTCCGTTTGTGGGAAATTAGACATTCAATAGAGACCATTTGTTGTAACGCATATATGAAAATCATAACTGGCACGCAGATCGTTAGAAATGGTAGGATAAATTGTAAATTGGCACAAAAAGGTTGCCGACCCCTGCCTTAGAGACACACACAAACGTAACTTACCATCAAAGTTAGCCAGCTTGTGCAACGACGAACCCACTGCTTCTTTCAAGTTCTTCACAGCTGGAGAGAAAGAAAGAAGATCAAAGAAACAAGAAGATGATCAACATAATGACATCTGACTTCTAGACAGCTTCTGAGGAGAGGATCTGACATCTCTAGACATGTTACCTCTAGACAGCTTCTGAGGGGAGGATCTGACATCTCTAGACATGTTACCTCTAGACAGCTTCTGAGGGGAGGATCTGACATCTCTAGACATGTTACCTCTAGACAGCTTCTGAGGGGAGGATCTGACATCTCTAGACATGTTACCTCTAGACAGCTTCTGAGGGGAGGATCTGACATCTCTAGACATGTTACCTCTAGACAGCTTCTGAGGGGAGGATCTGACATCTCTAGACATGTTACCTCTAGACAGCTTCTGAGGAGAGGATCTGACATCTCTAGACATGTTACCTCTAGACAGCTTCTGAGGGGAGGATCTGACATCTCTAGACATGTTACCTCTAGACAGCTTCTGAGGAGAGGATCTGACATCTCTAGACATGTTACCTCTAGACAGCTTCTGAGGAGAGGATCTGACATCTCTAGACATGTTACCTCTAGACAGCTTCTGAGGAGAGGATCTGACATCTCTAGACATGTTACCTCTAGACAGCTTCTGAGGGGAGGATCTGACATCTCTAGACATGTTACCTCTAGACAGCTTCTGAGGAGAGGATCTGACATCTCTAGACATGTTACCTCTAGACAGCTTCTGAGGGGAGGATCTGACATCTCTAGACATGTTACCTCTAGACAGCTTCTGAGGGGAGGATCTGACATCTCTAGACATGTTACCTCTAGACAGCTTCTGAGGAGAGGATCTGACATCTCTAGACATGTTACCTCTAGACAGCTTCTGAGGGGCAGTAGGTAGTTGTTTTAGTAAGCAAAACAATAATGCTGTTCATCATGGCTGTAGACTATATGGTGAGGTCTACAGTCATGGCTCAGGGCAATCATTGATCTCTACAGTCATGGCTCAGGGCAATCATTGATCTCTACAGTCATGGCTCAGGGCAATCATTGATCTCTACAGTCATGGCTCAGGGCAATCATTGATCTCTACAGTCATGGCTCAGGGCAATCATTGATCTCTACAGTCATGGCTCAGGGCAATCATTGATCATTGATTAATTATCCAAAGTAATCCATTATGCTATAATTCCCTACTGACCACAACACAAAGCAGTCAGAATGTAGAGTTACAGACCGGCGCAGAGAGAACAGCTGGCGTCATCATTAGCGGCTAAACTACACTACCAAACACGCAACAGGAAACGGCTAAACTACACTACCAAAGACCGGTGCAGAGAGAACAGCTGGCGTCATCATTAGCGGCTAAACTACACTACCAAAGACCGGTGCAGAGAGAACAGCTGGCGTCATCATTAGCGGCTAAACTACACTACCAAAGACCGGTGCAGAGAGAACAGCTGGCGTCATCATTAGCGGCTAAACTACACTACCAAGGCGTCATCATTAGCGGCTAAACTACACTACCAAGGCGTCATCATTAGCGGCTAAACTACACTACCAAAGACCGGCGCAGAGAGAACAGCTGGCGCCATCATTAGCGGCTAAACTACACTACCAAACACGCAACAGGAAACGGCTAAACTACACTACCAAAGACCGGTGCAGAGAGAACAGCTGGCGTCATCATTAGCGGCTAAACTACACTACCAAGGCGTCATCATTAGCGGCTAAACTACACTACCAAAGACCGGCGCAGAGAGAACAGCTGGCGTCATCATTAGCGGCTAAACTACACTACCAAGGCGTCATCATTAGCGGCTAAACTACACTACCAAAGACCGGCGCAGAGAGAACAGCTGGCGCCATCATTAGCGGCTAAACTACACTACCAAACACGCAACAGGAAACGGCTAAACTACACTACCAAAGACCGGTGCAGAGAGAACAGCTGGCGTCATCATTAGCGGCTAAACTACACTACCAAGGCGTCATCATTAGCGGCTAAACTACACTACCAAAGACCGGCGCAGAGAGAACAGCTGGCGTCATCATTAGCGGCTAAACTACACTACCAAGGCGTCATCATTAGCGGCTAAACTACACTACCAAGGCGTCATCATTAGCGGCTAAACTACACTACCAAGGCGTCATCATTAGCGGCTAAACTACACTACCAAGGCGTCATCATTAGCGGCTAAACTACACTACCAAAGACCGGTGCAGAGAGAACAGCTGGCGTCATCATTAGCGGCTAAACTACACTACCAAACACGCAACAGGAAACGGCTAAACTACACTACCAAAGACCGGTGCAGAGAGAACAGCTGGCGTCATCATTAGCGGCTAAACTACACTACCAAAGACCGGTGCAGAGAGAACAGCTGGCGTCATCATTAGCGGCTAAACTACACTACCAAAGACCGGTGCAGAGAGAACAGCTGGCGTCATCATTAGCGGCTAAACTACACTACCAAGGCGTCATCATTAGCGGCTAAACTACACTACCAAAGACCGGCGCAGAGAGAACAGCTGGCGTCATCATTAGCGGCTAAACTACACTACCAAACACGCAACAGGAAACGGCTAAACTACACTACCAAAGACCGGTGCAGAGAGAACAGCTGGCGTCATCATTAGCGGCTAAACTACACTACCAAGGCGTCATCATTAGCGGCTAAACTACACTACCAAAGACCGGTGCAGAGAGAACAGCTGGCGTCATCATTAGCGGCTAAACTACACTACCAAGGCGTCATCATTAGCGGCTAAACTACACTACCAAGGCGTCATCATTAGCGGCTAAACTACACTACCAAAGACCGGCGCAGAGAGAACAGCTGGCGCCATCATTAGCGGCTAAACTACACTACCAAACACGCAACAGGAAAGCTAAACTACACTACCAAACATGCAACAGGAAAGCTAAACTACACTACCAAACATGCAACAGGAAACGGCTAAACTACACTACCAAACACGCAACAGGAAACAGCTAAACTACACTACCAAACATGCAACAGGAAACGGCTAAACTACACTACCAAACATGCAACAGGAAACGGCTAAACTACACTACCAAACATGCAACAGGAAAGTTAAACACCCCGGACAGTCCAAGAGAGGAACCAAACCGTTAAGGCTAATATCCAGTGAAAAGTTAGAAAGGTGGTGTTGGCATGCAGAAAACAATGTGTGATTGTGAATGTCTCAACAGAAGAGAACAAGCCTACGCAATTATATTAAGAAAAAAAAACGCATTGAAAAGGGGGGAAAGCATGTTTGTGACACTGAAATTACGACTTCATTTCTGGATACTCCTACAACGTTGAACGCCTCCAGTAGCCAGGCCTCGGATGCACTAACAGAGGATAACCCTTAGAACACTGTAGTTCCCTTGATAACAGCAGAACTCTGGTTCCATCATCACAGTATTTGGTATTTTATTAGGATCCCCAAAGCAGCAGCTACTCTTCCTGGGGTCCACACAAAACATTACATAATACAGAACATTAATAGACAAGAACAGCTCAAGGACAGAACTACATTAATTAAAAAGAAATTGTAAAAAAAAAAAAAAAAAAAAAAGGACAAGTAGCCTTCATATTAACACATACACAAACTATCTAGGTCAAATAGGGGAGAGGCGTTGTGCCGTGAGGCGTTGCTTTATCTGTTTTTTAAACCAGGTTTGCTGTTAATTTGAGCAATACGAGATGGAATGGAGTTCCATACAATAATGGCTTTATATAATACTGTACGCTTCCTTGAATTTGTTCTGGGATTTGGGGACTGAAAAGACCCCTGGTGGCATGTATGTGTGTAGGAGCTGTGTAAGTTGACACTGCAAACAATTTGGGATTTTCAACACATTAATGTTTCTTATAAAAAGAATAAGTGATGCAGTCAGTCTCTCCTCAACTCTTAGCCAAGAGAGACTGGCATGCATAGTATTTATATTAGCCCTCTGATTACAATGAAGAGCAAGACGTGCCACTCTGTTCTGGGCCAGCTGCAGCTTAACTAGGTCTTTCATGGCTGCACTGGACCACATGGCTGGACAATAATCAAGATAAGACATTTACATTACATTTACATCATTTAGCAGACGCTCTTATCCAGAGCGACTTAAAAATTGGTGCATTCAAATTATGATAGCCAGGGGGACAACCACCTTTTTAAAAACAATTTTTATAGGGGGTGGGGGAAGAAGGATTACTTTATACTATTCCAGGTATTCCTTAAAGAGGTAGGGTTTCAAGTGTCTCCGGAAGGTGGTCAGGTGACTCCGCTGTCCTGGCGTCTTGGGGGAGCTTGTTCCACCATTGGGGTGCCAGAGCAGCGAATAGCAGACAAAACTAGAGCCTGCAGGACTTGCTTTGTGGAGTGTGGTGTCAAAAAAGTAGAGCATCTCTTTATTACGGACAGACCTCTCCCCATCTTCACAACCATTGAATCTGTTTTGACCATGACAGTTTACAATCTAAGGTAACGCCAACTAATTTAGTCTCCTCAACTTGTTCAACAGCCACACCATTCATTACCAGATTCAGCTGAGGCCTAGAACATATGGAATGATTTGTACCAAATACAATGCTCTTAGTTTTAGAGATGTTCAGGACCAGTTTATTAGTGGCCACCCATTCCAAAACAGACTGCAACTCTTTGTTAAGGGTGACTTCATTAGCTATGGTTGCTGATGCGTATATGGTTGAATCATCAGCATACATGGACACACATGCTTTGTTTAATGCCAATGGCAGGTCATTGGTAAAAATAGAAAAGAGAAGAGGGCCTAGAGAGCTGCCCTGCAGTACACCACACTTTACATGTTTGACATTAGAGAAGCTTCCATTAAAGAAAACCCTTTGAGTTCTATTAGATAGATAGCTCTGAATCCATGATATAGCAGAGGTTGAAAAGCCATAACACATGTTTTTCATCAACAGGTTATGGTCAATAATATCTAACAATACAGCTCCCACAATCTTCTTATCATCAATTTCTTTCAACCAATCAGTCATTTGTGTCAGTGCAGTGCATGTTGAGTGCCCTTCTCTATAAGCATGCTGAAAGTCTGTTGTTAATTTGTTTACAGAGAAATAGCATTGTATTTGGTCAAAGACAATTTTTTCCAACTGTTTGCAAAGAGCTGGCAGCAAGCTGATAGGTCTGCTGTTAGAAACAGTAAAGGCCGCTTTACCACTCTTGGGTAGCAGAATTACTTTGGCTTCCCTCCAGGCCTGAGGACAAAGACTTTCCTCTAGGCTCAGATTAAAGATATGACAGATAGGAGTGGCTATAGAGTCAGCTACCATCCTCAGTAGCTTTCCATCTAAGTTGCCAGGAGGTTTGTCATTGATCGATAACAATCTTTCCACCTCTCCCACACTCACTTTACAAAATTCAAACTTGCAATGCTTTTCTTTCATTATTAGTTTTTTTATGCATGAATTCGATGGCTCACTCTTCATTGTTGGCATTTCCTGCCTAAGTTTGCCCACTTTGGCAATGAAGTAATCATTAAAATAATTGGCAACATCAAATGGTTTTGTGATGAATAAGCCATCTGATTCAATGAAAGATGGAGTTGAATTTGTCTTTCCGCCCATAATTTCATTTAAAAGAACTCCAAAGTAGTTATTTAGTACTCAAGTTTTTTTTCCATCATTCTTTAAATCATTGATCTTGGCTTCATAATACAGTTTCTTCTTCTTTTTGTTGAGTTTAGTCACATATTTTCTCAACTTGCAGTAAGTCAGCCAGTCAGAAGTGCAGCCAGACTTATTAGCCACTCCTTTTGCCCCGTCTCTTTCAACCAGACAGTTTTTCAATTCCTCATCAATCCATGGAGCCTTAACAGTTCTAACAGTCAGTTTACTAACAGGTGCACCTTTATCAATAATTGGAAGAAGCTATATCATAAATTCATCAAGTGCAGCGTCTGGATGCTCCTTATTAATCACATCAAACCAACAAATATGTTTTACATCATCCACATAAGAGTCACAGCAAAATATTTTGTATGATCTCTTATACACTATTTTAGGCCCAGCTTTTGAAACTTTGGCTTTCCTGGATATAGCCACTGTATTGTGATCACTGCATCCAATGGGTACGGATACCGCTTTAGAACAAAGTTCTACAGTATTAGTACAAATGTGATCAATACATGTGGATGATCTTGTTCCTGTAGTGTTTGTAAACACCCTGGTAGGTTGATTAATAACCTGAACCAGATTACAGGCACTGGTTAAAAAGTTAGAAGCTTCCTCTTGAGCGGACAGCTTGATGAAAACCAGTCAATATTCAGGTCCCCATGAAAGTAGACCTCTCTGTTTACATCACATACACTATCAAGCATTTCACACATATTATTTAGATACTGACTGTTAGCACTTGGTGGCCTATAGCAACACCCCAAAAGAAAAGGCTTTAGATGTGGCAAGTGAACCTGCAACCACAACTTCAATAAGACTTGACATAAGATATTCTCTAAGCGTTCTAGGGATATGGCTCTGAATATATACACAGCAACACCTCCCCCATAAGCATTCCTGTCTCTTCTATTGATGTTATATTCTTCTATTGCTGTATCAAATGAATTATCAAAGTGAGTCTCAGAAATGGCTAATATATGAATGTTATCTGATGTTTGCAAGTTATTGATTTCATTTCTAAGGCTACACGTACAGTACCAGTCAAATGTTTTAGAACACCTACTCATTCAAAGGGCTTTTCTTAATAAAAAATAATAATAAATTACATTGTAGAATAATAGTGAAGACATCAAAACTATGAAATAACACATATGGAATCATGTAGTAACCAAAAAAAGTGTTAAACAAATCAAAATATATTTTATATTTGAGATCCTTTAAATAGGCACCCTTTGCCTTGATAACAGCTTTGCACACTCTTGACATTCTCTCAACCAGCTTCATGAGGTAGTCACCTGGAATGCATTTAAATTAACAGGTGTGCCTTGTTAAAAGTTCATTTGTGGAATTTCTTTCCTCCTTAATGCGTTTGAGCCAATCAGTTGTGTTGTGAAGAAAGTCCCTCGAGATTTCTCCATCACTGTTATCATGGATTAACATACAGAACTGATGTCCTCTCTCAATGACTTACAGATTGCTGTCATCTTGCCATTCTCCTGTTTAAACTCATCGAGCTGACCCTGGGAGAACTGCAAGCTGTTCAAGTCCTGGACATCTCTGGTCAGGTCGTCCATTCTTTTATTAGTTGAATCCACCAGTATTTGGACAAAATACTCAAAGCATTTTCTTGTTGTTGTATCAACTGCTTGTAGAACTCTTTTTGTTCGTTTAAAAGATCCTTCGCCTGTGATCGAGAGACACCACTGTCCTCAACGGCACTCCCACCGGCTTTGGTCTTTGTCATGGTAGCAACGTAGGTTACGCTGTTACTCCTCGCAGTTCCAGACAGGACAGGTCTCTCAGTTCCAGACAGGACAGGTCTCTCAGTTCCAGACAGGGCAGGTCTCTCAGTTCCAGACAGGGCAGGTCTCTCAGTTCCAGACAGGGCAGGTCTCTCAGTTCCAGACAGGGCAGGTCTCTCAGTTCCAGACAGGACAGGTACCTCAGTTCCAGACAGGGCAGGTCTCTCAGTTCCAGACAGGACAGGTCTCTCAGTTCCAGACAGGACAGGTCTCTCAGTTCCAGACAGGACAGGTCTCTCAGTTCCAGACAGGACAGGTCTCTCAGTTCCAGACAGGACAGGTCTCTCAGGACAGGTCTCTCAGTTCCAGACAGGACAGGTCTCTCAGTTCCAGACAGGACAGGTCTCTCAGTTCCAGACAGGACAGGTCTCTCAGTTCCAGACAGGGCAGGTCACAGGGAAGATTTTAAAACAGCAGGGATCTAGTCCTGTGTAGCTCAGTTGGTAGAGCATGGTGCTTGCAACGCCAGGGTTGTGGGTTCGATTCCCACGGGGGGCCAGTATGAAAAAGGTATGAAAAATATAAATGACTAAAAGCAGCAGGAATCAAGACGTTCAAGCCCTCAAGAAACCCCTGCTCGCTTGATAGGCAGCTAGCTAGCAGCTAGGCTAGTTGCTATGCCAAATAGCTCCTCAGACCCGGCCTTGGTCGGCAGGATCACTGGAGTGATAGCAGCAGTCCCAGCAACTGATGCCAACTGCGTCGCGGAATCCAAACTCAAAAGTAAGCTAGCTACTAAGAAACTTTCAAAACAACAAAACGAGCTCTCCCTCGTTCCATGTCCTTCCCCCAGTCTCCTCCCTACCTCATGGACGGACGGCATACTCCACACCACTAAACTAAACGCTCCAGCAGATAAGGACATAGATGTCAAGGACTTCCTGCTAAACTAAACGCTCCAGCAGACCAGGACATAGATGTCAGAGACTTGCTGCTATATGTATTCCTCTTCCTTTACACTGTTGCTCAGATTCCAGTGCCCCAATCCTAACCTTAACCATTAGGGAAATGCTAAACTGACCTAAGATCAGCGTCTAGGGGCCACTCCACCCTCCACCCTCCTCCCTCCTCCCAACTCCACCCTCCTCCCTCCTCCCAACTCCACCCTCCACCCAACTCCACCCTCCTCCCTCCTCCCTCCTCCCAACTCCACCCTACACCCTCCACCCTCCTCCCTCCTCCCAACTCCACCCTACACCCTCCTCCCTCCTCCCAACTCCACCCTCCTCCCTCCTCCCAACTCCACCCTCCTCCCTCCTCCCAACTCCACCCTCCTCCCTCCTCCCAACTCCACCCTCCACCCTCCTCCCTCCTCCCAACTCCACCCTCCACCCTCCTCCCTCCTCCCAACTCCACCCTACACCCTCCTCCCTCCTCCCAACTCCACCCTCCTCCCTCCTCCCAACTCCACCCTCCACCCTCCTCCCTCCTCCCAACTCCACCCTCCTCCCAACTCCACCCTCCACCCTCCTCCCTCCTCCCAACTCCACCCTACACCCTCCACCCTCCTCCCTCCTCCCAACTCCACCCTCCACCCTCCTCCCTCCTCCCAACTCCACCCTACACCCTCCACCCTCCTCCCTCCTCCCAACTCCACCCTACACCCTCCACCCTCCACCCTCCTCCCAACTCCACCCTACACCCTCCACCCTCCTCCCTCCTCCCAACTCCACCCTACACTCTCCTCCCTCCTCCCAACTCCACCCTACACCCTCCACCCTCCTCCCTCCTCCCAACTCCACCCTCCACCCTCCTCCCTCCTCCCAACTCCACCCTACACCCTCCACCCTCCTCCCTCCTCCCAACTCCACCCTACACCCTCCTCCCTCCTCCCAACTCCACCCTCCACCCTCCTCCCAACTCCACCCTACACCCTCCTCCCTCCTCCCAACTCCACCCTACACCCTCCTCCCTCCTCCCAACTCCACCCTACACCCAACTCCACCCTACACCCTCCTCCCAACTCCACCCTCCACCCTCCACCCTCCTCCCTCCTCCCAACTCCACCCTACACCCTCCACCCTCCTCCCTCCTCCCAACTCCACCCTACACCCTCCACCCTCCTCCCTCCTCCCAACTTCACCCTACACCCTTGAGCCCCAAGGAAATAATAATTAATAATCTGTAATATCTTGATGAGTACACTAGTATATCAGGCTGGATACTGTCTGCAATTGTACTGAAAGTATTTTGACAGGCAGGCTAATACTTCACACTAGCACCATGACAACCTGAATTCAATATCAAAATGCTGATGTCAAACTATCTGGTATTCTTAGAGCAATAATGGGAGACTACGAACACTCAGATTGTGGAAAATTAATTGAACGCGTCTATTATAAGTCTGCCTGCTTAACTGTAAATGTACTGGTTGATTAAAGTAGTGCAGTCCCCTCCACGCTTTACAAGAAAGTGGACTAACAAAGAAAAACTAAATATCTACCAATAAATATTAACATAGCCAATTACCATTCAACATTTTACGTAGAGGGAGAAGTTAGATATACAGTGCATTTGGAAAGTATTCAGACCCCTTGACTTTTTCCCAAAGAAATTACATTACAGCCTTATTCTAAAATGTATTACATTGTTTTCCTCCTAAATATACACACACAATACCCCATAATGACAAAGCAAAAACAGGTTTTTAGACAATTTTGCAAATGTATATCAAATAAAAAGCATCAATACCTTATTTACATAAGTATTCAGACTCTTTGCTATGAGACTCGAAATTGAGCTCAGGTGTTTCCATTGATCATCCTTGAGATGTTTCTACAACTTGATTGTAGTCCACCTGTGGTAAATTCAATTGATTGGACATGATTTGGAAAGGCACACACCTGTCTATATAAGGTCCCACAGTTGACAGTGCATGACAGAGCAAAAACCAAGCCATGAGGTCTAAGGAATTGTCCGTAGAGCTCCGAGACAGGATTGTGTCGAGGCAGAGATCTGGGGAAGGGTACCAAAAAACATTCTGCAGCATTGAAGGCCCCCAAGAACACAGTGGCCTCCATCATTCTTAAATGGAAGAAGTTTGGAACCACCAAGACTCTTCCTAGAGCTGGCCGCCCGGCCAAACTGAGCAATTGGGGGAGAAGGGCCTTGGTCAGGGAGGTGACAGAGCTCCAGAGTTCCTCTGTGGAGATAGGAGAACCTTCCAGAAGGACAAACATCTCTGCAGCACTCCACCAATCAGGCCTTTATGGTAGAGTGGCCAGACGGAAGCCACTCCTCAGTAAAAGGCACATGACAGCTCGCTTGGAGTTTGCCAAAAGGCACCTAAAGGACTCTCAGACCATGAGAAACAAGATACTCTGGCCTGATGAAACCAAGATTGAACTCTTTGGCCTGAATGCCAAGCGTCACAGTCATGGTGGTGGCAGCATCATGCCGTGGGGATGTTATTCAGCGGCAGGGACTGGGAGACTAGTCAGGATCGAGGGAAAGATGAATGGAGCAAAGTACAGAGAGATCCTTGATGTAAACCTGCTCCAGAGCGCTCAGGACCTCAGACTTGGGCGAAGTTTCATCTTCCAGCAAGACAACGACCCGAAGCACACAGCCAAGACAACGCAGGAGTGGCTTCGGGACAAGTCTCTGAATGTCCTTGAGTGGCCCAGCCAGAGCCCGGACTTGAACCCGATCGAACAT
Source organism: Coregonus lavaretus (assembly GCF_964263955.1). Lineage (NCBI taxonomy): Eukaryota > Metazoa > Chordata > Actinopteri > Salmoniformes > Salmonidae > Coregonus > Coregonus lavaretus. The sequence goes on along the minus strand of NC_139999.1, from coordinate 1,577,746 downwards.
CTCTGGAGACCTGAAATTAGCGGTGCAGTGACGCTCCCCATCCAACCTGACAGAGCTTGAGAGGATCTGCAGAGGAGAATGGAAACTCCCCAAATACAGGTGTGCCAAGCTTGTAGCGTCATACCCAAGAAGACTCAAGGCTGTCATCGCTGCCAAAGGTGCTTCAACAAAGTACTGAGTAAAGGGTCTGAATACTTATGTAAATGGAATATTTCACATTTTTAATAAATTTGCAAAAATTTATAAAAACCTGTTTTTGCTTTGTCATTATGGGGTATTGTGTGGAGATTGATGAGGGATTTTCTTTGTAATCCGTTTTAAAATAAGGCTGTAACGTAACAAAATATGAAAAAGTCAAGCGGTCTGAATACTTCCCGAATGCACTGTATAAGATGTAGTCCTGTGCTGGACAGGAACAGACACACAGGACTTTGTATTTTAACTGAGGGAACAACAGGACAAGACGTTTGACATCATGCCTCCACTATCTACGGTATAATACATCAACCAGTCATCTACAGACTTCACCTGGAAATGTCATCTAGTCTATCTACCAGTCCTGCAATGATGCAAATATCAAGTAGGCTAATGTCAACAAATTCAAAGTACTAATTTTAACAAATCCAACATATTCTGATTAGAATCCATGTGGAATCGGCTACAAAACCAGAGATATTCATTTGAATGCATCTCTGCCTCCTCCAGTACTCGTGTTCGTTCAATCAGTGTTCGTTCAATCAAACAAACAAATGTATATAGTTGTTAAAGCCCTTTTCGCAACAGCAGTTGTCACAAAATATGGCAACTCACACCTGCAGCCTCAGCACTCCTACTGAACTACAGCCAAAATACAATGTTCACGTTACAGTATCCAGGGAGATCACACTGCACTACATGGAGATAGACAGGATCAATGGTGCCTGAAGACCGAAGTGATAGTAGGTAATGACACAGTAACCTTTAACTGATGGATCATACAGGCCCTCGGTTAGCTATATAACCACACAGAGATACCGGTGAATTGTTTGTTTATCTAGGCTAGTTTATGTGCCAAGGAGTCTGTGTTTTTATGGTTAACCACACATTTCTCTATGACTACAGAGTGATGTAGGCTTTGTAGTGAGCTCAGCTCCACTACTCTGCTAATGCTGAAGCCACACTAAGGTACACTGTTGTTATATGAGTCACGTTAGGAGAGAGAGGGTATCCTGTTATACGAGTCACGTTAGGAGAGAGAGGGTATCCTGTTATATGAGTCACGTTAGGAGAGAGAGGGTATCCTGTTATACGAGTCACGTTAGGAGAGAGAGGGTATCCTGTTATATGAGTCACGTTAGGAGAGAGAGGGTATCCTGTTATACGAGTCACGTTAGGAGAGAGAGGGTATCCTGTTATACGAGTCACGTTAGGAGAGAGAGGGTATCCTGTTATACGAGTCACGTTAGGAGAGAGAGGGTATCCTGTTATACGAGTCACGTTAGGAGAGAGAGGGTATCCTGTTATACAAGTCACGTTAGGAGAGGGTATCCTGTTATACGAGTCACGTTAGGAGAGAGAGGGTATCCTGTTATACGAGTCACGTTAGGAGAGAGAGGGTATCCTGTTATACGAGTCACGTTAGGAGAGAGAGGGTATCCTGTTATACGAGTCACGTTAGGAGAGAGAGGGTATCCTGTTATACGAGTCACGTTAGGAGAGAGAGGGTATCCTGTTATACGAGTCACGTTAGGAGAGAGAGGGTATCCTGTTATACGAGTCACGTTAGGAGAGAGAGGGTATCCTGTTATACAAGTCACGTTAGGAGAGAGAGGGTATCCTGTTATACGAGTCACGTTAGGAGAGAGAGGGTATCCTGTTATACGAGTCACGTTAGGAGAGAGAGGGTATCCTGTTATATGAGTCACGTTAGGAGAGAGAGGGTATCCTGTTATACGAGTCACGTTAGGAGAGAGAGGGTATCCTGTTATACGAGTCACGTTAGGAGAGAGAGGGTATCCTGTTATACGAGTCACGTTAGGAGAGAGAGGGTATCCTGTTATATGAGTCACGTTAGGAGAGAGAGGGTATCCTGTTATACGAGTCACGTTAGGAGAGAGAGGGTATCCTGTTATACGAGTCACGTTAGGAGAGAGAGGGTATCCTGTTATACGAGTCACGTTAGGAGAGAGAGGGTATCCTGTTATATGAGTCACGTTAGGAGAGAGAGGGTATCCTGTTATACGAGTCACGTTAGGAGAGAGAGGGTATCCTGTTATACGAGTCACGTTAGGAGAGAGAGGGTATCCTGTTATACAAGTCACGTTAGGAGAGAGAGGGTATCCTGTTATACGAGTCACGTTAGGAGAGAGAGGGTATCCTGTTATACGAGTCACGTTAGGAGAGAGAGGGTATCCTGTTATACGAGTCACGTTAGGAGAGAGAGGGTATCCTGTTATATGAGTCACGTTAGGAGAGAGAGGGTATCCTGTTATACGAGTCACGTTAGGAGAGAGAGGGTATCCTGTTATATGAGTCACGTTAGGAGAGAGAGGGTATCCTGTTATATGAGTCACGTTAGGAGAGAGAGGGTATCCTGTTATATGAGTCACGTTAGGAGAGAGAGGGTATCCTGTTATATGAGTCACGTTAGGAGAGAGAGGGTATCCTGTTATACGAGTCACGTTAGGAGAGAGAGGGTATCCTGTTATACGAGTCACGTTAGGAGAGAGGGTATCCTGTTATACGAGTCACGTTAGGAGAGAGAGGGTATCCTGTTATATGAGTCACGTTAGGAGAGAGAGGGTATCCTGTTATATGAGTCACGTTAGGAGAGAGAGGGTATCCTGTTATATGAGTCACGTTAGGAGAGAGAGGGTATCCTGTTATACAAGTCACGTTAGGAGAGAGAGGGTATCCTGTTATATGAGTCACGTTAGGAGAGAGAGGGTATCCTGTTATATGAGTCACGTTAGGAGAGAGAGGGTATCCTGTTATATGAGTCACGTTAGGAGAGAGAGGGTATCCTGTTATATGAGTCACGTTAGGAGAGAGAGGGTATCCTGTTATATGAGTCACGTTAGGAGAGAGAGGGTATCCTGTTATATGAGTCACGTTAGGAGAGAGAGGGTATCCTGTTATATGAGTCACGTTAGGAGAGAGAGGGTATCCTGTTATATGAGTCACGTTAGGAGAGAGAGGGTATCCTGTTATATGAGTCACGTTAGGAGAGAGAGGGTATCCTGTTATATGAGTCACGTTAGGAGAGAGAGGGTATCCTGTTATATGAGTCACGTTAGGAGAGAGAGGGTATCCTGTTATATGAGTCACGTTAGGAGAGAGAGGGTATCCTGTTATATGAGTCACGTTAGGAGAGAGAGGGTATCCTGTTATATGAGTCACGTTAGGAGAGAGAGGGTATCCTGTTATATGAGTCACGTTAGGAGAGAGAGGGTATCCTGTTATATGAGTCACGTTAGGAGAGAGAGGGTATGCTGTTATATGAGTCACGTTAGGAGAGAGAGGGTATCCTGTTATATGAGTCACGTTAGGAGAGAGAGGGTATCCTGTTATATGAGTCACGTTAGGAGAGAGAGGGTATCCTGTTATATGAGTCACGTTAGGAGAGAGAGGGTATCCTGTTATATGAGTCACGTTAGGAGAGAGAGGGTATCCTGTTATACGAGTCACGTTAGGAGAGAGAGGGTATCCTGTTATACGAACAGGAACAGGTTGAGAGCTTCAAGTTCCTTGGTGTCCACATCACCAACGAACTATCATGGTCCAAACACACCAAGACAGTCGTGAAGAGGGCACGACAAAGCCTATTCCCCCTCAGGAGACTAAAAAGATTTGGCATGGGTCCTCAGATCCTCAAAAAATTCTACAGCTGCACCATCGAGAGCATCCTGACTGGTTGCATCACCGCCTGGTATGGCAACTGCTTGGCCTCTGACCGCAAGGCACTACAGAGGGTAGTGCGTACGGCCCAGTACATCACTGGGGCAAAGCTCCCTGCCATCCAGGACCTCTATACCAGGCGGTGTCAGAGGAAGGCCCTCAAAATTGTCAAAGACTCCAGTCACCCTAGTCATAGACTGTTCTCTCTGCTACCGCACGGCAAGCGGTACCGGAGTGCCAAGTCTAGGTCCAAAAGACTTCTCAACAGCTTCTACCCCCAAGCCATAAGACTCCTGAACAGCTAATCATGGCTACCCGGACTATTTGCACTGCCCCCCCACCCCATCCTTTTTACGCTGCTGCTACTCTGTTAAGTATTTATGCATAGTCACTTTAACTCTACCCACATGTACATATTGCCTCAACTGCCTCAACTGGCCGGTGCCCCCGCACATTGACTATGCAACGGTACCCCCCTGTATATATAGCCTCCCTACTGTCACTTTATTCTATTGTATATATAGCCTCCCTACTGTCACTTTATTTTTTACTTCTGCTCTTTTTTTCTCAACACTTTTTTGTTGTTGTTTTATTCTTACTTTTTTGTTTAAAATAAATGCACTGTTGGTTAAGGGCTGTAAGTAAGCATTTCACTGTAATGTCTACACCTGTTGTATTCGGCGCATGTGACCAATAAAATTTGATTTGATTTGATTTGATTTGATACGAGTCACGTTAGGAGAGAGAGGGTATCCTGTTGTTATATGAGTCACGTTAGGAGAGAGAGGGTATCCTGTATAACAAGAGAACATCCAACCATGTTGACATAATGTGAAGGGCTGTATATATACAGTATAGATTATTCACTTAGATTTACCTAATTAGAAATCCGACGCCACAACTCTAGTACGTACAGAGACTTCAGATAGTATTCACACCCCTTGAGTTTTCCACATTTTGTTGTTACAGCCTGAATTTAAAATGTTTTAAATTGAGATTTTGTGTCAATGCCCTACATACAATACCCCATAATGTTAAAGTGGAATAATGTTTTTAGAAATGTTCACAAATTAATTAAAAACTCTTGAGTCAAAACAATATCTAAGTCAATAAGTATTCAATCCCTCTGTTTTGGCCAAGCCTAAAGTTCAGGCATCAAAATGTGCTTAACAAGTCACATAATAAGTTGCATGGACTCACTCTCTGTACCCCACACAATTATCTTTAAGGTCCCTCAGTTAAGCAGTGAATTTCAGACAGATTCAACTGCAAAGACCAGGGAGGTTTTCCAATGCCTCGCAAAGTAGGGCACCTATTGGTAGATGGGTAAAAATATATATATTGGTAGATGGTAAAAAAAAAAAGAAAAAAAGAATTGACATTGAAAATCCCTTTGAGCATGGTGAAGTTCTTCATTACACTTTGGATGGTGTATCAATACACCCAGTCCCTACAAAGATACAGGCGTCCTTCCTAACTCAGTTGCCGAAGAGGAAGGAAACCGCTCAGGGATTTCACCATGAGGCCAATTGTGACTTTAAAAAAGTTACATATTTTTAGGATAAAAACAAACAGAATAGAGCTAAGCACAGGCAAAATCCTAGAGGAAAACCTGCTTCAGTCTGTTTTCCATTATAAACACTGGGAGACAAATTCACCTTTCAGCAGGACAATAACCTAAAACACAAGGCCAAATATTCAATGGAGTTGCTTACCAAGATGACATTGAATGTATTGACTCAGGGGTGTGAATACTTATGTAAATGAGATATTTCTGTATTTCATTTTCAATATATTTGCAATACTTTTTAGAAACATGTTTTCACTTTGTCATTATGGGGTAGATGGATGAGAGAAAAATATATTCATTTTGAATACAGGCTGTAAACACAACAACATTTAGAATACCTCAAGGGGTTCCCTACAGAACAGTAACACACCCTGAAGTTCACCACAGAGGAAGAACACCAATAAGGACCAGTTAATCATGTTCCACAACATATTACCTCTACAGGTTGTTGAGTGTTGAGAGATTTCGACACCAGGAAGGGAAGAACAGAGAAGTACTGTGAAGACAGTGAGAAAGAGGAAATCTAGAGAGAGCCCCTTCCTTCCCAGTGAAACGACAGGGGCCATACTACCTTCTTCAGAGTTCAGATCTACGTCTCCTGCTGGATCTCCTAGTGGTGTACAGTACAGAGAGACGCCTCAACAACCTCAACATCTAATGGATTTATAAAGCCCTTTTTACATCCACACTGCAGTGTCACCAAGTGCGTATACAGTAACCCACCCTAGACCACAAAAAGCAAGCAGAACCCTATTAAATATCCTATTGCAGAGCCTACATTAGTATACAGTACCAATATATTCTGAACAAAAATAAATGCAACAATTTCATAGATTTTACTGAGTTACAGTTCATATAAGGAAATCAGTAAATTGAAATACACTGCTCAAAAAAAGAAAGGGAACACTTAAACAACACAATGTAACTCCAAGTCAATCACACTTCTGTGAAATCAAACTGTCCACTTAGGAAGCAACACTGATTGACAATAAATTTCACATGCTGTTGTGAAAATGGAATAGACAACAGGTGGAAATTATAGGCAATTAGCAAGACACCCCCAATAAAGGACTGGTTTTGCAGGTGGTGCTTTCACTCTAGTGGTAGCATGAGACGGAGTCTACAACCCACACAAGTGGCTCAGGTAGTGCAGCTCATCCAGGATGGCACATCAATGCGAGCTGTGTCAAGAAGGTTTGCTGTGTCTGTCAGCGTAGTGTCCAGAGCATGGAGGCGCTACCAGGAGACAGGCCAGTACATCAGGAGACGTGGAGGAGGCCGTAGGAGGGCAACAACCCAGCAGCAGGACTGCTACCTCCGCCTTTGTGCAAGGAGGAGCAGGAGGAGCACTGCCAGAGCCCTGCAAAATGACCTCCAGCAGGCCACAAATGTGCATGTGTCTGCTCAAACGGTCAGAAACAGACTCCATGAGGGTGGTATGAGGGCCCGACGTCCACAGGTGGGGGTTGTGCTTACAGCCCAACACCGTGCAGGACGTTTGGCATTTGCCAGAGAACACCAAGATTGGCAAATTCGCCACTGGCGCCCTGTGCTCTTCACAGATGAAAGCAGGTTCACACTGAGCACACGTGACAGACATGACAGAGTCTGGAGACGCCGTGGAGAACGTTCTGCTGCCTGCAACATCCTCCAGCATGACTGGTTTGGCGGTGGGTCAGTCATGGTGTGGGGTGGCATTTCTTTGGGGGGCCGCACAGCCCTCCATGTGCTCGCCAGAGGTAGCCTGACTGCCATTAGGTATCGAGATGAGATCCTCAGACCCCTTGTGAGACCATATGCTGGTGCGGTTGGCCCTGGGTTCCTCCTAATGCAAGACAATGCTAGACCTCATGTGGCTGGAGTGTGTCAGCAGTTCCTGCAAGAGGAAGGCTTTGATGCTATGGACTGGCCCGCCCGTTCCCCAGACCTGAATCCAATTGAGCACATCTGGGACATCATGTCTTGCTTCATCCACCAACGCCACGTTGCACCACAGACTGTCCAGGAGTTGGCGGATGCTTTAGTCCAGGTCTGGGAGGAGATCCCTCAGGAGACCATCCGCCACCTCATCAGGAGCATGCCCAGGCGTTGTAGGGAGGTCATACAGGCACGTGGAGGCCACACCCACTACTGAGCCTCATTTTGACTTGTTTTAAGGACATTACATCAAAGTTGGATCAGCCTGTAGTGTGGTTTTCCACTTTAATTTTGAGGGTGACTCCAAATCCAGACCTCCATGGGTTGATGAATTTGATTTCCATTGATAATTTTTGTGTGATTTTGTTGTCAGCACATTCAACTATGTAAAGAAAAAAGTATTTAATAAGATTATTTCATTCATTCAGATCTAGGATATGTTGTTTAAGTATTCCCTTTATTTTTTTGAGCAGTGTAAATACATTAGGCCCTAATCTATGGATTTCACATGACTGAGCAGGAGCGCAGCCATTGGTAGGCCTGGGAGGGCATAGGCCCACCCCTTGGGAGCCAGGCCCGGGCAATTAGAATGAATTTTTCCCCACAAAAGAGCTTTATTACAAACAGAGAACTGGCTAATAAATACAACGGGGCCATCAACGAGATCAAAGACCTCACTGACAAGATCAAGGTAGTGGACGTAGAGGCCTATCTCAATTAGCGTTATTCCTCGCCTCCTATCTCCTCGCCTCCTTCAGAGTCCCTCCCCTCTGACCAAACAGGGGTCCTGGGCTGGCGTGGTTACACGTGGTCAGCGGTTGTGAGGCAGATTGGACGTACTGCCACATTTTCTAAAAAGACGTTGGAGGTGGCTTATAGTAGAGAAATGAACATTAAATTCTCTGGCAACAGCTCTGGTGGATATTCCTCCAGTCAGCATGCCAATTGCACGCTCCCTCAAAACTGGAGACATCTGTGGCATTGTGTTGTGTGACAAAACTGCACATTTTAAAGTGGCCTTTTATTGTCCCCAGCACAAGGTGCACCTGTGTAATGATCATGCTGTTTAATCAGCTTCTTGATATGCCACACCTGTCAGGTGGATGGATTATCTTGGGAAAGGAGAAATGGCCACTAACAGGGATGTAAACACATTGGAGAGAAATAAGATGTGTGTGCGTATGGCACATTTCTGGGATCTTTTATTTCAGCTCATGAAACATGGGACCAACACTTTACATGTTGCATTTATATTTTTGTTCAGTGTAGTAGATCAAACAGCTGACAACCTTAGGTGTGGTTACTGCACATCCCATACAGTATCATATCTCCCAACTCCCAATGCAGAAACACAGAGGCTGGGTACAGCAGGATTCTTCCATGCTCTACAGTAACCAGCAGCTAGTAACTGTTCAGACAGAGCAGAAGAAGCAAGATTGACGGAACAAAGAAGAACAAAAGCAACAGAAGATAAGAAGCCCTGAGTCAGTAGATTAGAACATGAAGGAAAAAAGGAGATGCAGGGTAACTGATAGACCCAGACCGCCGACCCAGACCGCCGACCCGGACCGCCGACCCGGACCGCCGACCCGGACCGCCGACCCGGACCGCCGACCCGGACCGCCGACCCAGACCGCCGACCCAGACCGCCGACCCAGACCGCCGACCCAGACCGCCACTCACCTAAACTGTTGTCCTTGGTGCTTTTCTCCTGCAGCTGTTCTAACCCAACTGGTAACAACAGATTAGAGAGAGGATGTGACTAAAACAAGGTCAACTGAAGGGCTTGCTGAGAACCATGTTTCCCTGCTGGGTTTGGTTTTCCTACACAGTGACATTACAGGAGTAGAGGCATAAATCGAGAGAGTGTGGATCGATAAACCATGCATATTTTATGACCACGAAGCAAAGGTCTGCAGCACCAGTGTGTGTGTGTGTGTTATATTACCTTGCAGGGCAGTGAGGCGCTCGTTAGTGAAGTCGTTATCAGCCTGCAGGGCCTCAATACGAGCCTGTAGAGTCTGTTCCTTCTCCTCCTTCTCCTCAATACAAAGCTGCAGCTCCTTCTTCTCCAGCTGACCCTTCTGAGTCAACTCCTCCTGGCGGCCCTCTGCCAGCTACACACAGGAACACACACAGGGAGTATGCTATGGGGACTTTTGGTTGGGATGGTCACATCAAGTCAAGGCAATTTCACTGATCTCTGCCACATCAAGTCAAGGCTTTTTCCCCATCCCCAACCCCTGGCCCTTCTCCCCATCCCCAACCCCTGGCCCTTCTCCCCATCCCCAACCCCTGGCCCTTCTCCCCATCCCCAACCCCTGGCCCTTCTCCCCATCCCCAACCCCTGGCCCTTCTCCCCATCCCCAACCCTTCTCCCCATCCCCAACCCCTGGCCCTTTTCCCCATCCCCAACCACTGGACCTTCTCCCCATCCCCCAACCCCTGGCCCTTCTCCCCATCCCCAACCCCTGGCTCTTTTCCCCATCCCCAACCCCTGGCTCTTCTCCCCATCCCCAACCCCTGGCTCTTCTCCCCATCCCCAACCCCTGGCTCTTCTCCCCATCCCCAACCCCTGGCTCTTTTCCCCATCCCCAACCCCTGGCTCTTCTCCCCATCCCCAACCCCTGGCCCTTCTCCCCATCCCCAACCCCTGGCCCTTCTCCCCATCCCCAACCCCTGGCCCTTCTCCCCATCCCCAACCCCTGGCCCTTCTCCCCATCCCCAACCCCTGGCCCTTCTCCCCATCCCCAACCCTTCTCCCCATCCCCAACCCTTTTCCCCATCCCCAACCACTGGACCTTCTCCCCATCCCCCAACCCCTGGCCCTTCTCCCCATCCCCAACCCCTGGCTCTTTTCCCCATCCCCAACCCCTGGCTCTTCTCCCCATCCCCAACCCCTGGCTCTTCTCCCCATCCCCAACCCCTGGCTCTTCTCCCCATCCCCAACCCCTGGCTCTTTTCCCCATCCCCAACCCCTGGCTCTTCTCCCCATCCCCAACCCCTGGCCCTTCTCCCCATCCCCAACCCCTGGCCCTTCTCCCCATCCCCCAACCCCTGGCCCTTCTCCCCATCCCCCAACCCCTGGCCCTTCTCCCCATCCCCAACCCCTGGCTCTTTTCCCCATCCCCAACCCCTGGCTCTTCTCCCCATCCCCAACCCCTGGCCCTTCTCCCCATCCCCAACCCCTGGCTCTTCTCCCCATCCCCAACCCCTGGCCCTTCTCCCCATCCCCAACCCCTGGCTCTTTTCCCCATCCCCAACCCCTGGCTCTTTTCCCCATCCCCAACCCCTGGCTCTTCTCCCCATCCCCAACCCCTGGCCCTTCTCCCCATCCCCAACCCCTGGCTCTTCTCCCCATCCCCAACCCCTGGCCCTTCTCCCCATCCCCAACCCCTGGCCCTTCTCCCCATCCCCAACCCCTGGCCCTTTTCCCCATCCCCAACCCCTGGCCCTTCTCCCCATCCCCAACCCCTGGCCCTTCTCCCCATCCCCAACCCCTGGCTCTTCTCCCCATCCCCAACCCCTGGCCCTTTTCCCCATCCCCAACCCCTGGCCCTTCTCCCCATCCCCATCCCCAACCCCTGGCTCTTTTCCCCATCCCCAACCCCTGGCCCTTTTCCCCATCCCCTGGCCCTTCTCCCCATCCCCAACCCCTGAACCTTTTCCCCATCCCCAACCCCTGGCCCTTTTCCCCATCCCCAACCCCTGGCCCTTCTCCCCATCCCCAACCCCTGGCCCTTCTCCCCATCCCCAACCCCTGGCTCTTCTCCCCATCCCCAACCCCTGGCCCTTTTCCCCATCCCCAACCCCTGGCTCTTTTCCCCATCCCCATCCCCTGGCCCTTCTCCCCATCCCCAACCCCTGGCCCTTTCCCCCATCCCCAACCCCTGGCTCTTCTCCCCATCCACAACCCCTGGCTCTTTTCCCCATCCCCAACCCCTGGCTCTTCTCCCCATCCCCATCCCCATCCCCATCCCCAACCCCTGGCCCTTTTCCCCATCCCCATCCCCATCCCCTGGCCCTTCTCCCCATCCCCAACCCCTGGCTCTTCTCCCCATCCCCCAACCCCTGGCCCTTCTCCCCATCCCCAACCCCTGGCTCTTCTCCCCATCCCCCAACCCCTGGCCCTTCTCCCCATCCCCAACCCCTGGCTCTTTTCCCCATCCCCAACCCCTGGCCCTTCTCCCCATCCCCAACCCCTGGCCCTTCTCCCCATCCCCAACCCCTGGCCCTTCTCCCCATCCCCAACCCCTGGCCCTTCTCCCCATCCCCAACCCCAACCCCTGGCCCTTCTCCCCATCCCCAACCCCTGGCCCTTCTCCCCATCCCCAACCCCTGGCTCTTCTCCCCATCCCCAACCCCTGGCTCTTCTCCCCATCCCCAACCCCTGGCCCTTCTCCCCATCCCCAACCCCAACCCCTGGCCCTTTTCCCCATCCCCAACCCCTGGCTCTTCTCCCCATCCCCAACCCCTGGCCCTTCTCCCCATCCCCAACCCCAACCCCTGGCCCTTCTCCCCATCCCCAACCCCTGGCCCTTTTCCCCATCCCCAACCCCTGGCCCTTTTCCCCATCCCCAACCCCTGGCCCTTCTCCCCATCCCCAACCCCTGGCCCTTCTCCCCATCCCCAACCCCTGGCCCTTCTCCCCATCCCCAACCCCTGGCTCTTCTCCCCATCCCCAACCCCTGGCCCTTTCCCCATCCCCAACCCCTGGCCCTTCTCCCCATCCCCAACCCCTGGCTCTTCTCCCCATCCCCAACCCCTGGCCCTTCTCCCCATCCCCAACCCCAACCCCTGGCCCTTCTCCCCATCCCCAACCCCTGGCCCTTCTCCCCATCCCCAACCCCTGGCCCTTCTCCCCATCCCCAACCCCTGGCCCTTCTCCCCATCCCCAACCCCTGGCTCTTCTCCCCATCCCCAACCCCTGGCCCTTCTCCCCATCCCCAACCCCAACCCCTGGCCCTTTTCCCATCCCCAACCCCTGGCTCTTCTCCCCATCCCCAACCCCTGGCTCTTCTCCCCATCCCCAACCCCTGGCTCTTCTCCCCATCCCCCAACCCCTGGCCCTTCTCCCCATCCCCAACCCCTGGCCCTTCTCCCCATCCCCAACCCCTGGCCCTTCTCCCCATCCCCCAACCCCTGGCCCTTCTCCCCATCCCCAACCCCTGGCTCTTTTCCCCATCCCCAACCCCTGGCCCTTCTCCCCATCCCCATCCCCAACCCCTTTTCCCCATCCCCAACCCCTGGCCCTTCTCCCCATCCCCAACCCCTGGCCCTTTTCCCCATCCCCAACCCCTGGCCCTTTTCCCCATCCCCAACCCCTGGCCCTTCTCCCCATCCCCAACCCCTGGCCCTTCTCCCCATCCCCAACCCCTGGCTCTTTTCCCCATCCCCAACCCCTGGCTCTTTTCCCCATCCCCAACCCCTGGCCCTTCTCCCCATCCCCAACCCCTGGCCCTTTTCCCCATCCCCAACCCCTGGCCCTTCTCCCCATCCCCAACCCCTGGCCCTTCTCCCCATCCCCCAACCCCTGGCTCTTTTCCCCATCCCCAACCCCTGGCCCTTCTCCCCATCCCCAACCCCTGGCCCTTCTCCCCATCCCCAACCCCTGGCCCTTTTCCCCATCCCCAACCCCTGGCCCTTCTCCCCATCCCCAACCCCTGGCCCTTCTCCCCATCCCCAACCCCTGGCCCTTCTCCCCATCCCCAACCCCTGGCTCTTCTCCCCATCCCCCAACCCCTGGCCCTTCTCCCCATCCCCAACCCCTGGCTCTTTTCCCCATCCCCAACCCCTGGCCCTTTCCCCATCCCCAACCCCTGGCCCTTTTCCCCATCCCCAACCCCTGGCTCTTCTCCCCATCCCCAACCCCTGGCCCTTTCCCCATCCCCAACCCCTGGCTCTTCTCCCCATCCCCAACCCCTGGCCCTTCTCCCCATCCCCAACCCCTGGCCCTTCTCCCCATCCCCATCCCCAACCCCTGGCTCTTTTCCCCATCCCCAACCCCTGGCCCTTCTCCCCATCCCCAACCCCTGGCCCTTCTCCCCATCCCCCAACCCCTGGCCCTTTTCCCCATCCCCAACCCCTGGCTCTTTTCCCCATCCCCAACCCCTGGCCCTTCTCCCCATCCCCAACCCCTGGCCCTTCTCCCCATCCCCAACCCCTGGCTCTTTTCCCCATCCCCAACCCCTGGCCCTTCTCCCCATCCCCAACCCCTGGCTCTTCTCCCCATCCCCAACCCCTGGCCCTTTCCCCATCCCCATCCCCAACCCCTGGCCCTTCTCCCCATCCCCAACCCCTGGCTCTTCTCCCCATCCCCAACCCCTGGCCCTTCTCCCCATCCCCAACCCCTGGCCCTTCTCCCCATCCCCAACCCCTGGCTCTTCTCCCCATCCCCAACCCCTGGCCCTTCTCCCCATCCCCAACCCCTGGCCCTTCTCCCCATCCCCAACCCCAACCCCTGGCCCTTCTCCCCATCCCCAACCCCTGGCTCTTCTCCCCATCCCCAACCCCTGGCCCTTCTCCCCATCCCCAACCCCTGGCCCTTCTCCCCATCCCCAACCCCAACCCCTGGCCCTTCTCCCCATCCCCAACCCCTGGCTCTTCTCCCCATCCCCAACCCCTGGCCCTTTCCCCATCCCCATCCCCAACCCCTGGCCCTTCTCCCCATCCCCAACCCCTGGCCCTTCTCCCCATCCCCAACCCCTGGCTCTTCTCCCCATCCCCAACCCCTGGCCCTTTTCCCCATCCCCAACCCCTGGCTCTTTTCTCAAGGAATCGTTACTCGATTTCTTGGATCCTATCTCCTCTCCTCCTTCTCAAAACCCATTGGAGAAGGTGGTCAGAGGGGAGGGACCCTGCACCTTATTGGAGAAGGTGGTCAGAGGGGAGTGACCCTGTACCTTATTGGAGAAGGTGGTCAGAGGGGCGGGACCCTGTACCTTATTGGAGAAGGTGGTCAGAGGGGAGGGACTCTGAAGGAGGCGAGGAGATAGGAGGCGAGGAATAACGCTAATTGAGATAGGCCACTACGTCCACTACCTTGATCTTGTCAGTGAGGTCTTTGATCTCGTTGATGGCCCCGTTGTATTTATTAGCCAGTTCTCTGATCTCTCCCTGGTTCCTCTCATTCATGTCCTTCAGGTGGGAACACTCATCCTCCGTGTTACTCAGGCTTCGCTAAAAGGAGAAATCACACAGGAGACCCATCATCATTAATATGGAACTCCACCCAGCCCGCAGTCAGCCAGGTCAAGCTTAATCATGTATTTAAACATGTCCAGTAGACAAATGTTTAAAATTGTTTAGCAACGTTGTGCAGTACTGAACAGGCCCCCAGCCAGGTATGAAGAGGTCTGTCTCATCTCGACCTCTGACCGCTTCCTGACCACCTCTACCTAGCCTCAACTCTAACCCTATTCACCTAATTACCGAACATTGCTATGGGCAACAGCCAAACAACGGAAGCGATGGATTCGACTTACGCTTTACCTCCCTACTGCAGTGCCAGAGTCAATTATTAGAAAGAGTCAATATCTAGAGCATAAAAGGTCAAGTATACAAGTCTAAGTGTCATTTAAATTTAATTCAAGTTGGCTAACATTAGCTAGACCTACTAGTAGTTTGGTTTTAATTCAAGTTGGCTAACATTAGCTAGACCTACTAGTAGTTTGGTTTTAATTCAAGTTGGCTAACATTAGCTAGACCTACTAGTAGTTTGGTTTTAATTCAAGTTGGCTAACATTAGCTAGACCTACTAGTAGTTTGGTTTTAATTCAAGTTGGCTAACATTAGCTAGACCTACTAGTAGTTTGGTTTTAATTCAAGTTGGCAAACATTAGCTAGACCTACTAGTAGTTTGGTTTTAATTCAAGTTGGCTAACATTAGCTAGACCTACTAGTAGTTTGGTTTTAATTCAAGTTGGCTAACATTAGCTAGACCTACTAGTAGTTTGGTTTTGATAATAATAACGTTAGTAGTGGTAGAGTGAATTAAGGCAATACACCAAGCCAATAACTATAATGATAAACTGTAGGCTACATAACGACAAAACGCTGGTGAGCATCCACACTAGAGGAAAGTTAGTCTATCGTTCTACAGTCCTACACCTGTCAATCAACTGATCAACGCATCCTACAGCACACTGTCTATTGATAAGGTGGTAACACAAGACCATGAGGTCCCTAACCCACAGATACTGGTTCAGACCATGAGGTCTCTAACCCACAGATACTGGTTCAGACCATGAGGTCTCTAACCCACAGATACTGGTTCAGACCATGAGGTCTCTAACCCACAGATACTGGTTCAGACCATGAGGTCTCTAACTCACAGATACTGGTTCAGACCATCCATGAGGTCTCTAACCCACAGATACTGGTTCAGACCATCCATGAGGTCTCTAACCCACAGATACTGGTTCAGACCATTCATGATGTCTCTAACCCACAGATACTGGTTCAGACCATGAGGTCTCTAACCCACAGATACTGGTTCAGACCATGAGGTCTCTAACCCACAGATACTGGTTCAGACCATGAGGTCTCTAACCCACAGATACTGGTTCAGACCATGAGGTCTCTAACCCACAGATACCTGTAGCCTGTTGGCACGGGAACAGCTAGAAGAGAGAGGCTAGAGATGTGTAAGCGAAATATTAGCTAGATATTAGGCCATTCATTAGCTAAATATTAGCTAGATTAGGCCATTCATTAGCTAAATATTAGCTAGATATTAGGCCATTCATTAGCTAAATATTAGCTAGATATTAGGCCATTCATTAGCTAAATATTAGCTAGATATTAGGCCATTCATTAGCTAAATATTAGCTAGATTAGGCCATTCATTAGCTAAATATTAGCTAGATATTAGGCCATTCATTAGCTAAATATTAGCTAGATATTAGGCCATTCATTAGCTAAATATTAGCTAGATATTAGGCCATTCATTAGCTAAATATTAGCTAGATATTAGGCCATTCATTAGCTAAATATTAGCTAGATATTAGGCCATTCATTAGCTAAATATTAGCTAGATTAGGCCATTCATTAGCTAAATATTAGCTAGATATTAGGCCATTCATTAGCTAAATATTAGCTAGATATTAGGCCATTCATTAGCTAAATATTAGCTAGATTAGGCCATTCATTAGCTAAATATTAGCTAGATTAGGCCATTCATTAGCTAAATATTAGCTAGATTAGGCCATTCATTAGCTAAATATTAGCTAGATTAGGCCATTCATTAGCTAAATATTAGCTAGATATTAGGCCATTCATTAGCTAAATATTAGCTAGATATTAGGCCATTCATTAGCTAAATATTAAGGCTAAATATTTCCCTATCAAAGTGCAAGAAAAATAAGTAAACAGATGATGAAATGGCAGCTCTGTAGTGCGTTGCTCCAGGCTGCGCTCTGTGGTCCCCCCTCTATCTCTACCCCACCCAAAGCTCAACATTGATGATGGCACAGGCCTACGTTTCTAGACAATAACATTATTCTACCTAGGCTACAATAACACAGTGCAACGAGGAATGTATTATTGTTATCAAGTGAATACACAATTACTATCCATGGGCTGTAAACTGATGCAGGATCATTTGAATAACCGCTCAGGCCTGGTGACGCAACCATTTGGATCAGTGTGGGTCTGTTCTCACTAGGCCTGGTCAGTGTGGGTCTGTTCTCACTAGGCCTGGTCATGCAACCATTTGGATCAGTCTGGGTCTGTTCTCTACAGTTAAGAAGGTCCAGAAAGGTACATTAGCAGGACACTCATCTGGTGTATGTTGTCAGGATGCAGGCAGGTGTTAACTATAGGAAAATATGGGCTTCTCCTTTCCAACTCCCCACCTGTTAATGCTGTAGCCTATTCTCTCCTCCAATAGGCTGTTAGCAGGCTAACGAACATGGTACTTGAACAACAGAACAATGAAGACAGACGTAGCCTACATCCTAGGTTAGAAGCATAGGCTATGCATATTATCCCAGAATTCATAAACTCAATGTTAGGCTTAATACTGCAGAGAATATATCCAGTCAATTTACACAGCGAAAGAAAAAAAAGTTGATCAGATCATGAATTCCCAGGTAGCTACACTATGTAATGAAATCCTAGGTAGCTACACTATGTAATGAAATCCTAGGTAGCTACACTATGTAATGAATTCCTAGGTAGCTACACTATGTAATGAAATCCTAGGTAGCTACACTATGTAATGAAATCCAAGGTAGCTACACTATGTAATGAATTCCTAGGTAGCTACACTATGTAATGAATTCCCAGGTAGCTACACTATGTAATGAATTCCTAGGTAGCTACACTATGTAATGAAATCCAAGGTAGCTACACTATGTAATGAATTCCTAGGTAGCTACACTATGTAATGAAATCCTAGGTAGCTACACTATGTAATGAATTCCCAGGTAGCTACACTATGTAATGAATTCCTAGGTAGCTACACTATGTGCCCCGGGATCCAGCTCCAAAAACTACCATATTTTAGGGCCAACAAATATATCCTACCCAGGCTACAACAACACAATGTAATAAAGAATGTTATAATCATTTTCTGCAGTGAATAGCCCATGTTATTTGAATAACCACTCAAAAGCCTGGTGTTTTGAACGCATATTCATTTAGAAATGAGTGCATCTAGGTTGCCTGATTGGGCAACCATTCGTTTCAGTTATGGCTTTTTTCCTCAGCAGTTTAGCCTACAAGGTCGAGGCACAAATAGCAGGATAGTAATATGGTGTATTTTGTCATGATGTATCAGGTAACAGAAACATGCAGAGATTTCTAGTGGCGCGCATTTGAATTAAAACAATGCACAAGCATGGAGGAAGTTGTATCCATAGTTTCCGCATTTGGCTTCCATGTTTTAAAAGCTTTAGAAAATTAGGTGGATTGAACAGGAAGGTCAGTCTCACCTCGACCTCTGTCAGCTTCCTGACCACCTCTACCTAGCCTTAACGCTA
Source organism: Coregonus lavaretus (assembly GCF_964263955.1). Taxonomy (NCBI): domain Eukaryota; kingdom Metazoa; phylum Chordata; class Actinopteri; order Salmoniformes; family Salmonidae; genus Coregonus; species Coregonus lavaretus. Next base: position 1,559,401 of record NC_139999.1, on the reverse strand, counting down.
ACCCTACTGAACAGGAAGGTCAGTCTCACCTCGACCTCTGACAGCTTCCTGACCACCTCTACCTAGCCTTAACGCTAACCCTACTGAACAGGAAGGTCAGTCTCACCTCGACCTCTGACAGCTTCCTGACCACCTCTACCTAGCCTTAACGCTAACCCTACTGAACAGGAAGGTCAGTCTCACCTCGACCTCTGACAGCTTCCTGACCACCTCTACCTAGCCTTAACGCTAACCCTACTGAACAGGAAGGTCAGTCTCACCTCGACCTCTGACAGCTTCCTGACCACCTCTACCTAGCCTTAACGCTAACCCTACTGAACAGGAAGGTCAGTCTCACCTCGACCTCTGACAGCTTCCTGACCACCTCTACCTAGCCTTAACGCTAACCCTACTGAACAGGAAGGTCAGTCTCACCTCGACCTCTGACAGCTTCCTGACCACCTCTACCTAGCCTTAACGCTAACCCTACTGAACAGGAAGGTCAGTCTCACCTCGACCTCTGACAGCTTCCTGACCACCTCTACCTAGCCTTAACGCTAACCCTACTGAACAGGAAGGTCAGTCTCACCTCGACCTCTGACAGCTTCGTGACCAACTCTATCTTCTCCTGCAGGACCCTCCTCAGGGACTCTTTGGCCGTAGTCTCATAGTTGTGTTTGTCTTCCTGCAGAGCTACCAGCTCCTTACGCATCCCATCCTCCGTTTGGTTCTGGAGAGGGTGGGGGAAGAGACACAGAGAGAGAGGGGGGAAGAGCGAGAGAGGGGAAGAGAGAGAGAGGGGAAGAGAGAGAGTGGGGGAAGAGAGAAGATTGAGAGAGGTCCCCTAAAAAAAACCTCTTATCCAAAAACATTACTAAACATGCATGTCTATTAGTATGTCAATAAACATACACTACTAAGTATGTGAAATATTTGGGACACCTGCTCTTTCCATTACAAAATGACCAGGTGAAAGCTAATATCCTTATTGAGGTCACCTGTTAAATCCACTTCAATCAGTGTAGATGAAGGGGAGGAGACAGGTTAAAGAAGGATTTATAAGCCTTGAGACATAGATTGTGTATGTGTTCATTTCAGAAGGTGAATGGGCAACACAAAAGATTTCAGTGCATTTGAATGGAGTATGGTAGTAGGTCCCAGACGCACCGGTTTGAGTGTGCTTTCGAAAATTGTGGAGTCCATGCCCCAGACGAATTGAGGCTGTTCTGAGGGCAAAGGGGGTGCAACTGAATATTATTAAATTTGTTCCTAATGTTTTGTACACTCAGTGTATGTGTGTATATATATATACATACTGCTCAAAAAAATAAAGGGAACACTAAATTAACACATCCTAGATCTGAATGAATGAAATAATCTTATTAAATACTTTTTTCTTTACATAGTTGAATGTGCTGACAACAAAATCACAAAAATTATCAATGGAAATCAAATTCATCAACCCATGGAGGTCTGGATTTGGAGTCACCCTCAAAATTAAAGTGGAAAACCACACTACAGGCTGATCCAACTTTGATGTAATGTCCTTAAAACAAGTCAAAATGAGGCTCAGTAGTGTGTGTGGCCTCCACGTGCCTGTATGACCTCCCTACAACGCCTGGTCATGCTCCTGATGAGGTGGCGGATGGTCTCCTGAGGGATCTCCTCCCAGACCTGGACTAAAGCATCCGCCAACTCCTGGACAGTCTGTGGTGCAACGTGGCGTTGGTGGATGGAGCGAGACATGATGTCCCAGATGTGCTCAATTGGATTCAGGTCTGGGGAACGGGCGGGCCAGTCCATAGCATCAATGCCTTCCTCTTGCAGGAACTGCTGACACACTCCAGCCACATGAGGTCTAGCATTGTCTTGCATTAGGAGGAACCCAGGGCCAACCGCACCAGCATATGGTCTCACAAGGGGTCTGAGGATCTCATCTCGGTACCTAATGGCAGTCAGGCTACCTCTGGCGAGCACATGGATGGCTGTGCGGCCCCCCAAAGAAATGCCACCCCACACCATGACTGACCCACCGCCAAACCAGTCATGCTGGAGGATGTTGCAGGCAGCAGAACGTTCTCCACGGCGTCTCCAGACTCTGTCACGTGTGCTCAGTGTGAACCTGCTTTCATCTGTGAAGAGCACAGGGCGCCAGTGGCGAATTTGCCAATCTTGGTGTTCTCTGGCAAATGCCAAACGTCCTGCACGGTGTTGGGCTGTAAGCACAACCCCCACCTGTGGACGTCGGGCCCTCATACCACCCTCATGGAGTCTGTTTCTGACCGTTTGAGTAGACACATGCACATTTGTGGCCTGCTGGAGGTAATTTTGCAGGGCTCTGGCAGTGCTCCTCCTGCTCCTCCTTGCACAAAGGCGGCGGTAGCGGTCCTGCTACTGGGTTGTTGCCCGCCTACGGCCTCCTCCACGTCTCCTGATGTACTGGCCTGTCTCCTGGTAGCGCCTCCATGCTCTGGACACTACGCTGACAGACACAGCAAACCTTCTTGCCACAGCTCGCATTGATGTGCCATCCTGGATGAGCTGCACTACCTGAGCCACTTGTGTGGGTTGTAGACTCCGTCTCATGCTACCACTAGAGTGAAAGCACCGCCAGCATTCAAAAGTGACCAAAACATCAGCCAGGAAGCATAGGAACTGAGAAGTGGTCTGTGGTCACCACCTGCAAAACCAGTCCTTTACTGGGGGTGTCTTGCTAATTGCCTATAATTTCCACCTGTTGTCTACTCCATTTGCACAACAGCATGTGAAATGTATTGTCAATCAGTGTTGCTTCCTAAGTGAACAGTTTGATTTCACAGAAGTGTGATTGACTTGGAGTTACATTGTGTTGTTTAAGTGTTCCCTTTATTTTTTTGAGCAGTGTATATATACACATACATATATATACACACACACACACACACACACACACACACACACAACAAGTCAAAAGTTTGGACACACCTACTCATTCAAGGGTTTTTCTTTATTTTTTACTATTTTCTACATTGTAGAATAATAGTGAAGACATCAAAACTATGAAATAACACATATGGAATCATGTAGTAACCAAGAAAGTGTTAAATCCAAATATATTTTATATTTGAGATTCTTCATAGTAGCCACCCTTTGCCTTGACAGCTTTGTACACTGTTGGCATTCTCTCAACCAGCTTCACCTGGAATGCTTTTCCAACAGTCTTGAAGGAGTTCCCACATATGCTGAGCACTTGTTGGCTGCTTTTCCTTCACTCTGCGGTCCAACTCATCCCAAACCATCTCAATTGGGATTGTGGAGGCCAGGTCATCTGATGCAGCACTCCATCACTCTCCTTCTTGGTCAAATAGCCCTTACACAGCCTGGAGGTGTGTTGGGTCATTGTCCTGTTGAAAAACAAAAATGATAGTCCCACTAAGCGCAAACCAGATGGGATGGTGTATCGCTGCAGAATGCTGTGGTAGCCATGCTGGTTAAGTGTGCCTTGAATTCTAAATAAATCACAGACAGTGTCACCAGCAAAGCACCATCACACCTATACGTAAAAATTTATGCACACATGACTAAGTCGCTTTGGATAAAAGCGTCTGCTAAATGGCATATTATATGTTATATTATATTTTATTATATTACAAAGACACGGCTGTTGGAACCAAAAATCTCAAATTTGGACTCATCAGACCAAAAGACAGATTTCCACCAGTCTAATGTCCATTGCTCGTGTTTCTTGGCCCAAGCAAGTCTCTTCTTCTTATTGGTGTCCTTTAGTAGTGGTTTCTTAGGAGCAATTCGACCATGAAGGCCTGATTCACACAGTCCCCTCTGAACAGTTGTTGTTGAGATGTGTCTGTTACTTGAACTCAATCTGAGGCTGGTAACTCTAATGAACTTATCCTCTGCAGCAGAGGTAACTCTGGGTCTTCCTTTCCTGTGGCGGTCCTCATGAGAGCCAGTTTCATCATAAGGCTTGATGGTTTTTGTGACTGCACTTGAAGAAACTTTCAAAGTTCTTGACATTTTCCAGATTGACTGACCTTCATGTCTTAAAGTAATGATGGACTGTCATTTCTCTTTGCTTATTTGAGCTGTTCTTGCCATAATATGGACTTGGTCTTTTACCAAATAGGGCTGTCTTCTGTATACACCCCTACCTTGTCACAACACAACTGATTGGTTCAAACACATTAAGGAAATAAATTACACAAATTACCTTTTAAGAAGGCACACCTGTTAATTTAAATGCATTCCAGGTGACTACCTCATGAAGCTGGTTGAGAGAATGCCAAGAGTGTGTAAAGCTGTCAACTCAAAGGGTGGCTACTTTGAAGAATATAAAATGTAACATATATGTTTTAATATGTGTAACACTTGTTTTGGTTACTACATGATTCCATATGTGTTATTCCATAGTTTTGATGTCTTCACTATTATTCTACAATGTAGAAAATAGTAAAAATAAAGAAAAATCCTTGAATGAGTAGGTGTTCTAAAACTTTCAAACTTTTGACTGGTACTGTATGACCAACACATATACAGTGCATTCGGAAAGTATTCAGGCCCCTTGACTATTTCCACATTTTGTTACATTACAGCCTTATTCTAAAATGGATCAAATAAAACTCAATCTACATACATACCCCATAATGACAAATCGGAAACAGGTTTGTAGACAATTTTGCAAATGTATTAAAAATAAAAACAGAAATGCCTTACTTACATAAGTATTCAGACCCTTTGCTATGAGACTAGAAATTGAGCTCAGGTGCATCCTGTTTCCATTGATCATCCTTGAGATGTTTCTACAACTTGATTGGAGTCCACCTGTGGTAAATTCAATCGATTGGACATGATTTGGAAAGGCACACACCTGTCTATATAAAGGTCCCACAGTTGACAGTGCATGTCAGAGCAAAAACCAAGCCATGAGGTCGAAGGAATTGTCCGTAGAGCTCCGAGACAAGATTGTGTCGAGACACAGATCTGGGGAAGGGTACCAAAACATTTCTGCAGCATGGTCACTCTGACAGAGCTCCAGAGTTCCTCTGTGGAGATGGGAAAACCTTCTAGAAGGACAACCATCTCTGCAGCACTCCACCAAATCAGGCCTTTATGGTAGAGTGGCCAGACGGAAGCCACTCCTCAGTAAAAAGCACAACAGCCCGCTTGGAGTTTGCCAAAAGGCACCTAAAATACTCTCAGACCATGAGAAACAAGATTCTCTGGTCTGATGAAACCAAGATTAAACTCTTCGGCCTGAATGCCAAGCGTCACATCTGGAGGAAACCTGGCACCACCCCTACGGTGAAGCATGGTGGTGGCAGCATCATGCTGTGGGGATGTTTTTCAGTGGCAGGGTCTGGGAGACTAGTCAGGATCGAGGGAAAGATGAATGAAGCAGTACAGAGAGATCCTTAATGAAAACCTGCTCCAGAGCGCTCAGGACCTCAGACTGGAGCGAAGGTTCACCTTCCAACAGGACAACGACCCGAAGCACACAGCCAAGACAACGCAGGAGAGGCTTCGGGACAAGTCTCTGAATGTCCTTGAGTGGCCCAGCCAGAGCCCAGACTTGAACCCAATCGAACATCTCTGGAGGGACCTGAAAATAGCTGTGCAGCAACGCTCCCCATCCAACCTGACAGAGCTTGAGAGGATCTGCAGAGAAGAATGGGAGAAACTCACCAAATACAGGTGTGCCAAGCTTGTAGAGTCATACCCAAGAAGACTTGATGCTGTAATCGCTGCCAAAGGTGCTTCAACAAAGTACTGAGTAAAGGGTCTGAATACTTATGTAAATGTGACATTTCCATTTTTTATCTTGAATAAATGTGCAAACATTTCTAAAAACCTGTTTTTGTTTTGTCATTATGGGATATTGTGTGTATATTGATTATTTATTTTTTTAATCATCAATTTTAGGTAAGGCTGTAACGTAACAAAATGTGTAAAAAATTAAAGGGGTCTGAATACCTTTCCAAATGCACTGAACCAAAATATAAAAGCAACAATTTTCAAAGGTTTTACTGAGTTACAGTTCATATAAGGAAATCCATCAAATTAAATTAATTAGGCCCTAATCTATGGATTTCACATAACTGGGTAGGGGCGCAGCCATGGGGGGCCTGGGAGGGCATAGGCTCTGTGTAATGATCATGCTGTGTAATCAGCTTCTTGATATGCCACACCTGTCAGGTGGATGGATTATCTTGGCAAAGGAGAAATGCTCACTAACAGGGATGTAAACAAAACAAATTTGTGCACAACATTTGAGAGAAAAAAAGCTTTTTGTGCACCTGAAACATTTCTGGGATTATTTATTTTCAGCTCATGAAAACATGGGACCAACACTTTACATGTTGCGTGTTATATTTTGGTTCAGTATATATTGTCTTATTTTAAATGATCTTACTTTAGAGTAGGTCTGCAGCTGGCTGCCCATCACCTCTAGTCTGGAGAGAAGCCGGTCCTCATCGATCAGAGCCTAGCAGAGAGAGACACAGGTAACCAGACATAACCAGAAACACTGTTTACCACAAGTACATAGAGTAGCCAGCCAAATAAACAACAGCCAAATAGAAAAAGGAGCCAGGCAGGCGGGCTGGCTAGCGTCGGGTTCTAATTATAATGTCTTGATTCCATCCGAAATACATAGAGAAATTATTTCATACTTTTTCAGAGTTTCCAGATTGGAAAAATTAGTTGTGGTATTGTGTAGAAAGACATGACTTTATAATTTAAAATGACTGATGAGTGAATTCAGTGTATTAGTTGTTTGGACATTGTCTCGGTCTATATGATCAGGACTATGTAAGAGAACATTAAACCTTTAACCTGTTTTCTCGAGATTAAAGGCCCAGTGCAGTCAAAGATGTGATTTTCCTGTGTTTTATATACACTACATGGCCAAGAGTATGTTGACACCTGCTCGTCAAACATCTCATTCCAAAATCATAGGCATTAATATGGAGTTGGTCCCCCTTTGCTGCTATAACAGCCTCCACTCTTCTGGGAAGGCTTTCCACTAGATGTTGGAACATTGCTGTGGGGACTTGCTTCCATTCAGCCACAAGAGCATTAGTGAGGTCGGGCACTGATGTTGGGCGATTAGGCCTGGCTCGCAGTCAGCGTTCCAATTCATCCCAAAGGTGTTCGATGGGGTTGAGGTCAGGGCTCTGTGCAGGCCAGTCAAGTTCTTCCACACCAATCGACAAACCATTTCCATATGGACCTCGCTTTGTGCACAGGGGCATTGTCATGTTGAAACAGGAAAGGGCCTTCCCCAAACTGTTGCCACAAAGTTGGAAGCATAGAATCGTCTATGTCATTTCATGCTGTAGCGTTAAGATTTCCCTTCACTGGAACTAAGGGGCCTAGCCCGAACCATGAAAAACAGCCCCAGACCATTAATAGTCCTCCAAACTTTACAGTTGGCACTAAGCATTCGAGCAGGTAGCGTTCTCCTGGCATCGTCGGACTGACAGATGGTGAAGCGTGATTCGTCACTCCAGAGAATGAGTTTCCACTGCTCGTTCCAGAGGCAGTTTGGAACTCGGTAGTGAGTGTTGCAACTGATGATTTTTACGCGTTTAAGCGGTCCCGTTCTGTGAGCTTGTGTGGCCTACCACTTCGTGGCTGAGCCGTTGTTGCTCCTAGACATTTCCACTTCACAATAACAGCACTTACCTCCCGAGTGGCGCAGTGGTCTAAGGCACTGCATCGCAGTGCTAGCTGTGCCACTAGAGATCCTGGTTCGAATCCAGGCTCTGTCGTAGCCGGCCGCGACCGGGAGACCCATGGGGCGGCGCACAATTGGCTCAGCGTCGTCCAGGGTAGGGGAGGGAATGGCCGGCAGGGATGTAGCTCAGTTGGTAGAGCATGGCGTTTGCAATGCCAGGGTTGTGGGTTTGATTCCCACGGGGGGCCAGTATGAAAAATACAAAAAATAATGTATGCACTCATTAACTGTAAGTCGCTCTGGATAAGAGCGTCTACTAAATGACTAAAATGTAACTTACAGTTGACTGGGGCAACTCTAGCAGAGCAGGAATTTGACTTACTGTCTTGTTGGAAAGGTGGCATCCTTGACGGTGCCACGCTGAAAGTCACTGAGCTCTTCAGTAAGGCCATTCTACTGCCAATGTTTGTCTATGGAGATTGCATGGCTGCGTGCTCGATTTCATACACCTGTCAGCTGCACTGGACCTTTAAAGTATTATTTACAGTTTTACTGCAGTTTTACTGCAAGATATGAATTGCCTATGATGATTGATATTAATGTTTGTTCTTCAAATTACATATTTGATTAAAACAGACAAATGAAGTAAAAAAAAACAGATTATCTGAAAATCAATTAAATTAAAGATTAAATTATATCAGTCTCAAGTATTATATCTTTCTGATTTTACATAGCCTAAATTCATTTGAAATGACCATTATAAAGGGCTCTATAAATCTGGTATGTTTTCTGTTCTTTCCCAAATTCCGTTTTCTCCATTTTGTTTTTGCAGGTTTCTGTTTTTCCCCATTCTTTTCAGGTTTTCACTGTCAAAACCCAATTTTTATAGAAAAACTACAAAAATTCAAGTCCACACCTAGCCCACACCTAGCCCACACCTAGTCCACACCAAGCAAGAGGCTGTTTAGCGGTGGTTTTGTAGCGCACATGTGACAGTAAAGTAAGCAAAACAAATAACACTGGATTGATGAAAATAATCACGATATCATTCTGCCAGGTTAGCACAGGCTTCTTCGTCGTTAACATGTAATTGAGAAGGTTTTTGGGAAAGCCTTTCCCTCTCCCAGCAGACTGTTTTCATTAGCATCATCGCTAACGGCTACACAAAGTGGTAGACATGAGCACCACACACAGACGGGGGCATTCTCATCCACTCTTCAGAAAGTTGCAGGAAAACACTAAATCACTGATGCATTCTGTTCATGTCTTATGATAAACTTGGGCAAATTAATTAATTTCCAATCCATTCAGTTGATTCCCTACTAAGGTCAATAGATTTAGTTGATTCCCTACTAAGGTCAATAGATTTAGTTGATTCCCTACTAAGGTCAATAGATTTAGTTGATTCCCTACTAAGGTCAATATATTTAGTTGATTCCCTACTAAGGTCAATAGATTTAGTTGATTCCCTACTAAAGTCAATAGATTTAGTTGATTCCCTACTAAGGTCAATAGATTTTTTTTATATTGTTGAATTCCGTTTTAATGTGTGGATTCTGTGAGGACCCTAATGATCATATCTGGACCAGAACGAGGCTCTCCACTACCTGTTGTTCCTGCAGTGATTATTCACCATCTTCATAGCATGTTTTCATAATTCATCTGCAGATAATCAAAAAGTCTACCAGTAGCCTATGCAAAATAGGGAGCCAAATGAACGGCTTTCTCACTGATGCGAATCGGTAGGCTACACTGACTGACGAGACGATAATCACTCACTTTAGCATCACTCT
>NC_139999.1:1437457-1544957 GCF_964263955.1 Coregonus lavaretus | reverse complement strand
AATCTGCAACATTGTATCAACTATTAACTGTCTGTCCTGAAGCTCTGGCTAGTTAACCTGCAACATTGTATCAACTATTAACTGTCTGTCCTGAAGCTCTGGCTAGTAAACCTGCAACATTGTATCAACTACTAACCGTCTGTCCTGAAGCTCTGGCTAGTTAACCTGCAACATTGTATCAACTATTAACTGTCTGTCCTGAAGCTCTGGCTAGTTAACCTGCAACATTGTATCAACTATTAACTGTCTGTCCTGAAGCTCTGGCTAGTTAACCTGCAACATTGTATCAACTATTAACTGTCTGTCCTGAAGCTCTGGCTAGTTAACCTGCAACATTGTATCAACTATTAACCGTCTGTCCTGAAGCTCTGGCTAGTTAACCTGCAACATTGTATCAACTATTAACTGTCTGTCCTGAAGCTCTGGCTAGTTAACCTGCAACATTGTATCAACTATTAACTGTCTGTCCTGAAGCTCTGGCTAGTTAACCTGCAACATTGTATCAACTATTAACTGTCTGTCCTGAAGCTCTGGCTAGTTAACCTGCAACATTGTATCAACTATTAACTGTCTGTCCTGAAGCTCTGGCTAGTTAACCTGCAACATTGTATCAACTATTAACCGTCTGTCCTGAAGCTCTGGCTAGTAAACCTGCAACATTGTGTCAACTATTAACTGTCTGTCCTGAAGCTCTGGCTAGTTAACCTGCAACATTGTATCAACTATTAACTGTCTGTCCTGAAGCTCTGGCTAGTTAACCTGCAACATTGTATCAACTATTAACTGTCTGTCCTGAAGCTCTGGCTAGTTAATCTGCAACATTGTATCAACTATTAACTGTCTGTCCTGAAGCTCTGGCTAGTTAACCTGCAACATTGTATCAACTATTAACTGTCTGTCCTGAAGCTCTGGCTAGTTAACCTGCAACATTGTATCAACTATTAACTGTCTGTCCTGAAGCTCTGGCTAGTTAACCTGCAACATTGTATCAACTATTAACTGTCTGTCCTGAAGCTCTGGCTAGTTAACCTGCAACATTGTATCAACTATTAACTGTCTGTCCTGAAGCTCTGGCTAGTTAACCTGCAACATTGTATCAACTACTAACCGTCTGTCCTGAAGCTCTGGCTAGTTAACCTGCAACATTGTATCAACTATTAACTGTCTGTCCTGAAGCTCTGGCTAGTAAACCTGCAACATTGTATCAACTATTAACTGTCTGTCCTGAAGCTCTGGCTAGTAAACCTGCAACATTGTATCAACTATTAACAGTCTGTCCTGAAGCTCTGGCTAGTAAACCTGCAACATTGTATCAACTATTAACTGTCTGTCCTGAAGCTCTGGCTAGTTAACCTGCAACATTGTATCAACTATTAACTGTCTGTCCTGAAGCTCTGGCTAGTTAACCTGCAACATTGTATCAACTATTAACTGTCTGTCCTGAAGCTCTGGCTAGTAAACCTGCAACATTGTATCAACCATTAACTGTCTGTCCTGAAGCTCTGGCTAGTAAACCTGCAACATTGTATCAACTATTAACTGTCTGTCCTGAAGCTCTGGCTAGTTAACCTGCAACATTGTATCAACTATTAACTGTCTGTCCTGAAGCTCTGGCTAGTAAACCTGCAACATTGTATCAACTATTAACTGTCTGTCCTGAAGCTCTGGCTAGTTAACCTGCAACATTGTATCAACTATTAACTGTCTGTCCTGAAGCTCTGGCTAGTAAACCTGCAACATTGTATCAACTATTAACTGTCTGTCCTGAAGCTCTGGCTAGTTAACCTGCAACATTGTATCAACTATTAACTGTCTGTCCTGAAGCTCTGGCTAGTAAACCTGCAACATTGTATCAACTATTAACTGTCTGTCCTGAAGCTCTGGCTAGTAAACCTGCAACATTGTATCAACTATTAACAGTCTGTCCTGAAGCTCTGGCTAGTAAACCTGCAACATTGTATCAACTATTAACTGTCTGTCCTGAAGCTCTGGCTAGTTAACCTGCAACATTGTATCAACTATTAACTGTCTGTCCTGAAGCTCTGGCTAGTTAACCTGCAACATTGTATCAACTATTAACTGTCTGTCCTGAAGCTCTGGCTAGTTAACCTGCAACATTGTATCAACTATTAACTGTCTGTCCTGAAGCTCTGGCTAGTTAACCTGCAACATTGTATCAACTATTAACCGTCTGTCCTGAAGCTCTGGCTAGTAAACCTGCAACATTGTATCAACTATTAACTGTCTGTCCTGAAGCTCTGGCTAGTTAACCTGCAACATTGTATCAACTACTAACCGTCTGTCCTGAAGCTCTGGCTAGTAAACCTGCAACATTGTATCAACTATTAACTGTCTGTCCTGAAGCTCTGGCTAGTTAACCTGCAACATTGTATCAACTATTAACTGTCTGTCCTGAAGCTCTGGCTAGTTAACCTGCAACATTGTATCAACTATTAACTGTCTGTCCTGAAGCTCTGGCTAGTTAACCTGCAACATTGTATCAACTATTAACTGTCTGTCCTGAAGCTCTGGCTAGTTAACCTGCAACATTGTATCAACTATTAACTGTCTGTCCTGAAGCTCTGGCTAGTTAACCTGCAACATTGTATCAACTATTAACTGTCTGTCCTGAAGCTCTGGCTAGTTAACCTGCAACATTGTATCAACTATTAACTGTCTGTCCTGAAGCTCTGGCTAGTTAACCTGCAACATTGTATCAACTATTAACTGTCTGTCCTGAAGCTCTGGCTAGTTAACCTGCAACATTGTATCAACTATTAACTGTCTGTCCTGAAGCTCTGGCTAGTTAACCTGCAACATTGTATCAACTATTAACTGTCTGTCCTGAAGCTCTGGCTAGTTAACCTGCAACATTGTATCAACTATTAACCGTCTGTCCTGAAGCTCTGGCTAGTAAACCTGCAACATTGTATCAACTATTAACTGTCTGTCCTGAAGCTCTGGCTAGTTAACCTGCAACATTGTATCAACTACTAACCGTCTGTCCTGAAGCTCTGGCTAGTAAACCTGCAACATTGTATCAACTATTAACTGTCTGTCCTGAAGCTCTGGCTAGTTAACCTGCAACATTGTATCAACTATTAACTGTCTGTCCTGAAGCTCTGGCTAGTTAACCTGCAACATTGTATCAACTATTAACTGTCTGTCCTGAAGCTCTGGCTAGTTAACCTGCAACATTGTATCAACTATTAACTGTCTGTCCTGAAGCTCTGGCTAGTTAACCTGCAACATTGTATCAACTATTAACTGTCTGTCCTGAAGCTCTGGCTAGTTAACCTGCAACATTGTATCAACTATTAACTGTCTGTCCTGAAGCTCTGGCTAGTTAACCTGCAACATTGTATCAACTATTAACTGTCTGTCCTGAAGCTCTGGCTAGTTAACCTGCAACATTGTATCAACTATTAACTGTCTGTCCTGAAGCTCTGGCTAGTTAACCTGCAACATTGTATCAACTATTAACTGTCTGTCCTGAAGCTCTGGCTAGTTAACCTGCAACATTGTATCAACTATTAACTGTCTGTCCTGAAGCTCTGGCTAGTTAACCTGCAACATTGTATCAACTATTAACTGTCTGTCCTGAAGCTCTGGCTAGTTAACCTGCAACATTGTATCAACTATTAACTGTCTGTCCTGAAGCTCTGGCTAGTTAACCTGCAACATTGTATCAACTATTAACTGTCTGTCCTGAAGCTCTGGCTAGTTAACCTGCAACATTGTATCAACTATTAACTGTCTGTCCTGAAGCTCTGGCTAGTTAACCTGCAACATTGTATCAACTATTAACTGTCTGTCCTGAAGCTCTGGCTAGTTAACCTGCAACATTGTATCAACTATTAACTGTCTGTCCTGAAGCTCTGGCTAGTTAACCTGCAACATTGTATCAACTATTAACTGTCTGTCCTGAAGCTCTGGCTAGTTAACCTGCAACATTGTATCAACTATTAACTGTCTGTCCTGAAGCTCTGGCTAGTTAACCTGCAACATTGTATCAACTATTAACTGTCTGTCCTGAAGCTCTGGCTAGTTAACCTGCAACATTGTATCAACTATTAACTGTCTGTCCTGAAGCTCTGGCTAGTTAACCTGCAACATTGTATCAACTATTAACTGTCTGTCCTGAAGCTCTGGCTAGTTAACCTGCAACATTGTATCAACTATTAACTGTCTGTCCTGAAGCTCTGGCTAGTTAACCTGCAACATTGTATCAACTATTAACTGTCTGTCCTGAAGCTCTGGCTAGTTAACCTGCAACATTGTATCAACTATTAACTGTCTGTCCTGAAGCTCTGGCTAGTTAACCTGCAACATTGTATCAACTATTAACTGTCTGTCCTGAAGCTCTGGCTAGTTAACCTGCAACATTGTATCAACTATTAACTGTCTGTCCTGAAGCTCTGGCTAGTAAACCTGCAACATTGTATCAACTATTAACTGTCTGTCCTGAAGCTCTGGCTAGTTAACCTGCAACATTGTATCAACTATTAACTGTCTGTCCTGAAGCTCTGGCTAGTTAACCTGCAACATTGTATCAACTATTAACGTCTGTCCTGAAGCTCTGGCTAGTTAACCTGCAACATTGTATCAACTATTAACTGTCTGTCCTGAAGCTCTGGCTAGTTAACCTGCAACATTGTATCAACTATTAACTGTCTGTCCTGAAGCTCTGGCTAGTTAACCTGCAACATTGTATCAACTATTAACTGTCTGTCCTGAAGCTCTGGCTAGTTAACCTGCAACATTGTATCAACTATTAACTGTCTGTCCTGAAGCTCTGGCTAGTTAACCTGCAACATTGTATCAACTATTAACTGTCTGTCCTGAAGCTCTGGCTAGTTAACCTGCAACATTGTATCAACTATTAACTGTCTGTCCTGAAGCTCTGGCTAGTTAACCTGCAACATTGTATCAACTATTAACTGTCTGTCCTGAAGCTCTGGCTAGTTAACCTGCAACATTGTATCAACTATTAACTGTCTGTCCTGAAGCTCTGGCTAGTTAACCTGCAACATTGTATCAACTATTAACTGTCTGTCCTGAAGCTCTGGCTAGTTAACCTGCAACATTGTATCAACTATTAACTGTCTGTCCTGAAGCTCTGGCTAGTTAACCTGCAACATTGTATCAACTATTAACTGTCTGTCCTGAAGCTCTGGCTAGTTAACCTGCAACATTGTATCAACTATTAACTGTCTGTCCTGAAGCTCTGGCTAGTTAACCTGCAACATTGTATCAACTATTAACTGTCTGTCCTGAAGCTCTGGCTAGTTAACCTGCAACATTGTATCAACTATTAACTGTCTGTCCAGGAAGCTCTGGCTAGTAAACCTGCAACATTGTAATCAACTATTAACGTCTGTCCTGAAGCTCTGGCTAGTTAACCCTGCAACCATTGTATCAACTATTAACCGTCTGTCCTGGAAAACTGGCTAGTTAACCTGCAACATTGTATCAACTATTAACCGTCTGTCCTGAAGCTCTGGCTAGTTAACCTGCAACATTGTATCAACTATTAACTGTCTGTCCTGAAGCTCTGGCTAGTAAACCTGCAACATTGTATCAACTATTAACTGTCTGTCCTGAAGCTCTGGCTAGTTAACCTGCAACATTGTATCAACTATTAACTGTCTGTCCTGAAGCTCTGGCTAGTTAACCTGCAACATTGTATCAACTATTAACCGTCTGTCCTGAAGCTCTGGCTAGTAAACCTGCAACATTGTATCAACTATTAACTGTCTGTCCTGAAGCTCTGGCTAGTAAACCTGCAACATTGTATCAACTATTAACTGTCTGTCCTGAAGCTCTGGCTAGTTAACCTGCAACATTGTATCAACTATTAACCGTCTGTCCTGAAGCTCTGGCTAGTTAACTTGCAACATTGTATCAGAGTTTCCCTGTGAGCGCAGGCAGACAGACAGCTGTAGGCTGGGATAAGAAATAATCAGGTAGGCCTATTTTATTACATTTCCAGCAGTAGGCAGATAAACTGTGCGTGTTGGGGTCAATTCAGTTTTTCAATTCAGGAAGTCAATTACAATTCAATAGAAAACCAACAGAATTGAGCCCAACCCTGGTGTGTGTTCTGCTATGCATTGGACTATGAAGGGGAGATGTAACACGGTCCACTCTATAAGCTACTACCACAAACTGCTCTTTGATTTGATTGGCCAGCAGTGTCTTCATACCACCACTCTCCAAATGTGGCCAATCCTCCCAAGGTTAGTGGTTGTAGCCCAGGGATCATCCACTAGATTCAGCCATGGGCCGATTTTTTTATTAATTTTTTGAGCGGATAGTCGGGGGGCCAGAACAAAATTAAGCAGTAAGGGGCGGCAGGTAGCTTAGTGGTTAAGAGCATAGTGCCAGTAACCGAAAGGTCGCTGGTTCTAATCCCCGAGCCGACTAGGTGAAAAATCTGTCGATGTGCCCTTGAGCAAGGCACTTAAGCCTAATTGCTCCTGTAAGTCGCTCTGGATAAGAGCATCTGCTAAAATGACTTAAATGTAAATGTAAATAAAGAGCAGTGTCATGCAGTAGCTGTATGTGGCCAGTAGGCGTCACTGCTGTTCCTTACATACCTGCAGATACTGGGCGAGCTGGAAGAGTTCCTGAGAGTACATAATGGGGGTGTTGGCTGCAACCTGGAGGAGAGGAGAGGAGAGGAGACACACACACCAGGACATCAGGTTAGACAGCAACACTGGGTCTATGCACTCACTGCACACACACACTTAACCTCAGGTAGCCTTCCTCCGAGCCTCATCTAGTGGAAAGGGCAGCCTACTCAGAGTGAAATAATACCAGGTGAAGTTTGATTCATGTGGAAACTGTATGTATGTATAGAGTAGGCTTGGGCAGTATACCATATATATATATATATATATATATATATATATATATATATAGAGAGAGAGAGAGAGAGAGGCTTCGGCGGTATACCATATATATATAGAGAGAGAGTATACCAGGGTATTTGGAAATAGACACGGGATGGTTTTTCAATACAGTCTAAACTATTTCTTATAATTTATTTTGTACATTTCAATATTTGTGGCTACTTTAAGTAAATACCTGCAGTCAACTTGTGCAATACGTTAGGAGATAAAGATTGCGTTTTTCATTTCACCTGTCAAATAATCACATTTTGCATTATGTAACTTAGCAGTAGTCCCCAGTCACGTAGTGTTTATTTACAAGCAGACAATGACGAGAGCCCGGAGTCTTGTGAGTCTCCCTGTTGTGCAGCACACGCCAGGTGATCTAGTAACAGGAAGGAATTCCCAACTAAACGTTTGCCAGCTAGATATCTCAGAACTATTAAATGTGCTAAATGCTCTGCAGCTGAGCATTTGGTTTGCTAATTTAGTAGCTAGTTAGCTATCTAGCTAAGTGGTTAGCTTCTTCCAAAATCAATCTTCTCTTGGTAACAGCAGATAATCCCCTCCTGGATCAAGAGCCTTGCTATCTAATATTTGTTTTGTGCTTGCAGCAAACTGTGAGTAGCATTTTTGAGTTACTTGTATAGTTTAGGTCAGAGACTGTATAAAATGTTAGCAATGCGCTAGTTAGCATCGCTAACTTTCGGATTACAGAGGCTGAGCGGGGTTTGAAAATATTGCCCCTTTTGTTGAGAGCCTGTATTACCGGATATCTGGGTATGGTACAAGGTCGGTATGAAGGTAGGACAATCTGGATACCGCACAAGCCTAGTATAGATTATAGGTCCAAAAAAAATCCTTCTTCACGCAAGACACCATCTCCTCTCAGTAATCACCAGTGACATTGACAGATGCTGCAGTCAGATAGAGCTGTGCTGTGTGATGAAAGGTTACAAGGCAACCATATCCTACAAACCCTAACAGAACACTCAGAGGAATGCGCTCGGTGCTTAGAGCTCAGTACTGGGAGAGGAGATGAGCAGCCATGTGGACCAGGCTGACCTTCTCATTCAATAGGCCCCAAAATAAGGCCTGGTCCTCGGGGCAGGGAGAGGAGAGGGATCAGGGCCTGATGTTTAGAGCAGGAGAGGAGAAGGGATCTGATGTTTAGAGCTGGAGAGGAGAAGGGATCTGGGCCTGATGTTTAGAGCAGGAGAGGAGAAGGGATCTGGGTCTGATGTTTAGAGCTGGAGAGGAGAAGGGATCTGGGTCTGGTGTTTAGAGCTGGAGAGGAGAAGGGATCTGGGTCTGGTGTTTAGAGCTGGAGAGGAGAAGGGATCTGGGTCTGGTGTTTAGAGCTGGAGAGGAGAAGGGATCTGGGCCTGGTGTTTAGAGCAGGAGAGGAGAAGGGATCTGGGCCTGATGTTTAGAGCTGGAGAGGAGAAGGGATCTGGGTCTGATGTTTAGAGCAGGAGAGGAGAAGGGATCTGGGCCTGATGTTTAGAGCTGGAGAGGAGAAGGGATCTGGGCCTGATGTTTAGAGCAGGAGAGGAGAAGGGATCTGGGCCTGATGTTTAGAGCTGGAGAGGAGAAGGGATCTGGGCCTGATGTTTAGAGCAGGAGAGGAGAAGGGATCTGGGTCTGATGTTTAGAACTGGAGAGGAGAAGGGATCTGGGCCTGATGTTTAGAGCTGGAGAGGAGAAGGGATCTGGGCCTGATGTTTAGAGCAGGAGAGGAGAAGGGATCTGGGCCTGATGTTTAGAGCAGGAGAGGAGAAGGGATCTGGGCCTGATGTTTAGAGCAGGAGAGGAGAAGGGATCTGGGCCTGATGTTTAGAGCAGGAGAGGAGAAGGGATCTGGGCCTGATGTTTAGAGCAGGAGAGGAGAACGGATCTGGGCCTGGTGTTTAGAGCAGGAGAGGAGAAGGGATCTGGGCCTGGTGTTTAGAGCAGGAGAGGAGAAGGGATCTGGGCCTGGTGTTTAGAGCAGGAGAGTAGAAGGGATCTTGGCCTGGTGTTTAGAGCAGGAGAGGAGAAGGGATCTGGGCCTGATGTTTAGAGCTGGAGAGGAGAAGGGATCTGGGCCTGATGTTTAGAGCAGGAGAGGAGAAGGGATCTGGGCCTGATGTTTAGAGCTGGAGAGGAGAAGGGATCTGGGCCTGGTGTTTAGAGCAGGAGAGGAGAAGGGATCTGGGCCTGGTGTTTAGAGCAGGAGAGGAGAAGGGATCTGGGCCTGGTGTTTAGAGCAGGAGAGGAGAAGGGATCTGGGTCTGATGTTTAGAACTGGAGAGGAGAAGGGATCTGGGTCTGATGTTTAGAGCTGGAGAGGAGAAGGGATCTGGGTCTGATGTTTAGAGCTGGAGAGGAGAAGGGATCTGGGCCTGATGTTTAGAGCAGGAGAGGAGAAGGGATCTGGGCCTGATGTTTAGAGCAGGAGAGGAGAAGGGATCTGGGCCTGATGTTTAGAGCAGGAGAGGAGAAGGGATCTGGGCCTGATGTTTAGAGCAGGAGAGGAGAAGGGATCTGGGCCTGATGTTTAGAGCTGGAGAGGAGAAGGGATCTTGGCCTGGTGTTTCAAATAATCAAAGCTTGATAATTAGTTGATTATTTGAATTACAGTGCATTTGGAAAGTATTCATACCCATTGACTTTTTCCACATTTTGTTACGTTACAGCCTTATTCTAAAATGGATTAAATAAATAAAAATCCTCATCAATCTACACACAATACCCCATAATGACAAAGCAAAAATAGGTTTGTAGAAATATTTGCAAATGTATTACAAATAAAAAACGGAAATATCACATTTCATTAGAATTCAGACCCTTTACTCAGTACTTTGTTGAAACACCTTTAACTGCAATTACAGCATCGAGTCTTCTTGGGTATGACGCTACAAGCTTGGCACGCCCCCAGGTGGTAAGGGTAGGTAACAACACATCTGCCACACTGACACTGATCCTCAACACGGGGGCCCCTCAGGGGTGCGTGCTCAGTCCCCTCCTGTACTCTCTGTTCACCCATGACTGCATGGCCAGGCACGACTCCAACACCATCATTAAGTTTGCCGACGACACAACAGTGGTAGGCCTGATCACCGACAACGATGAGACAGCCTATAGGGAGGAGGTCAGAGATCTGGCCGTGTGGTGCCAGGACAACAACCTCTCCCTCAACGTGACCAAGACAAAGGAGATGATTGTGGACTACAGGAAAAAAAAGAGGACTGAGCACGCCCCCATTCTCATCGACGGGGCTGTAGTGGAACAGGTTGAGAGCTTCAAGTTCCTTGGTGTCCACATCATCAACGAACTATCATGGTCCAAACACACCAAGACAGTCGTGAAGAGGGCACGACAAAGCCTATTCCCCCTCAGGAGACTAAAAAGATTTGGCATGGGTCCTCAGATCCTCAAAAAATTCTACAGCTGCACCATCGAGAGCATCCTGACTGGTTGCATCACCGCCTGGTATGGCAACTGCTTGGCCTCTGACCGCAAGGCACTACAGAGGGTAGTGCGTACGGCCCAGTACATCACTGGGGCAAAGCTCCCTGCCATCCAGGACCTCTATACCAGGCGGTGTCAGAGGAAGGCCCTCAAAATTGTCAAAGACTCCAGTCACCCTAGTCATAGACTGTTCTCTCTGCTACCGCACGGCAAGCGATACCGGAGTGCCAAGTCTAGGTCCAAAAGACTTCTCAACAGCTTCTACCCCCAAGCCATAAGACTCCTGAACAGCTAATCATGGCTACCCGGACTATTTGCACTGCCCCCCCACCCCATCCTTTTTACGCTGCTGCTACTCTGTTAAGTATTTATGCATAGTCACTTTAACTCTACCCACATGTACATATTGCCTCAACTGCCTCAACTGGCCGGTGCCCCCGCACGTTTACTATGCAACGGTACCCCCCTGTATATATAGCCTCCCTACTGTCACTTTATTCTATTGTATATATAGCCTCCCTACTGTCACTTTATTTTTTACTTCTGCTCTTTTTTTCTCAACACTTTTTTGTTGTTTTATTCTTACTTTTTTTGTTTAAAATAAATGCACTGTTGGTTAAGGGCTGTAAGTAAGCATTTCACTGTAATGTCTGCACCTGTTGTATTCGGCGCATGTGACCAATAAAATTTGATTTGATTTGATTTGATTTGACACCTGTATTTGGGGAGTTTCTCCCATTCTTCTCTGCAGATCCTCTCAAGCTCTGTCAGGTTGGATGGGGAGCGTTGCTGCACAGCTATTTTCAGGTCACTCAGAGATGTTTGATCGGGTTCAAGTCCAGGCTCTGGCTGGGCCACTCAAGGACATTCAGAGACTTGTCCCGAAGCCACTCCTGCGTTGTCTTGGCTGTGTGCTTAGGGTCGTTGTCCTGTTGGAAGGTGAACCTTCGCCCCAGTCTGAGGTCCTGAGCGCTCTGGAGCAGGTTTTCATCAAGGATCTCTGTACTTTGCTCCTTTCAACTTTCCCTCGATCCTGACTAGTCTCCCGGTCCCTACCACTGAAAAACATCCCCACAGCATGATGCTGCCACCACCATGCTTCACTGTAGGGATGGTGCCAGGTTTCCTCCATACGTGACGCTTGGCATTCAGGCCAAAGAGTTCAAGCTTGGTTTCATCAGACCTGAATATCTGGTTTCTCATGGTCTGAGAGTCCTTTAGGTGTCTTTTGGCAAAATGCAAGCGGGCTGTCGTGCCTTTTACTGAGGGGAGTGGCTTCCGTCTGGCCACTCTACCATAAAGGCCTGATTGGTGGAATGCTGCAGAGATGGTTGTCCTTCTGTAAGGTTCTCCCATCTCCACAGAGGAACTCTAGAGCTCTGTCAGAGGGACCATCGGGTTCTTGGTCACCTCCATGACCAAGGCCCTTCTCCCTTGATTGCTCAGTTTGTCCAGGCGGCCAGCTCTAGGAAGAGTCTTGGTGGTTCCAAACTTCTTACAATTAAGAATTATGGAGGCCACTGTGTTCTTGGGGACCTTCAATGCTGCAGAAATGTTTTGGTACCGTTTCCCAGATCGGTGCCTCGACACAATCCTGTCTCGGAGCTCTACGGACAATTCCTTCGACCTCATGGCTTGGTTTTTGCTCTGACATGCACTGTCAACTGTGGGATCTTATATAGACAGGTGTGTGCCTTTCCAAATCATGTTCAATCAATTGAATTTACCACAGGTGGACTCCAATCAAGTTGTAGAAACATCAAAGGATGTTCAATGGAAACAGGATGCACCGGAGCTCAATTTCGAGTCTCATAGCAAAGGGTCTGAATACTTGTGTACATAAGGTACCTGTTTTTGATTTTTTTATAAATTAGCAAAAATGCCTAAAAAC
Organism: Coregonus lavaretus; assembly: GCF_964263955.1. Classification (NCBI taxonomy): domain Eukaryota; kingdom Metazoa; phylum Chordata; class Actinopteri; order Salmoniformes; family Salmonidae; genus Coregonus; species Coregonus lavaretus. The sequence continues at coordinate 1,532,717 of NC_139999.1, read as the reverse complement.
CAGTTTTCGCTTTGTCATTATGGGTTAGTGTGTAGATTGATGGGAAAAAAGTTTAATACATTTTAGAATAAGGCTGTAACGTAACAAAATGTGGAAAAAGTCAAGGGGTCTGAATACTTTCTGAATGCATTGTAGCAAAACCCAAAATGTGCACCCCTTGGGGTCCCAGTACCGAGTTCGGGAAACCCTGTCCTCTCTCCCCTCGATCCTTCCTCCCTGCTTTCCAGATGTGAAAAAAATGGGAGAAAGCATCAATATGCAGACTAGAGATCTGATTGATATCATCAACTCTTGCCATCCAGATGTGATGCACATCTCACACACACCGTGGACAGAGACAGACGAATCCACCTACCTTATCAACAGGAAGTGGTAAAGGTGCTTGGATGACACTGTGGAGAGGACAGAGTTCAGAGTTCAGTTCAAGAGGACGATAAAGGTCATTCTACAGTTTATACACTGCTCTAAAAAAGAAAGGGAACACTTAAACAACACAATGTAACTCCAAGTCAATCACACTTCTGTGAAATCAAACTGTCCACTTAGGAAGCAACACTGATTGACAATACATTTCACATGCTGTTGTGCAAATGGAATAGACAACAGGTGTAAATTATAGGCAATTAGCAAGACACCCCCAATAAAGAAGTGGTTCTGCAGGTGGTGACCACAGACCACTTCTCAGTTCCTATGCTTCCTGGCTGATGTTTAGGTCACTTTTGAATGCTGGCGGTGCTTTCACTCTAGTGGTAGCATGAGACGGAGTCTACAACCCACACAAGTGGCTCAGGTAGTGCAGCTCATCCAGGATGGCACATCAATGCGAGCTGTGGCAAGAAGGTTTGCTGTGTCTGTCAGCGTAGTGTCCAGAACATGGAGGCGCTACCAGGAGAAAGGCCAGTACATCAGGAGACGTGGAGGAGGCCGTAGGAGGGCAACAACCCAGCAGCAGGACCGCTACCTCCGCCTTTGTGCAAGGAGGAGCAGGAGGAGCACTGCCAGAGCCCTGCAAAATGACCTCCAGCAGGCCACAAATGTGCATGTGTCTGCTCAAACGGTCAGAAACAGACTCCATGAGGGTGGTATGAGGCCCCGACGTCCACAGGTGGGGGTTGTGCTTACAGCCCAACACCGTGCAGGACGTTTGGCATTTGCCAGAGAACACCAAGATTGGCAAATTCGCCACTGGCGCCCTGTGCTCTTCACAGATGAACGCAGGTTCACACTGAGCACATGTGACAGACGTGACAGAGTCTGGAGACGCCGTGGAGAACGTTCTGCTGCCTGCAACATCCTCCAGCATGACCGGTTTGGCGGTGGGTCAGTCATGGTGTGGGGTGGCATTTCTTTGGGGGGCCGCACAGCCCTCCATGTGCTCGCCAGAGGTAGCCTGACTGCCATTAGGTACCGAGATGAGATCCTCAGACCCCTTGTGAGACCATATGCTGGTGCGGTTGGCCCTGGGTTCCTCCTAATGCAAGACAATGCTAGACCTCATGTGGCTGGAGTGTGTCAGCAGTTCCTGCAAGAGAAAGGCATTGATGCTATGGACTGGCCTGCCCGTTCCCCAGACCTGAATCCAATTGAGCACATCTGGGACATCATGTCTCGCTCCATCCACCAACGCCACGTTGCACCACAGACTGTCCAGGAGTTGGCGGATGCTTTAGTCCAGGTCTGGGAGGAGATCCCTCAGGAGACCATCCGCCACCTCATCAGGAGCATGACCAGGCGTTGTAGGGAGGTCATACAGGCACGTGGAGGCCACACACACTACTGAGCCTCATTTTGACTTGTTTTAAGGACATTACATCAAAGTTGGATCAGCCTGTAGTGTGGTTTTCCACTTTAATGTTGAGGGTGACTCCAAATCCAGACCTCCATGGGTTGATACATTTGATTTCCATTGATAATTTTGGTGTGTTTTTGTTGTCAGCACATTCAACTATGTAAAGAAAAAAGTATTTAATAAGATTATTTCATTCATTCAGATCTAGGATGTGTTATTTTAGTGTTCCCTTTATTTGTTTGAGCAGTGCATTATATAAACAGTTATACAACAGAAATTAAACGGTTAATATAATAGTCTGCGTCTGAATGGCACCCTATACACTGAACGAAAATAGAAACGCAACATGTAAAGTGTTGAAATAAAAGATGGCAAAAATTGTCCATATGCACAAAAAGCTTATTTCTCTCAAATGTTGGGCACAAATGTGTTTACATCCCTGTTAGTGAGCATTTCTCCTTTTCCAAGATAATCCATCCACCTGACAGGTGTGGCATATCAAGAAGCTGATTAAACAGCATTTTACAACGTTAAAAAAATAGTAAAAATAAAGAAAAACCCTTGAATGAATAGATGTGTCCAAACGTTTGACTGGTAGTGTGTGTGACAAAAACAAAATCGACCAATCGATTGCTCTACATTTTTAAACGTGAATTTTTCCGTATACATGTTTCAATAAAATCAACTATGTGCACTGAGGTTGTCTGATGCTTTACAGCCTACGGTTTGATGCCTCAAGAGGGCGCCAGAGATCTAGATAACCAGAAGAAAAAACCTTAACATGACCCAACTATTCTCCTCCTGCTGGCTTTCGCCGATTTCTGCCATTACTCTCCTGAAGTTGCCGGTAATAGGCTACACGATGAGTCGGCAACTTCTCATGCCAATTTACCATTTCTACCGATCTGCGTGCCAGTAATGGTTTTCATATACACATTTTCGTGAAACAGTTTCATTTAAATTTATAATAACGTCTTCATATCTCAAAATCATGGTCATGTGGTTAATCTAAATTCTATCCAAATCTAAATGAAAATGATCAATCTATAAAGTAACTTCCATTGCCAATTATATAAAAATATCCTACATAAAGCCAACAAATAAAAACATTGCAGCCTGCAGGTAGAACATTTCCTGATAAACAATAAATCCTATAAATCCCATTGGTCTGTCTGCAACGAACTTAAAACGTGTTATTCTGTCTCTCATTGATTGAGAGTGGGTCAAGTACAAATCAATTTTTTTGTTGTTATTCTGTCTCTCACTGTTCAAATAAACCTACCATTAAAACTAGACTGATCATGTCTGTCAGTGGGCAAACGTACAAAATCAGCAGGGGATCAAATACTTTTTTCCCCTCACTGTATGTATATGTATATATATATATATATAATAAATATAAAGAAGACTCAAGGCTGTAACCGCTGCCAAAGGTGCTTCAACAAAGTACTGAGTGAAGGGTCTGAATGTCATATTTCAGTTTTTTTTTTTTTTTGTATATGTGCACAAATTCCTAAAAACCTGTTTTTGTTTTGTCATTATGGGGTATTGTGTGTAGATTGATGAGGGGGAAAAAACGATTTAATCCATTTAGAATAAGTATAACGTAACAAAATGTGGAAAAAGGCGTCTGAATCCTTTCTGAATGCAATATATGTATTGCCACCCACTACTGATTTTTTTTTTTAAACTTATTTTATTCAAAAACATAAAATACCGTTAAAGTCATACTGTCCCAAAAAAAAAATATTTCTGCATTTCATTTAACAAATTTGCTAACATTTCTAAAAACATGTTTTCACTTTGTCATAATGGGGTATTGTGTGTTGATGGGTGCGGGAAAAAAATTATATTTAATCCATTTTGAAATGAGGCTGTACCGAGAAAGAACGAGAAAGAACAAACGAACTGCAGCTCCAGCTCATAAAGTTATACAAGCTAGTAGCTACCGAATGTCATTTATGGTGAGTGTGGACATTTACAAGCGAAAGTGAACGAGAGAAATTGTCCAAATGAACAAAGTTGTGAAGCATGCTTTTCTGAAGGAAGAGCAGCATGTATACATGAAGCAGAGGGGAGGAGAACGGAGCAGGAAGAGCAGCATGTGATCACAGAGCAGAGGGGAGGAGAACGGAGCAGGAAGAGCAGCATGTATACATGAAGCAGAGGGGAGGAGAACGGAGCAGGAAGAGCAGCATGTGATCACAGAGCAGAGGGGAGGAGAACGGAGCAGGAAGAGCAGCATGTATACATGAAGCAGAGGGGAGGAGAACGGAGCAGGAAGAGCAGCATGTATACATGAAGCAGAGGGGAGGAGAACGGAGCAGGAAGAGCAGCATGTGATCACAGAGCAGAGGGGAGGAGAACGGAGCAGGAAGAGCAGCATGTGATCACAGAGCAGAGGGGAGGAGAACGGAGCAGGAAGAGCAGCATGTATACATGAAGCAGAGGGGAGGAGAACGGAGCAGGAAGAGCAGCATGTGATCACAGAGCAGAGGGGAGGAGAACGGAGCAGGAAGAGCAGCATGTATACATGAAGCAGAGGGGAGGAGAACGGAGCAGGAAGAGCAGCATGTGATCACAGAGCAGAGGGGAGGAGAACGGAGCAGGAAGAGCAGCATGTATACATGAAGCAGAGGGGAGGAGAACGGAGCAGGAAGAGCAGCATGTATACATGAAGCAGAGGGGAGGAGAACGGAGCAGGAAGAGCAGCATGTATACATGAAGCAGAGGGGAGGAGAACGGAGCAGGAAGAGCAGCATGTATACATGAAGCAGAGGGGAGGAGAACGGAGCAGGAAGAGCAGCATGTATACATGAAGCAGAGGGGAGGAGAACAGAGCAGGAAGAGCAGCATGTGATCAAAGAGCAGAGGGGAGGAGAACGGAGCAGGAAGAGCAGCATGTATACATGAAGCAGAGGGGAGGAGAACGGAGCAGGAAGAGCAGCATGTATACATGAAGCAGAGGGGAGGAGAACGGAGCAGGAAGAGCAGCATGTGATCACAGAGCAGAGGGGAGGAGAACGGAGCAGGAAGAGCAGCATGTATACATGAAGCGGAGGGGAGGAGAACGGAGCAGGAAGAGCAGCATGTGATCACAGAGCAGAGGGGAGGAGAACGGAGCAGGAAGAGCAGCATGTATACATGAAGCAGAGGGGAGGAGAACGGAGCAGGAAGAGCAGCATGTGATCACAGAGCAGAGGGGAGGAGAACGGAGCAGGAAGAGCAGCATGTGATCACAGAGCAGAGGGGAGGAGAACGGAGCAGGAAGAGCAGCATGTATACATGAAGCAGAGGGGAGGAGAACGGAGCAGGAAGAGCAGCATGTGATCACAGAGCAGAGGGGAGGAGAACGGAGCAGGAAGAGCAGCATGTATACATGAAGCGGAGGGGAGGAGAACGGAGCAGGAAGAGCAGCATGTGATCACAGAGCAGAGGGGAGGAGAACGGAGCAGGAACACAACGCTAGTAGGAAGCAACAGAAATGGCAGCTGTACAGATAAGAAATCTTTGACTTCTAAAACACGGCAGAAAGCTATTATAAAGATACACGATGGCAAACATTTAGTAGTAAATTGCATACAAGTGTAACTTCATCACCTCATGTGCACCGCACAACAGAGACTCACTGATAGACATAGAACACTATGGACTCACTGATAGATATACAGTGGGGAGAACAAGTATTTGATACACTGCCGATTTTGCAGGTTTTCCTACTTACAAAGCATGTAGAGGTCTGTAATTTTTATCATAGGTACACTTCAACTGTGAGAGACGGAATCTAAAACAAAAATCCAGAAATCACATTGTATGATTTTTAAGTAAATAATTTGCATTTTATTGCATGACATAAGTATTTGATACATCACAAAAGCAGAACTTAATATTTGGTACAGAAACCTTTGTTTGCAATTACAGAGATCATACGTTTCCTGTAGGTCTTGACCAGGTTTGCACACACTGCAGCAGGGATTTTGGCCCACTCCTCCATACAGACCTTCTCCAGATCCTTCAGGTTTCGGGGCTGTCGCTGGGCAATACGGACTTTCAGCTCCCTCCAAAGATTTTCTATTGGGTTCAGGTCTGGAGACTGGCTAGGCCACTCCAGGACCTTGAGAAGCTTCTTACAGAGCCACTCCTTAGTTGCCCTGGCTGTGTGTTTCGGGTCGTTGTCATGCTGGAAGACCCAGCCACGACCCATCTTCAATGCTCTTACTGAGGGAAGGAGGTTGTTGGCCAATATCTCGATACAAGGCCCCATCCATCCTCCCCTCAATACGGTGCAGTCGTCCTGTCCCCTTTGCAGAAAAGCATACCCAAAGAATTATGTTTCCAACTCCATGCTTCACGGTTGGGATGGTGTTCTTGGGGTTGTACTCATCCTTCTTCTTCCTCCAAACACGGCGAGTGGAGTTTAGACCAAAAAGCTCTATTTTTGTCTCATCAGACCACATGACCTTCTCCCATTCCTCCTCTGGATCATCCAGATGGTCATTGGCAAACTTCAGACGGGCCTGGACATGCGCTGGCTTGAGCAGGGGGACCTTGCGTGCGCTGCAGGATTTTAATCCATGACGGCGTAGTGTGTTACTAATGGTTTTCTTTGAGACTGTGGTCCCAGCTCTCTTCAGGTCATTGACCAGGTCCTGCCGTGTAGTTCTGGGCTGATCCCTCACCTTCCTCATGATCATTGATGCCCCACGAGGTGAGATCTTGCATGGAGCTCCAGACCGAGGGTGATTGACCGTCATCTTGAACTTCTTCCATTTTCTAATAATTGCACCAACGGTTGTTGCCTTCTCACCAAGCTGCTTGCCTATTGTCCTGTAGCCCATCCCAGCCTTGTGCAGGTCTACAATTTTATCCCTGATGTCCTTACACAGCTCTCTGGTCTTGGCCATTGTGGAGAGGTTGGAGTCTGTTTGATTGAGTGTGTGGACAGGTGTCTTTTATACAGGTAATGAGTTCAAACAGGTGCTGTTAATACAGGTAATAAGTGGAGAACAGGAGGGCTTCTTAAAGAAAAACGAACAGGTCTGTGAGAGCCGGAATTCTTACTGGTTGGTAGGTGATCAAATACTTATGTCATGCAATAAAATGCAAATTAATTACTTAAAAATCATACAAATGTGATTTTCTGGATTTTTGTTTTAGATTCCGTCTCTCACAGTTGAAGTGTACCTTTGATAAAAATTACAGACCTCTACATGCTTTGTAAGTAGGAAAACCTGCAAAATCGGCAGTGTATCAAATACTTGTTCTCCCAACTGTAGAACACTATGGACTCACTGATAGATATAGAACACTATGGACTCACTGATAGATATAGAACACTATGGACTCACTGATAGATATATAACACTATGGACTCACTGATAGATATAGAACACTATGGACTCACTGATAGATATAGAACACTATGGACTCACTGATAGATATAGAACACTATGGACTCACTGATAGATATAGACCACTATGGACTCACTGATAGATATAGGACACTATGGACTCACCAGCTCGCTTTCTCCTGTTGTGCGCTTTACAACGAGCACGTGACTGGCTCAACAGTTCTGGGGAACTACGGTAAGCTTCATAATGTAAAATAATGTGACCGGTGAAATAAAGAACGCAATCTGATTTATCTCCTAACGTATTGCACAAGTTATAGTGGTGCTGGTTCCAACTGGAACAGCCAGTCCACCCGGTATTAGTGGAGCTGGTTCCAACTGGAACAGCCAGTCCACCCGGTTTTAGTGGAGCTGGTTCCAACTAGAACAGCCAGTCCACCCGGAATTAGTGGAGCTGGTTCCAACTGGAACAGCCAGTCCACCCGGAATTAGTGGAGCTGGTTCCAACTGGAACAGCCAGTCCGCCCGGTATTAGTGGAGCTGGTTCCAACTGGAACAGCCAGTCCACCCGGAATTAGTGGAGCTGGTTCCAACTGGAACAGCCAGTCCACCCGGTATTAGTGGTTAGGGGAGGATTTTTGGAGAAGCAGATTCTTAGTTGGACAGCCTTTCCATTGAGAAGCATGTTGTTCTCTGCTGCCCATTCCTCCAGTTCCTTTACCTCTTCCATTGAGGTCATTTTCAAATGTTTGCTAGCCTTAAAGCACGGGACAGACCAATGTCGTCGTCGTAGCCAGTGTCCAGTGTGTCCTCAAACGTGACTTAAAGTGGACATGTGAAGCAGGAAGAGGTAAGGCGAGACGACCCCACCCTGGGGGACCCCAGATGTTACCTCTGTCCATGAGCTGTACGTGTCCATGTACCACAACCCTCCCCGTTGGGTAGCTGTGAAGCCAGGGGAGTAGCCTTGAACACAGACCGGACAGATGCTGGAGGAGTTTAGCTTGGGTCGCCAGCAGAACCCGGACCATGGTGGGTTGAGTCGGTCTCGGTAAGCCAGGTGGGTGTGACTCTGAACAGCTCATGTGTTGTGCTGTGTTTAGTATGCATACTGGTTTCTGCATTCCTCAAGAGCAACTGGCATGAGCTTCTTCACAAATGAGCCTTTCACGGACTTTGCACAGACAGTCCGAAAGATTGGTCTCCAATCAATCACTTTTCCCTCCGGTACTGAGGACCTTAGGAATGGGGCAGATGTTAGCGGTTGAGCTCAGCATATTCCTTCAGTAACCAGGGGATACCATCTGGACCACGTTTTTACTTGGACAGGGTCTTGAAAAAGAGCTTGTTTCATTTCTCCAAATGTGGCATAGTTATCCTTCCTCATCAACAGGCCTAGGAACAGGATAAAGACTTAAGGATTTTCACAATTCCTGACATTTAATCCTAGTAAAAATTCCGTCTTAGGTCAGTTAGGATCACCACTTTATTTTAAGAATGTGAAATGTCAGAATAATAGTAGAGAGAATGATTTATTTCAGCTTTTATTTCTTTCATCACATTCCCAGTGGGTCAGAAGTTTACATACACTCAATTAGTATTTGGTAGCATTGCCTTTAAATTGTTTAACTTGGGTCAAATGTTTTGGGTAGCCTTCCACAAGCTTCCCACAATAAGTTGGGTGAATTTTGGCCCATTCCTCCTGACAGAGCTTGTGTAACGGAGTCAGGTTTGTAGGCCTCCTTGCTCGCACACGCCTTTTCAGTTCTGCCCACACATTTTCTATAGGATTGAGGTCAGGGCTTTGTGATGGCCAATCCAATACCTTGACTTTGTTGTCCTTAAGCCATTTTGCCACAACTTTAGAAGTATGCTTGGGGTCATTGTCCATTTGGAAGACCCATTTGCGACCAAGCTTTAACTTCCTGACTGATGTCTTGAGATGTTGCTTCAATATATCCACATAATTTTCCTTCCTCATGATGCCATCTATTTTGTGAAGTGTACCAGTCCCTCCTGCAGCAAAGCACCCCCACAGCATGACGCTGCCACCCCGTGCTTCACGGTTGTGAATGGTGTTCTTCGGCTTGCAAGCCTTCCCCTTTTTCCTCCAAACATAACGATGGTCATTATGGCCAAACAGTTCTATTTTTGTTTCATCAGACCAGAGGACATTTCTCCAAAAAGTACGATCTTTGTCCCCATGTGCAGTTGCAAACTGTAGTCTGGCTTTATGGCGGTTTTGGAGCAGTGGCTTCTTCCTTGCTGATCTGCCTTTCAGATTATGTCGATATAGGACTCATTTACCTGTGGATATAGATACTTTTGTACCCGTTTCCTCCAGCATCTTCACAAGGTCATTTGCTGTTGTTCTGGGATTGATTTGCACTTTGTGGAGGTCTACAATCTTTTGTCTGAGGTCTTGGCTGATTTCTTTGATTTTCCCATAATGTCAAGCAAAGAGGCACTGGGTTTGAAGGTATGCCTTGAAATACATCCACAGGTACACCTCCAATTAACTCAAATGATGTTAATTAGCCTATCAGAAGCTTCTAAAGCCATGACATTTTCTGGAATCTTCCAAGCTGTTTAAAGGCACAGTCAACTTAGTGTATGTAAACTTCTGACCCACTGGAATTGTGATACAGTGAATTATAAGTGAAAATCATCTGTCTGTACACAATTGTTGGAAAAATTACTTATGTCATGCACAAAGTAGATGTCCTAACCGACTTGCCAAAACTATGTTTAACAAGAAATTTGTGGAGTGTTTGAAAAAACAAGTTAATGACTCCAACCTAAGTGTATGTAAACTTCCGACTTCAACTGTATCCTGTCCATGCTTAAGCAAATAAGTTGTTCAGGACATCAGCAACATTGTCCGTTTCCACACCATCAATCTGCATCTTTCTCCAGATGATTTTGATAGACCAAACTATTTGTTGACGAAGTCCCACCACTCTTGGATTCTTCTTTGAGTACTTGAATTTAATTTGTGTAGTACTTTCTTAGCCCCTCGGATGAGCCTTTGAACCGTAGTAGTTTTCCCCCCATCCGTCAAATAATTTATGCCTTTTCTTAATGGCCGCTTTTAGTTGTTCCGTCATCCATGGATTGTCACAGGCAGTTTTTTTTAAATCTGTATGTTAGTGTTGGAGCTCTCCAACCTTTGATCCATGTTCTCTGCATCTTAGACACCAGTCTGATGGCTAGGACCAGGCTAGGACCTCCTATCTCAAGACGTCGCACTGCTCTGTATTGCATGTCCTTCCCCCTTGCTAGGTACCCTGGTGGGAACTGCAGACACTTGTGGTAACCTGATCCCAGCAGGGCCAACTCTAGTAGTGGAGCTGTACTGATCAGATCCATCATGGAGTCGCAATGTAGTAGGTGTTGAGATCTGTTCTGATCAGATCCATCATGGAGTCTCCATGTAGTAGGTGTTGAGGTCTGTTCTGATCAGATCCATCATGGAGTCTCCATGTAGTAGGGGTTGAGGTCTGTTCTGATCAGATCCATCATGGAGTCTCCATGTACTACGGGTTGAGGTCTGTTCTGATCAGATCCATCATGGAGTCTCCATGTACTACGGGTTGAGGTCTGTTCTGATCAGATCCATCATGGAGTCTCCATGTACTACGGGTTGAGGTCTGTTCTGATCAGATCCATCATGGAGTCGCCATGTAGTAGGTGTTGAGGTCTGTTCTGATCAGATCCATCATGGAGTCTCCACATACTACGGGTTGAGGTCTGTACTGATCAGATCCATCGTGGAGTCTCCATGTAGTAGGTGTTGAGGTCTGTTCTGATCAGATCCATCAAATCAAATCAAATTTTATTGGTCACATGCGCCGAATACAACAGGTGCAGACATTACAGTGAAATGCTTACTTACAGCCCTTAACCAACAGTGCATTTATTTTAAACAAAAAAAGTAAGAATAAAACAACAACAAAAAAAGTGTTGAGAAAAAAAAGAGCAGAAGTAAAATAAAGTGACAGTAGGGAGGCTATATATACAGTAAAATAAAGTGACAGTAGGGAGGCTATATATACAGGGGGGTACTGTTGCAGAGTCAATGTGCGGGGGCACCGGCTAGTTGAGGTAGTTGAGGTAATATGTACATGTGGGTAGAGTTAAAGTGACTATGCATAAATACTTACTTAACAGAGTAGCAGCAGCGTAAAAAGGATGGGGTGGGGGGGCAGTGCAAATAGTCCGGGTAGCCATGATTAGCTGTTCAGGAGTCTTATGGCTTGGGGGTAGAAGCTGTTGAGAAGTCTTTTGGACCTAGACTTGGCACTCCGGTACCGCTTGCCGTGCGGTAGCAGAGAGAACAGTCTATGACTAGGGTGGCTGGAGTCTTTGACAATTTTGAGGGCCTTCCTCTGACACCGCCTGGTATAGAGGTCCTGGATGGCAGGGAGCTTTGCCCCAGTGATGTACTGGGCCGTACGCACTACCCTCTGTAGTGCCTTGCGGTCAGAGGCCAAGCAGTTGCCATACCAGGCGGTGATGCAACCAGTCAGGATGCTCTCGATGGTGCAGCTGTAGAATTTTTTGAGGATCTGAGGACCCATGCCAAATCTTTTTAGTCTCCTGAGGGGGAATAGGCTTTGTCGTGCCCTCTTCACGACTGTCTTGGTGTGTTTGGACCATGATAGTTCGTTGGTGATGTGGACACCAAGGAACTTGAAGCTCTCAACCTGTTCCACTACAGCCCCGTCGATGAGAATGGGGGCGTGCTCAGTCCTCTTTTTTTTCCTGTAGTCCACAATCATCTCCTTTGTCTTGGTCACGTTGAGGGAGAGGTTGTTGTCCTGGCACCACACGGCCAGATCTCTGACCTCCTCCCTATAGGCTGTCTCATCGTTGTCGGTGATCAGGCCTACCACTGTTGTGTCGTCGGCAAACTTAATGATGGTGTTGGAGTCGTGCCTGGCCATGCAGTCATGGGTGAACAGAGAGTACAGGAGGGGACTGAGCACGCACCCCTGAGGGGCCCCCGTGTTGAGGATCAGTGTGGCAGATGTGTTGTTACCTACCCTTACCACCTGGGGGCGGCCCGTCAGGAAGTCCAGGATCCAGTTGCAGAGGGAGGTGTTTAGTCCCAGGATCCTTAGCTTAGTGATGAGCTTAGAGGGCACTATGGTGTTGAATGCTGAGCTGTAGTCAATGAATAGCATTCTCACGTAGGTGTTCCTTTTGTCCAGGTGGGAAAGGGCAGTGTGGAGTGCGATAGAGATTGCATCATCTGTGGATCTGTTGGGGCGGTATGCAAATTGGAGTGGGTCTAGGGTTTCTGGGATTATGCTGTTGATGTGAGCCATGACCAGTCTTTCAAAGCACTTCATGGCTACAGACGTCAGTGCTACGGGTCGGTAGTCATTAAGGCAGGTTATCTTAGAGTTCTTGGGCACGGGGACTATGGTGGTCTGCTTGAAACATGTTGGTATTACAGACTCAGTCAGGGACATGTTGAAAATGTCAGTGAAGACACTTGCCAGTTGGTCAGCACATGCTCGGATTACACGTCCTGGTAATCCGTCTGGCCCTGCGGCCTTGTGAATGTTGACCTGCTTAAAAGTCTTACTCACATCGGCTACGGAGAGCGTGATCACATAGTCGTCATGTAGTAGGTGGAGTCGCCATGTAGTAGGTGTTGAGGTCTGTTCTGATCCATCATGGAGTCTCCACATACTACGGGTTGAGGTCTGTTCTGATCAGATCCATCATGGAGTCTCCATGTAGTAGGTGTTGAGGTCTATTCTGATCAGATCCATCATGGAGTCTCCACAGGTCTTGTTTTTGACAATCTGTTTTAGACCTGGGTGAGACTTGATGGCCTTGGTAGGTACATGATTGAAATCCCCACATCAGACAATACCTGCTTCAGGTGACTTAAACTTCAGAGTCAAATGTGTTAATGAGACAGTCGATAGCGTCCTGCTGCAGTTTGTTCTCATTAGCCCATAGAGGATGGTAAAGTGTCCCAACAACAATTGTTGAGATCTGGGAAGCCGCTCTGGATGCAACTGGATCCACAGACACTCAAATTCATCTTTCAATGTCAGCCCGTCTCCTAACCTGGAGACTCATCTACATACATGGCCACCCCTCCTTTCATATTTAGACAAGGATTTGGGTCACGTCTGAATACCCTCTGGGGAATCATCTGCAATGTTTTCATGTGCCCATGTTTCTGTTACACAACCCATTTCTGATGATCTGAGTAGAAGTTCAAACTTTTATTAGCAGGGATCTGGAATTGCAGGTTAGGATATTTGTCAGACAGTGGGAAGCTTTTGCATCTTCTGCTTTCTTTATTGCAGTGAAAGACTGTCCCTTGGCACTTCTACATGACTGACAGTTTTGGCAGGCCTGATAGCAACAACAGTGTGGATCTTTCTTTGTTTACCTAGGCCAGCCTGGATTCCTCTTGGATGGCTTCTAGTTCACAGAACATGGTTTTTCAGAAGCTTCTCTTTGATGTGATGAACCAGAGGTAAAGTACGTTTCCTGAGATTCTGAAGGAAATCCGGTGAGTAGTCAAATATTTGTGGTGCCCATTTCACTTGCTTAAAAAGTCCTCCAAAACAGTTGAACTGACAAATTCTGCCACAGAACTGACCACACAGACAATACTAATATGCTGTAACTGTCCACCAATAACAGATGGGTGGCTAATGCAGAAAGAGATAGTTAATGGGTTTTACCACCACCATAACGTGGTAATCTTAGGCAAATTAATGCATTTTCTAATTAGTTCAATACATTTAGTTGATTTCCTACTAAGTTCAATACATTTGTGTATATTGTTTAATTCCGTTTCAATGTCTGTTTATTCCGAGATTCCAGCCACATTCTCTTCAACAGATGTTATAGGGCCCTGCGCTCCCTGAGGGTTTCAATGGTGGTGTCTGAGTCAGCGGAGGGAGGGGTAGATTGATAGGGGTCAGCAGAGCTACAGCCAGCCTGTCAGGGCAACAGCCACCCCGTCAGTCACCCAGAGTCAGTCAGTCAGGGCCACAGCCAACCAGCCAGCAACCAGCCAGCCAGCCAGCCAGGCCTCTTATTGCAGCCAGCCAGGCAACCAGCCAGCCAGCAACCTGCCAGCCAGCCAGGCCTCTTATTGCAACCAGCCAGCCAGCCAGGCCTCTTATTGCAGCCAGCCAGGCAACCAGCCAGCCAACCAGGCCTCTTATTGCAGCCAGCCAGGCCTCGTATTGCAACCAGCCAGGACTCGTATTGCAGCCAGCCAGGACTCGTATTGCAGCCAGCCAGGCAAGCAGCCAGCCAGCCAGGACTCGTATTGCAGCCAGCCAGGCAACCAGCCAGCCAGCCAGGCCTCTTACTGCAGCCAGCCAGTCATACCAGGGCAACACAGGGTTTTCCTCTGGCTCATGTCATAGAGAAGGTCTTTCTATAGATTCCTGTCCTGCATGGGTATTATTTCTCTCTAGTCTGTATAACCTGCTGGCTGACTGACTACAACCTGCTGCTGTAGGATGCCTGAAGCACGGTCTGAGTGGCTGGCCTGTTTCCATGTGGTTACAGTGGGCAATCAGACCTCTCCTGTGATGGAGCCAAGGGACACAGAGAGAGAGAAGAGACAGCGAGTGAAGGAAAGCAGGAGAGAGAGGGTGAGCGAGTGGTCTGGTCTGCCAAGGGAAGCATTCTGTGAGCAATTAATGTGTCCAATAAAAACCACACAACACACAAAAACACACAACAACAAACACACAACAACACAAACACACAACCTTCTCCAGTCCACTGTCCTACAGATGTAGACTTCTCAGAAAAAGCTTGCTCTCTCTCTGCCTCTCCCGCTCTACCTCTCCCTCTCTCTCTCTACCGCTCTCTCTAAATGCCCGGCTATGAAAAGCCAAGTGACATTTACTCCTGATGTACTGACCTGTTGCAACCTCTACAACCACTGTGATTATTATTTCACACTGCTGGTCATCTATGAACGTTTCAACATCTTGGAGAAAAATCTGGCCTTAATGGCCATGTACTGTTATAATCTCCACCCGGCACAGCCATAAGGGGACTGGCCACCCCTCAGAGCCTGGTTCCTCTCTACCCGGCACAGCCAGAAGGGGACTGGCCACCCCTCAGAGCCTGGTTCCTCTCTAGGTTTCTGCCTTTCAAGGGAGTTTTTCCTAGCCACCGTGCTTCTACATCTGCATTGCTTGCTGTTTGGGGTTTTAGGCTGGGTTTCTGCCGATGTAAAAAGGGCTTTACAAATAAACGTGATTGATTGATAATGGATGGGCTGGACATGCCGAGAGATGAGTTTGGATTGGTCTGCCATGTAGCAGCTTCTGTCTATAACATGAGCTGGTCAGTATATGTAGGTAATCCTTTCTAACGCAGCCTTTTTTGAAAGATATCACGTAGTAGAAATACAAAAGGTGTTGCTCTCCACTTTCTGGAGGACCGAGTTTTGAAATCAGTGGAATGCACAGTGGAATTAGAGTATGATAGCTAAGGAGATGGAGAAAATTCTGGCGTTTGATTGCAAATATACAGACGGAGTCGAAAAGAAAAACACAGAAGGCTGTTGTATAAAACATCTGTCTCCGGATTACATCTTCAAACTAAGGGCAACCATGGCATCCGTGACAGAGAGGGAGAAGCGTCCATCCATGTATACGGGTAAGATAGTTTAGCTAGCTACATTCAGATATTACACGTTTCTAATTTTGAATTAAAAGTTAAAGCGTACTGTTAGCTAGCTAGCTAACGTTAGCTGGCTCACTAGCTAACATTACGTGTATGATCTGTCTAGTAATATTATTCGTATCTCAGAGCCATTTGCATTGCTAGTTATAGCCTAATGTTAGCTAGTTAACATTTAACCTGGTTAGTTAGCTACCCGCAGATTCATGCAGGATAGTAACATTATGAGTTGGGATTATGGTTCATTGTTTAACTAGCTAGCTACATGTCTAAACAAAAGACTCCACTATGCAAATAACCATTTCAATAGAATGTTCATGTCACTGCGAAAACTGTCGATAGACGTAGCTGGTAAATTCGCTCTGGCTATCTACTCCGATTTCAGAGCACTCTCGTCTGAGTGTGCCAGAGCGCAGAATAACTGACGAATTTACGAACGCTTAACACCTGTTGAATATGGCCGCTGTCAGTAACCGTTGGCAAAAAAGCTTAATTAAATTGTTGCCAGCAGCACAGTTGCAGTCACCAACGCTCTGGATAACATAAAAACTGCCTAACCAGCTCTGCTAGGGCTAGTAAAATGGTCAGAGTGAGCTGTTCCCATATTTGTGTCTGGAAGTAGCTAGCAAGCTAGCCAACGTTAGCTCGGGTGCTTGACTGCTGTTAGGTCAGAATGCTCGGAAGACCCTACTCCTCGGCCAGCGAGTCCAGTGTGCGCTCTGAACAGACAGAGAGCGAAACGCTCTGAATTTACGAACGGACAATCTTAACAACGCTCTGAGTTACGAACGCCAAGAGCGCACTGAGCACACACTGGCACTCCAGATTGAATTTATGAACACACCCGTAGTATAAACCAGCCTTTAGTCTTGAAATCTTTGGTAGTTTAGCACATGGCCTCACATGTGAATCCTTAAAGAACTGGGTGGGGCTAAAGCTTAAGAGGGTGTGAACGATGCTGAATGGTTGTAAACAAAGAAGAGCTCTTCAGTAGGTTTATCAACTTTCAAAGCATAATTAAATTTCCCATTGTTCCTCAACTGCAGTGTATGATATACCATTTTCTAGTTCTGAGTCTCTACTTTTATCCAATGTAAAAAAACACAATGTCAAATTTTACTACATAAGATCGAATCGAGCCGGTCGTCACATTTGGCTGTTTTTTCCCCATGTAATTCAGCAGTTTTTTACATGTAATCCAGTTTGTGTCATGTTAATTTGGCTGTTTTTTACATGTAATTCAGCTCGTTTCATGTTAATTTGGCTTTTTGCGAACTGCGGAAAGAACTTTGCAGACGACCAAAACATGTAAATCCTGAAAAGTTGCTGTGCCACCGCTCTGTCTGAGCTTGATGCTTATTATTGGATATATCAGGTTACAAAATCTGACTTTTTGGATATATTGTTAATTACATGTTAGAGAAAGACCCCACTGAACTAATCAGAACAAATCATATTTGTCTTGGTAAAATTTATTTTATACCTGGGCAGAGTGGGTGGACACCCTGCATTATACAGTCTTTGTTTACCTGGTTGTTTGTAATGCCTCAGTATTATTTCCATTCATGAACTCAGGTACAATGTAACTAAGTACTTACTCTGATCGTCGTCGAGCTTCCATGCCATCCGGTAGAAACAGCTTGATTGTAGACACTATGCAGCCATGGGTGACTGCAACACACCCACAGAACAAGTGTTATTATCCACCCTCATGTCGTCACGACCCATTCCTACAGTGCATTCGGAAAGTATTCAGACCCCTTGACTTTTTTCACATTTTGTACTTGGTTTCATCAGACCAGAGAATCTTGTTTCTCATGGTCTGAGAGTCCTTTAGCTGCCTTTTGGTCAACTCCAAGCGGGCTGTCATGTGCCTTTTACTGAGGAGTGGCTTCCGTCTGGCCACTCTACCATAAAGGCCTGATTTGGTGAAGTGCTGCAGAGATGGTTGTCCTTCTGGAAGGTTCTCCCATCTCCGCAGAGGAACTCTGGAGCTCTGTCAGAGTGACCATCGGGTTCTTGGTCACCTCCCTGACCAAGGCCCTTCTACCCCGATTGCTCAGTTTGGCCGGGCGGCCAGCTCTAGGAAGAGTCTTGGTGGTTCCAAACTTCTTCCATTTACGAATGATGTAGGCCACTGTGTTCTTGGGGACCTTCGATACAGCAGACATTTTTTGGTACCCTTCCCCAGATCTGTGCCTCGACACAATCCTGTCTCAGAGCTCTACAGACAATTCCTTCGACCTCATGCCTTGCTTTCTCTGACATGCACTGTCAACTGTGGGACCTTATATAGACAGGTGTGTGCCTTTCCAAATCATATCCAATCAGGTGGACTCCAAGTTGTAGAAACATCTCAAGGATGATCAATGGAAACAGGACCTGAGCTCAATTTCAAGTATCATAGCAAAGGGTGAATACTTATGTAAATAAGGTAACTGTTTTTTATTTGTAATAAATCTGCTAAAATGTTTAAAAACCTGTTTTCACTTTGTCATTATGGTGCATTGTGCTTATATTAATGAGGATTTTATATTTATTTAATCCATTTTAGAATAAGGTTGTAACGTAACAAAATGCAGAAAAAGTCAAGGGGTCTGAATACTTCCCGAATGCACTGTATATAAAAGAATCAACAGTCACTTGTTTTTAACTACGACAGAGACATTTAAGTGAATGTTTCCAACATAACATAGGTACAGCAAATCCCCTTCCTGTATGGGACACTTTTAAAATGTGCTTTTAGAGGCCATGCAATTCAGTACTCATCTCGAAAACCAAAGCAATTTAGGTCAAGAGAGTCAATACTAACAAAGGAAATAGAAGGTCTAACAGAACAGATAGATAGCAATAAAAACTGTAACATAGAGGCTCAGAATAAATTAGAGGAAAAACAAAAAGAAATGGAGGACCTTATTTAAGAAAGATCAAGTGTAATATATTATTAAAAATAAAGCAAACTGGATGGAATATGGGGAACAATTCACCAAATTATTTTTTAATCTTCAACATAGAAATGCTACCAAAAAGATGACGGAGTCACACATGATTCACCAAATGATATTTTGAAGGAGAAACAAAAGTACTTTAAGGACATGTTTTCGTTTCAGTCGCCTCCATCTCCTCTAAATGAAGCTAATTGTAGGGATTTTTTTTCTATTGATAACGTAGAATTAACAGCCATACAGAAAGACTCATGTGAAATTACAGAGGAGGAACTTCTGGATGCAATTAACGACATTAAGTCCGCGAAAACTCCAGGGTCGGATGGCATACCAGTTGAGGTATACCAAACCTTTTTTGATATACTCAGAGGACCGTTATTAGCATGTTTTAACCACTCCTATGTGAATGCTAGATTATCTGACACTCAAGAAGAAGGTCTGATTTCATTATTACTGAAACAGGATACAAGTGGGAAATATAAAGATCCAGTCCATTTAAAAAATTGGAGGCTCCTTACACTTCAGTGTTGTGATGCAAAAATCCTAGCAAAATGTATAGAATAAAAAAGGTATCATTCTAATCAGACAGGCTTTTTACATGGAAGATACATTGGAGATAATATAAGGCAAGTACTGGAAATCATAGAACACTATGGAAAATCTGGGAAACCAGACCTGGTATTCATAGCAGACTTCGAAAAGGCTTTTGATAACGTACGACTGGAGTTTATATATAACAGTCTGCTGTAGTTTACAACAATTCTAATTTCTAAAGTGGAAGTTGGGAGAGTTTTACTCGGGTGGTTCAGTGAAACAATTATAGTTTCTGAGGTGGAAGTTGGGAGAGTTATATATATAATTTTTTTTTTTTGGTGAGGGAGGCCTGCTCTCTCCTTTCCCAGATGTTTAGTTCATTTCATTCCGATCTCCTCTGCATTATTGTAGCCATCTGCTGCAGCCTGTCAAAGATTGCCTCTGCCTATCCCTGTTCTCTCCTCTCCGCACAGGCTACACAAACGCCTCACACCGCGTGGCTGCTGCCTCTCTAACCTGGTGGTCCCTGCACGCACCACACACCTGGAGTTCCAGGTCTCAGGCAGCCTCTGGACTGCCGTTCTGCCACCAACAAGGCTGACTTCATCCCAGCCTATGCTACCCTCCAGTCCCTCGACTTCCTGGCGCTGACGGAAACATGGATTACCACTGAAAACACTGCAACTCCTACTGCTCTCTCCTCGTCTGACCATGTGTTCTCGCATACCCCGAGAGCATCTGGTCAGAGGGGTGGTGGCACAGGAATCCTCATCTCTCCCAAGTGGTCATTCTCAATTTTTCCCCTAACCCATCTGTCTATCTCCTCATTTGAATTCCACGCTGTCACAGTCACTAGCCCATTTAAGCTTAATATCCTTGTCATCTATCGCCCTCCAGGTTCCCTTGGAGAGTTCATCAATGAGCTTGACGCCTTGATAAGTTCCTTTCCTGAGGATGGCTCACCCTTCACAGTTTTGGGGGATTTCAACCTCCCTACGTCTACATTTGACTCATTTCTCTCTGCCTCCTTCTTTCCACTCCTCTCCTCTTTTGACCTCACCCTCTCACCATCCCCCCCCCACTCACAAGGCAGGCAATACGCTTGACTTCATCTTTACTAGATGTTGCTCTTCTACTAATCTCACTGCAACTCCCCTCCATGTCTCCGACCACTACTTTGTATCCTTTTCTCTCTCGCTCTCCTCCAACACTACTCACTCTGCCCCTACACAGATGGTAACGCGCCGCCGCAACCTTCGCTCTCTCTCTCCCACTACTCTCTCCTCTTCCATCCTATCATCTCTTCCCTCTGCTCAATCCTTCTCCCTCCAATCTCCTGATTCTGCCTCCTCAACCCTCCTCTCCTCCCTTTCTGCATCCTTTGACTCTCTGTGTCCCCTATCCTCCCGGCCGGCTCGGTCCTCCCCTCCAGCTCCGTGGCTTGATGACTCATTGCGAGCTCACAGAACAGAGCTCCGGGCAGCTGAGCGGAAATGGAAGAAAACTAAACTCCCTGCCGACCTGGCATCTTTTCACTCCCTCCTCTCTACATTTTCTTCATCTGTTTCTGCTGCTAAGGCCACTTTCTACCACTCTAAATTCCAAGCATCTGCCTCTAACCCTAGGAAGCTCTTTGCCACATTCTCCTCACTGCTGAATCCCCCCCCCCCCCCCTCCTCCCTCTCTGTGGATGACTTTGTCAACCACTTTGAAAAGAAGGTTGACGACATCCGATCCTCGTTTGTTAAGTCAAATGACACTGCTGGTCCTGCTCACACTGCCCTACCCTATGCTTTGACTTCTTTCTCCCCTCTCTCTCCAGATAAAATCTTGCGACTAGTGACTGCAGGCCGCCCAACAACCTGCCCGCTTGACCCCATCCCCTCCTCTCTTCTCCAGACCATCTCCGGTGACCTTCTCCCCTACCTCACCTCGCTGATCAACTCATCCTTGACCGCTGGCCATGTCCCTTCCATCTTCAAGAGAGCGAGAGTTGCACCCCTTCTCAAAAAACCAACACTCGATCCCACTGATGTCAACAACTACAGACCAGTATCCCTTCTTTCTTTTCTTTCCAAAACTATTGAGCGTGCCGTCTTTAGCCAACTCTCTTGCTATCTCTCTCAGAATGACCTTCTTGATCCAAACCAGTCAGGTTTCAGGACTGGTCATTCAACTGAGACTGCTCTTCTCTGTGTCACGGAGGCTCTCCGCACTGCTAAAGCTAACTCTCTCTCCTCTGCTCTTGTCCTTCTAGACCTGTCTGCTGCCTTTGATACAGTGAACCATCAGATCCTCCTCTCCACCCTCTCCGAGCTGGGCATCTCCGGCGCGGCTCACTCCTGGATTGCGTCCTACCTGACCGGTCGCTCCTACCAAGTGGCGTGGCGAGAAGCTGTCTCCGCACCACGTGCTCTCACCACTGGTGTCCCCCAGGGCTCAGTTCTAGGCCCTCTCCTTTTCTCCCTATACACCAAGTCACTTGGCTCTGTCATATCCTCACATGGCCTCTCCTATCATTGCTACGCTGACGATACACAACTAATCTTCTCCTTTCCCCCTTCTGATAACCAGGTGGCGAATCACATCTCTGCATGTCTGGCCGACATATCAGTATGGATGACGGATCACCACCTCAAGCTGAACCCTGGCAAGACGGAGCTGCTCTTCCTCCCGGGGAAGGACTGCCCGTTCCATGATCTCGCCATCACGGTTGACAACTCCGTTGTGTCCTCCTCCCAGAGTGCGAAGAGCCTTGGCGTGACCCTGGACAACACCCTGTCGTTCTCCGCTAACATCAAGGCGGTGACCCGATCCTGCAGGTTCATGCTCTACAACATTCGGAGAGTACGACCCTGCCTTACACAGGAAGCGGCACAGGTCCTAATCCAGGCACTTGTCATCTCCCGTCTGGATTACTGCAACTCGCTGTTGGCTGGGCTCCCTGCCTGTGCCATTAAACCCCTACAACTCATCCAGAATGCCGCAGCCCGTCTGGTGTTCAACCTTCCCAAGTTCTCTCACGTCACCCCCCTCCTCCGCACACTCCACTGGCTTCCAGTTGAAGCTCGCATCCGTTACAAGACCATGGTGCTTGCCTATGGAGCAGTGAGGGGAACGGCACCTCCGTACCTTCAGGCTCTGATCAGTCCCTACACCCAAACGAGGGCATTGCGTTCATCCACCTCTGGCCTGCTGGCTCCCCTTCCTCTGCGGAAGCATAGTTCCCGCTCAGCCCAGTCAAAACTGTTCGCTGCTCTGGCACCCCAATGGTGGAACAAGCTCCCTCACGACGCCAGGACAGCGGAGTCACTCACCACCTTCCGGAGACATTTGAAACCACCTCTTTAAGGAACACCTGGGATAGGATAAAGTAATCCTTCTAACCCCCCCCCAAAAAAAAAAAAAAAAAGTATAATTGTAAAGTGGTTATCCCACTGGCTATAGGGTGAATGCACCAATTTGTAGTCGCTCTGGATAAGAGCGTCTGCTAAATGACGTAAATGTGCCCTTGAGCAAGGCACTTAACCCTAATTGCTCCTGTAAGTCGCTCTGGATAAGAGCGTCTGCTAAATGACTAAAATGTAAATGTTATAAAATGGGTTAAAATCATGTATAGTAACCCTAGGTGTAAAATAGTAAATAATGGCTATTTCTCAGAAGGTTTTAAAATGTCAAGAGGAGTAAAACAAGGTTGTCCACTATCAGCATATCTATTTATTAGGGCCATCGAAATGTTAGCTATTAAAAAATCAGATCCAACAATAATATCAAGGGATTAGAAATCCAGGGCTTAAAAACAAAAGTGTGTCATTATACGCTGATGATTCATGTTGTTTTCTTTTAAATCCACATATTGAATCCCTCCACAGCCTCATAGAGGATCTAGATACATTTTCTAACCTCTGGATTACAACCAAATTATGACAAATGTACTATATTACGTATTGGATCAGTAAAAAAATACTATTTTTACATTACCATGTAGTTTACCAATAAAAATGGTCTGATGGTGATGTGGATATACTCGGAATACATATCCCAAAAGAAATAAATGATCTCACTCCAATACATTTTAATAGAAATTTAGCAAAAATAGATAAGATCTTGCTACCATGGAAAGGTAAATACCGGTCTATTTGTGGGAAAAAAAATCACCCTGATTAACTTTTTAGTATTATCCCAGTTTACCTATTTGTTTATGGTCTTGCCTACGCCTAGCGAACAGGTCTTTAAATTATATGAGAAAAAAATATTCAATTTTATTTGGAACGGCAAGCCAGACAAAATTAAAACGGGCCTATTTATATAATGAATATGAATTCGGAGGACAGAAATTATTAAATTTTAAAGCATTAGACCTATCACTAAAAGCTTCAGTCATACAAAAGTTATACTTAAATCTGAACTGGTTCTCTAGCAAATTAGTAAGATTGTCTCACCCAATGTTCAAAAATGGCCTTTTTCCCTTTATTCAGATTACAACCTCTCACTTTCAGTTATTTGAAAAGGAAATAATCTCCCAAATATCACTATTTCTAAAACAAGTCATAGAAAGTTGGTTGCAATTTCAATTTAATACTCCAGAAACGACAGAACAAATAATGCAACAAATATTGTGGTTAAACTCAAAATACACTGATAAAAAAAACATACTTTTTTGAAAAAATGTTTTAAAAAATGTATAATCTTTGTAAATTATATCATAAGTAGAACTGGTGGAGTTGTCACACATGCAGCTAGCAAAAACATATGGAAATGTCTGCTCTACCCAAAATTACAACCAAATAATTGCAGCATTACCGCAAAAATGGAAGAGGAAAGTGGAAGAGGGAAAAAGTTGGTTAAAGAACATAATTGGTTAAAGAAAATTGTGATAAATAAACAAGTATACCAGTTTCATTTAAGGACCAAAGGATTGACAGCCGTCCCATATAGATTGCAAAATAGTTGGGGAAGAGATTTTTGACATACCGATTCCATGGCATAGTGTTTATGAACTGACAGGCAAAACGACGCCGGATTCAAAGCTTAAATTAAATTATTGTACAAAATTCTTGCTACCAATAGAATGTTATTTATATGTCCCCTGTAGCTCAGTTGGTAGAGCATGGCGCTTGCAACGCCAGGGTTGTGGGTTCGTTTCCCACGGGGGGCCAGTATGAAAATGTATGCACTCACTAACTGTAAGTCGCTCTGGATAAGAGCGTCTGCTAAATGACTAAAATGTAAAATGGATACAATCTTCCCAGCTCTGCAGATTTTGCTACGAAGAGACAGAATCCTTAGATCATTTGTTTTGGTACTGTCCATTTGTAGCTTGTTTTTGGTCACAGGTTCAGGAATGTCTAAAGGATTGCAATATTTACCTGGAGCTAACCCTGCAGATAGCATTACTGGATGATCTGAAAAGTCATAGACAATCGATCAATAATACATTTACATTTGTACATTTTAGTCATTTAGCAGACGCTCTTATCCAGAGCGACTTACAGTTAGTGAGTGCATACATTTTTTATTTTTTCATACTGGCCCCCCGTGGGAATCGAACCCACAACCCTGGCATTGCAAACGCCATGCTCTACCAACTGAGCTACATCCCTGCTGGCCATTCCCTCCCCTACCCTGGACGACGCTGGGCCAATTGTGCGCCGCCCCATGGGTCTCCCGGTCACGGCCAGCTACGACAGAGCCTGGATTCGAACCAGGATCTCTAGTGGCACAGCTAGCACTAGCACTGTGATGCAGTGCCTTAGACCACTGCGCCACTAGGGAGATAATAATAATAATAATACTTTTAACAAAAAAATATATTTTCAATTTACAATCTGTAGAAACTATGAGAATAGAAGGGTTCAGAACTTTTGTGAAACCTCACAGTTGAAAAATATATGGCAAATAGAAATCCAATATGGATGGTGTTAAGAGATAGATGGGAGGTGTTGAACGGAGATGAAGGATGGGACTAATAACTAATAACAACAAAATAACTAATGTAAAACATACTGTGTCCATAATAAGTATATAGGTTATAGGTTGAGAACTTTTGTGAAAGAGCACAGTTTGAAAGATATGGCATATAGAAGCAAACCGGATTGACATCATGAAAATGATCGGAGAGGTTGAGGGTAGAGGAAGTTCAGGAGTAAAAACAAACAAAATAGAATTATTGTAAAATTGACTGTGTCCATAAAATGTATATAGTATGTATAAGCTGGAAATATAGGCCTAAGCATTGTTGTTCACTAGTTTACTCCAATTAGGGAAGGGGTGGCGGGGTTGGAAAGTAATAAAGGGAAATATATATTTTTAAAGGATATGTATATATGTATGTAGATGTATTTATATGTATGTAGATGTATGTAGATATATTTGCGAGATAAAAAAAACATATGGGGGATTGGAAGTGATGCAGACAATTACATTGATGGAAGTTACAATCTGCAATATTAAAGCTGATCTACCCCCTAAAAAGATGAGGCTAGTAGATCAATTTCAACCCAGACCAATCATTTCAGTAGGTGGACCGTGACGGATTACAGCTTCACTACTACTAACAATTCTCTGAAGAGAGTCATTGCTAGATGATGTAAGATAGCTTGTCTTTGCTGATTTATTCATAGTGGAGAAACAACCACACTAAACGCACTGCCTTCACCCGTCAAGGAAGCTGTGGTGTAGGCCAATATACCGTTTATACCATACAACGGGATATTTCGAAATTTACAATAACGTTTAAAATAATGAATACATTTGAGGCGGGTTGCATGCTACGCCACTGCTTATAACTATAAATTAAGTATAACTATAAGATATCTAAGATGTGTCAAATAAATGATATCCAGCTCAGGAATCCAGCTATGCATTTGGTTTGCTAACTTGTTAGATGTTTATCTCAAGCTTCTTGACATTCAAACCCCTCCTGGATCAAGATCCCTGTTGCCGAAATAGCACCCCTTGCGTGCACATTCGGTAATACCATATACTCCGGAATGGTAGAGAAACTGTATGAAGATCTGGATACCGCCCAACCCTGATATAGTGTATCTGACTTACTAAGAAGCTGTGGTGACATCTTGCATCATGAAGAAAGCAGCCATTTCATCACTTCTAGAGCTGCAATCAGACACTACTGCAGTCTGTCAAACCCTACACACTCCTCTCACACGCACACTGGACTCCCTGCCAAGATGCTTACATCATGGCCTAACCGTGCAACCAGACCACACCATTAAAAAAAATGGCCAGCAGAATAACACGCAGCAGGGTTTCAGTCAGGAAAATTGCGCCCGACAATGTGACCGGGACAATTTTATTTTACAGGCCATTTGAGAAATGTACTGGACCCCATATGCATTGGGTGCGTAAACCCATTAGGGCATCAGAATAACAGAAATCACATTTTGATCATGGAAATAGATTTTTACAGAACATGTGGCTGTTCAGTGTCCTGTTGGTTCCAGACTTGGTGCATCGGTACCGCTTGCCATGCCGTAGCAGAGAGAACAGTCTATGACTTGGGTGGCTGGAGTCTGAAAATGTGTAGGGCCTTTCTCTGACACCGCCTGGTATAGATGTCCTGGATGGCAGGATGCTCAGCCTCAGTGATGTACTGGGCTGAACGGGATACCCTTGGGATACCCTTGCGGTCAGATGCCAACCACTTTTCTGTGGTTAAATGCGGTGGTTTGCGCTTTCAGGTTTGCACAAATGCTGCCATCTAGCCACAGTTTTTGGTTTGGGTAAGGTAATAGTCACAGTGGGAACAACACCTATACACTTCCTGATGAACTCAGTCACCGTGTCAGTGTAAACGTCAATGTTATTCTCAGAGGCTACCTGGAACATATCCCAGTCCACGAGATCAAAAGGGTCTTGAACCATGGATTACGATTGGTCAGACCAGGGTTGAATAGACCTTAGCACGGGTACTTCCTGCTTGAGTTGTCGTCTAAAGGAAGGGTAGCAGAATGGAGTCGTGATCTGATTTATCGAAGGAAGTGCGGGGAAGGGCCTTGTAGCCATCCCGGAAGGGAGAGTAACAATGGTCAATAGTTTTTGAAGAGCGAGTACTACAGGCAATGTGTTGATAGAACTTCGGTAGCGTTTTCCTCAGATTTGCTTTGTTAAAGTCCCCAGCTACAATAAATGTGGCCTCAGGATGTGGTTTCCAGCGTGCACAAAGTCCAGTGGATGAACAAGATGCTAAACTAAAGGACTGTTTTGCTAGCACACACTGGAATTTGCTCCGGGATTCTTCCGATGGCATTGAGGAGTACCCCACATCAGTCTCTGGCTTCATCAATAAGTGCCTCGATGACGTCGTCCTCACAGTGACTGTACGTACATACCCAAACCAGAAGCCATGGATTACAGGCAACATCCGCACTGAGCTAAAGGGCAGAGCTGCCACTTTCAAGAAGCAGGACTCTAACCCGGACGCTTATAAGAAATCCCGCTATGCCCTCCGACGAACCATCAAACAGGCAAAGAGTCAATACAGGACTAAGATTGAATCCTACTACACCGGCTCTGACGCTCGTCGGATGTGGCAGGGCTTGCAAACTATTACAGACTACAAAGGGAAGCACAGCCGCGAGCTGCCCAGTGACACGGGCCTACCAGACGAGCTAAATTACTTCTGTGCTCGTGTCGAGGCAAGTAACACTGAAACATGCATGAGAGCATCAGCTGTTCCGGGCGACTGTGTGATCACGCTCTCCGTAGCCGATGTGAGTAAGACCTTTAAAACAGGTCAACAGTCACAAGGCCGCAGGGCCAGACGGATTACCAGGATGTGTACTCCGAGCATGCGCTGACCAACTGGCAAGTGTCTTCACTGACATTTTGAACATGTCCCTGACTGAGTCTGTAATAGCAACATGTTTCAAGCAGACCACCATAGCCCTGTGCCCAAGAACACTAAGGTAACCTGCCTAAATGACTACCGACCCGTAACACTCACGTCTGTAGCCATGAAGTGCTTTGAAAGGCTGGTCAGGGCTCACATCAACACCATTATCCCAGAAACCCTAGACCCACTCCAATTTACATACCGCCCCAACAGATCCACAGATGATGCACTCGATTGCGCTCCAGACTGCCCTTTCACACCTGGACAAAAGGAACACCTATGTGAAAATACTATTCATTAACTACAGCTCAGCATTCAACACCATAGTGCCCTCAAAGCTCATCACTAAGCTAAGGACCCTGGGACTAAACACCTCCCTCTGCAACTGGATCCTGGACTTCCTGACGGGCCGCACCCAGGTGGTAAGGGTAGGTAACAGCACATCCACCACACTGATCCTCAACACGGGGGCCCCTCAGGGGTGCGTGCTCAGTCCCCTTCTGTACTCCCTGTTCACTCATGACTGCATGGCCATGCACGACTCCAACACCATCATTAAGTTTGCAGACAACACAACAGTGGTAGGCCTGATCACTGACAACAACGATCCAGTTGCAAAAACTTTTATTTTTTTTAGGTGTTCTTACCTAAAACTGCATTTCACTAAGGTCTACACCTGGCCGTGTGGTCCAGGACAACAACCTCTCCCTCAACATGATCAAGACAAAGGAGATGATTGTGGTCTACAGGAAAAAGAAGAGGACCGAGCACGCCCCCATTCTCATCGATGGGGCTGTTGTGGAGCAGGTTGAGAGCTTCAAGTTCCTGGGTGTCCACATCACCAACAAACTAACATGGTCCAAGCACACCAAGACAGTCGTGAAGAGGGCACGACAAAACCTATTCCCCCTAAGGAGACTGAAAAGATTTGGCATGGGTCCTCAGATCCTCAAAAGGTTCTACAGCTGCACCATCGAGAGCATCCTGACTGGTTGCATCACTGCTTGGTATGGCAACTGCTCGGCCTCCGACCGCAAGGCACTACAGAGGGTAGTGCGTAAGGCCCAGTACATCACTGGGACCAAGCTTCTACCCACATGTCCTCAGTTACCTCAACTAACCGGTGCCCCCGCACATTGACTCGGTACCGGCACCCCCTGTATATAGCCTTGCTACTGTTATTTTACTGCTGCTCTTTAATTATTTGTTACTTTTATTTTTTTTAGGTGTTCTTACCTAAAACTGCATTTCACTAAGGTCTACACCTGTTGTATTCGGAGCATGTCACAAATATAATTTGATTTGAAGGCGAGGTCAGTACAGGTGCATCAAAGCTGGGACAGAGAGACTGAAAAACAGCTTCTATCTGAAGGCCATCAGACTGTTAAATAGCCATCACTAGCCGGCTACCACCCGGTTATGTAACCCTGCACCTTAGAGGCTGCTGCCCTATAGACTTGAAATCACTGGCCACTTTAATAATGGAACACTAGTCACTTTAATAATGTTTACATACTGCTTTCCTCATCTCATATGTACAGTGGGGAGAACAAGTATTTGATACACTGCCGAAAATCCAGAAAA
Source organism: Coregonus lavaretus (assembly GCF_964263955.1). NCBI lineage: Eukaryota > Metazoa > Chordata > Actinopteri > Salmoniformes > Salmonidae > Coregonus > Coregonus lavaretus. Next base: position 1,502,972 of record NC_139999.1, on the reverse strand, counting down.
TCACATTGTATGATTTTTAAGTAATTCATTTGCATTTTATTGCATGACATAAGTATTTGATCACCTACCAACCAGTAAGAATTCCGGCTCTCACAAACCTGTTAGTTTTTCTTTAAGAAGCCCTCCTGTTCTCCACTCATTACCTGTATTAACTGCACCTGTTTGAACTTGTTACCTGTATAAAAGACACCTGTCCACACACTCAATCAAACAGACTCCAACCTCTCCACAATGGCCAAGACCAGAGAGCTGTGTAAGGACATCAGGGATAAAATTGTAGACCTGCACAAGGCTGGGATGGGCTACAGGACAATAGGCAAGCAGCTTGGTGAGAAGGCAACAACCGTTGGTGCAATTATTAGAAAATGGAAGAAGTTCAAGATGACGGTCAATCACCCTCGGTCTGGAGCTCCATGCAAGATCTCACCTCGTGGGGCATCAATGATCATGAGGAAGGTGAGGGATCAGCCCAGAACTACACGGCAGGACCTGGTCAATGACCTGAAGAGAGCTGGGACCACAGTCTCAAAGAAAACCATTAGTAACACACTACGCCGTCATGGATTAAAATCCTGCAGCGCACGCAAGGTCCCCCTGCTCAAGCCAGCGCATGTCCAGGCCCGTCTGAAGTTTGCCAATGACCATCTGGATGATCCAGAGGAGGAATGGGAGAAGGTCATGTGGTCTGATGAGACAAAAATAGAGCTTTTTGGTCTAAACTCCACTCGCCGTGTTTGGAGGAAGAAGAAGGATGAGTACAACCCCAAGAACACCATCCCAACCGTGAAGCATGGAGGTGGAAACATCATTCTTTGGTGATGCTTTTCTGCAAAGGGGACAGGACGACAGCACCGGGAGGATGGATGGGGCCATGTATCGCGAGATCTTGGCCAACAACCTCCTTCCCTCAGTAAGAGCATTGAAGATGGGTCGTGGCTGGGTCTTCCAGCATGACAACGACCCGAAACACACAGCCAGGGCAACTAAGGAGTGGCTCCGTAAGAGGCATCTCAAGGTCCTGGAGTGGCCTAGCCAGTCTCCAGACCTGAACCCAATAGAAAATCTTTGGAGGGAGCTGAAAGTCCATATTGCCCAGCGACAGCCCCGAAACCTGAAGGATCTGGAGGAGGTCTGTATGGAGGAGTGGGCCAAAATCCCTGCTGCATTGTGTGCAAACCTGGTCAAGACCTACAGGAAATGTTGATCTCTGTAATTGCAAACAAAGGTTTCTGTACCAAATATTAAGTTCTGCTTTTCTGATGTATCAAATACTTATGTCATGCAATAAAATGAAAACGAATTACTTAAAAATCATACATTGTGATTTTCTGGATTTTTGTTTTAGATTCTGTCTCTCACAGTTGAAGTGTACCTATGATAAAAAATTACAGACCTAAAACCTGCAAAATCAGCAGTGTATCAAATACTTGTTCTCCCCACTGTATATACTGTATTCTATTCTACTGTATTTTAGTCAAACCACTCCGACATTGTTCATCCTAATATTTATATATTCCTTAATTCCATTATTTTACTTTTAGATGTGTGTGTATTGTTGTGAATTGTTAGATACTACTGCACTGTTGGAGCTAGGAACACAAGCGTTTCGCTACAGCCGCAATAACATCTGCTAAACACGTGTATGTGAGAAATAGAAATGTGACCTCTATTGGCAGTGACCTCAACCCACCCAATAATAGCTCCTTTCCCCTGAATTGTACACTCCACCTGTTCCCTACTTCCCACAAATCTAAAAGCATTGGAGTGGCGGAGACATAGACTGGGAAGTTCTCACTATTTCTTATACCAGTCACTTCCTTTCGATTCAGTGAAGTGAAGTGAACGAGTGCACAGTTTGGGAGGAAGAACAGATCATTGGGATGCGAACCTTGTTGTATAGGTCTCCTACGTGTAGAACAGATGTAACTCTTGTTGTATAGGTCCCCTATGTGTACCATTGAGATGGACGTACTTGATCCAGCGCCACTGAAGGACCTACTTGATCCAGCGCCACTGAAGGACCTACTTGATCCAGCGCCACTGAAGGACCTACTTGATCCAGCGCCACTGAAGGACCTACTTGATCCAGCGCCACTGAAGGACCTACTTGATCCAGCGCCACTGAAGGACGTACTTGATCCAGCACCACTGAAGGACGTACTTGATTCAGCACCACTGAAGGACACACACTTCAGCACAGTATTTTGCATTTAGTATTTTATTATGGATCCCCATTAATTCCTGCCAAGGCAGCAGCTACTCTTCCTGGGGTCCAGCAAAATTAAGGCAGTTATACAATTTTAAACACATTACATTCACAACATTAAGTGTGTGCCCTCAGGCCCCTACTCCACCACATATCTACAGTACAACAATCCATGTGTATAGTGCGTATGTTGTGTGTTTGTATGCACGTGTCTACGTTTGTGTCTCTTCACAGTCCCCGCTGTTCCATAAGGTGGATTTGTACCATTTTTTTTTTTATATAATCTGATTCTACTGCTTGCATCAGTTACCTGATGTGGAATAGAGTTTCATGTAGTCATGGCTCTATGTATTACTGTGCGCCTCCCATAGTCTGTTCTGGACTTGGGGACTGTGAAGAGACCTCTGGTGACATGTCTTGTGGGGTATGCATAGGTGTCCAAGCTATGTGCTAGTATTTTAAAAACAGACAGCTCAGTACATTCAGCTTGTCAACAACTCTTACAAAAACAAGCAGTGATGAAGTCAATCTCTCTTCCACTCTAAGCCAGGAGAGACTGACATGCATGTCATTAATGTTAGCTCTCCGTGTACTTTCAGGTGGTATGTAACGTTCAGACTATCCACACTCCAACACAGTAGCAGGTGGTATGTAACGTTCAGACTATCCACATTCCAACACAGTAGCAGGTAGTATGTAACGTTCAGACTATCCACACTCCAGTACAGTAGCAGGTGGTATGTAACGTTCAGACTATCCACACTCCAGTAAAGTAGCAGATGGTATGTAACGTTCAGACTATCCAAACTCCAACACAGTAGCAGGTGGTATGTAACGTTCAGACTATCCACACTCCAACACAGTAGCAGGTGGTATGTAACGTTCAGACTATCCACACTCCAACACAGTAGCAGGTGGTATGTAACGTTCAGACTATCCACACTCCAGTACAGTAGCAGGTGGTATGTAACGTTCAGACTATCCACACTCCAACACAGTAGCAGGTGGTATGTAACGTTCAGACTATCCACACTCCAACACAGTAGCAGGTGGTATGTAACGTTCAGACTATCCACACTCCAGTACAGTAGCAGGTGGTATGTAACGTTCAGACTATCCACACTCCAGTACAGTAGAAGGTGTTATGTAACGTTCAGACTATCCACACTCCAGTACAGTAGCAGGTGGTATGTAACGTTCAGACTATCCACACTCCAACACAGTAGCAGGTGGTATGTAACGTTCAGACTATCCACACTCCAACACAGTAGCAGGTGGTATGTAACGTTCAGACTATCCACACTCCAACACAGTAGCAGGTGGTATGTAACGTTCAGACTATCCACACTCCAACACAGTAGCAGGTGGTATGTAACGTTCAGACTATCCACACTCCAGTACAGTAGCAGGTGGTATGTAACGTTCAGACTATCCACACTCCAGTACAGTAGCAGGTGGTATGTAACGTTCAGACTATCCACACTCCAGTACAGTAGCAGGTGGTATGTAACGTTCAGACTATCCACACTCCAGTACAGTAGCAGGTGGTATGTAACGTTCAGACTATCCACACTCCAGTACAGTAGCAGGTGGTATGCAACGTTCAGACTATCCACACTCCAGTACAGTAGCAGGTGGTATGCAACGTTCAGACTATCCACACTCCAACACAGTAGCAGGTGGTATGTAACGTTCAGACTATCCACACTCCAACACAGTAGCAGGTGGTATGTAACGTTCAGACTATCCACACTCCAGTACAGTAGCAGGTGGTATGTAACGTTCAGACTATCCACACTCCAGTACAGTAGCAGGTGGTATGTAACGTTCAGACTATCCACACTCCAGTACAGTAGCAGGTGGTATGTAACGTTCAGACTATCCACACTCCAGTACAGTAGCAGGTGGTATGTAACGTTCAGACTATCCACACTCCAGTACAGTAGCAGGTGGTATGTAACGTTCAGACTATCCACACTCCAACACAGTAGCAGGTGGTATGTAACGTTCAGACTATCCACACTCCAGTACAGTAGCAGGTGGTATGTAACGTTCAGACTATCCACACTCCAGTACAGTAGCAGGTGGTATGTAACGTTCAGACTATCCACACTCCAGTACAGTAGCAGGTGGTATGTAACGTTCAGACTATCCACACTCCAGTACAGTAGCAGGTGGTATGTAACGTTCAGACTATCCACACTCCAGTACAGTAGCAGGTGGTATGTAACGTTCAGACTATCCACACTCCAGTACAGTAGCAGGTGGTATGTAACGTTCAGACTATCCACACTCCAACACAGTAGCAGGTGGTATGTAACGTTCAGACTATCCACACTCCAGTACAGTAGCAGGTGGTATGCAACGTTCAGACTATCCACACTCCAACACAGTAGCAGGTGGAATATAACGTTCAGACTATCCACACTCCAGTACAGTAGCAGGTGGTATGTAACGTTCAGACTATCCACACTCCAGTACAGTAGCAGGTGGTATGTAACGTTCAGACTATCCACACTCCAGTACAGTAGCAGGTGGTATGTAACGTTCAGACTATCCACACTCCAGTACAGTAGCAGGTGGTATGTAACGTTCAGACTATCCACACTCCAGTACAGTAGCAGGTGGTATGTAACGTTCAGACTATCCACACTCCAGTACAGTAGCAGGTGGTATGTAACGTTCAGACTATCCACACTCCAGTACAGTAGCAGGTGGTATGTAACGTTCAGACTATCCACACTCCAGTACAGTAGCAGGTGGTATGTAACGTTCAGACTATCCACACTCCAACACAGTAGCAGGTGGTATGTAACGTTCAGACTATCCACACTCCAGTACAGTAGCAGGTGGTATGCAACGTTCAGACTATCCACACTCCAACACAGTAGCAGGTGGAATATAACGTTCAGACTATCCACACTCCAGTACAGTAGCAGGTGGTATGTAACGTTCAGACTATCCACACTCCAGTACAGTAGCAGGTGGTATGTAACGTTCAGACTATCCACACTCCAACACAGTAGCAGGTGGTATGTAACGTTCAGACTATCCACACTCCAGTACAGTAGCAGTTGGTATGTAACGTTCAGACTATCCACACTCCAACACAGTAGCAGGTGGTATGTAACGTTCAGACTATCCACACTCCAGTACAGTAGCAGGTGGTATGTAACGTTCAGACTATCCACACTCCAGTACAGTAGCAGGTGGTATGCAACGTTCAGACTATCCACACTCCAACACAGTAGCAGGTGGTATGTAACGTTCAGACTATCCACACTCCAGTACAGTAGCAGGTGGTATGTAACGTTCAGACTATCCACACTCCAGTACAGTAGCAGGTGGTATGTAACGTTCAGACTATCCACACTCCAGTACAGTAGCAGGTGGTATGTAACGTTCAGACTATCCACACTCCAGTACAGTAGCAGGTGGTATGTAACGTTCAGACTATCCACACTCCAGTACAGTAGCAGGTGGTATGTAACGTTCAGACTATCCACACTCCAACACAGTAGCAGGTGGTATGTAACGTTCAGACTATCCACACTCCAGTACAGTAGCAGGTGGTATGTAACGTTCAGACTATCCACACTCCAGTACAGTAGCAGGTGGTATGTAACGTTCAGACTATCCACACTCCAGTACAGTAGCAGGTGGTATGTAACGTTCAGACTATCCACACTCCAGTACAGTAGCAGGTGGTATGTAACGTTCAGACTATCCACACTCCAGTACAGTAGCAGGTGGTATGTAACGTTCAGACTATCCACACTCCAACACAGTAGCAGGTGGTATGTAACGTTCAGACTATCCACACTCCAGTACAGTAGCAGGTGGTATGTAACGTTCAGACTATCCACACTCCAACACAGTAGCAGGTGGTATGTAACGTTCAGACTATCCACACTCCAGTACAGTAGCAGTTGGTATGTAACGTTCAGACTATCCACACTCCAGTACAGTAGCAGTTGGTATGTAACGTTCAGACTATCCACACTCCAGTACAGTAGCAGGTGGTATGTAACGTTCAGACTATCCACACTCCAACACAGTAGCAGGTGGTATGTAACGTTCAGACTATCCACACTCCAACACAGTAGCAGGTGGTATGTAACGTTCAGACTATCCACACTCCAACACAGTAGCAGGTGGTATGTAACGTTCAGACTATCCACACTCCAACACAGTAGCAGGTGGTATGTAACGTTCAGACTATCCACACTCCAGTACAGTAGCAGTTGGTATGTAACGTTCAGACTAGCCACACTCCAGTACAGTAGCAGTTGGTATGTAACGTTCAGACTATCCACACTCCAGTACAGTAGCAGGTGGTATGTAACGTTCAGACTATCCACACTCCAACACAGTAGCAGGTGGTATGTAACGTTCAGACTATCCACACTCCAGTACAGTAGCAGGTGGTATGTAACGTTCAGACTATCCACACTCCAGTACAGTAGCAGGTGGTATGCAACGTTCAGACTATCCACACTCCAACACAGTAGCAGGTGGTATGTAACGTTCAGACTATCCACACTCCAGTACAGTAGCAGGTGGTATGTAACGTTCAGACTATCCACACTCCAACACAGTAGCAGGTGGTATGTAACGTTCAGACTATCCACACTCCAGTACAGTAGCAGGTGGTATGTAACGTTCAGACTATCCACACTCCAGTACAGTAGCAGGTGGTATGTAACGTTCAGACTATCCACACTCCAGTACAGTAGCAGGTGGTATGTAACGTTCAGACTATCCACACTCCAGTACAGTAGCAGGTGGTATGTAACGTTCAGACTATCCACACTCCAACACAGTAGCAGGTGGTATGTAACGTTCAGACTATCCACACTCCAGTACAGTAGCAGGTGGTATGTAACGTTCAGACTATCCACACTCCAACACAGTAGCAGGTGGCATGTAACGTTCAGACTATCCACACTCCAGTACAGTAGCAGGTGGTATGTAACGTTCAGACTATCCACACTCCAACACAGTAGCAGGTGGTATGTAACGTTCAGACTATCCACACTCCAACACAGTAGCAGGTGGTATGTAACGTTCAGACTATCCACACTCCAACACAGTAGCAGGTGGTATGTAACGTTCAGACTATCCACACTCCAGTACAGTAGCAGGTGGTATGTAACGTTCAGACTATCCACACTCCAACACAGTAGCAGGTGGTATGTAACGTTCAGACTATAAACACTCCAGTACAGTAGCAGGTGGTATGTAACGTTCAGACTATCCACACTCCAGTACAGTAGCAGGTGGTATGTAACGTTCAGACTATCCACACTCCAACACAGTAGCAGGTGGTATGTAACGTTCAGACTATCCACACTCCAGTACAGTAGCAGGTGGTATGTAACGTTCAGACTATCCACACTCCAACACAGTAGCAGGTGGTATGTAACGTTCAGACTATCCACACTCCAACACAGTAGCAGGTGGTATGCAACGTTCAGACTATCCACACTCCAACACAGTAGCAGGTGGTATGTAACGTTCAGACTATCCACACTCCAACACAGTAGCAGGTGGTATGTAACGTTCAGACTATAAACACTCCAGTACAGTAGCAGGTGGTATGTAACGTTCAGACTATAAACACTCCAGTACAGTAGCAGGTGGTATGTAACGTTCAGACTATCCACACTCCAGTACAGTAGGTGGTATGTAACGTTCAGACTATCCACACTCCAGTACAGTAGCAGGTGGTATGTAACGTTCAGACTATCCACACTCCAGTACAGTAGCAGGTGGTATGTAACGTTCAGACTATCCACACTCCAACACAGTAGCAGGTGGTATGTAACGTTCAGACTATCCACACTCCAGTACAGTAGCAGGTGGTATGTAACGTTCAGACTATCCACACTCCAGTACAGTAGCAGGTGGTATGTAACGTTCAGACTATCCACACTCCAACACAGTAGCAGGTGGTATGTAACGTTCAGACTATCCACACTCCAACACAGTAGCAGGTGGTATGTAACGTTCAGACTATCCACACTCCAACACAGTAGCAGGTGGTATGTAACGTTCAGACTATCCACACTCCAGTACAGTAGCAGGTGGTATGTAACGTTCAGACTATCCACACTCCAACACAGTAGCAGGTGGTAAGTAACGTTCAGACTATCCACACTCCAACACAGTAGCAGGTGGTATGTAACGTTCAGACTATCCACACTCCAGTACAGTAGCAGGTGGTATGTAACGTTCAGACTATCCACACTCCAACACAGTAGCAGGTGGTATGTAACGTTCAGACTATCCACACTCCAGTACAGTAGCAGGTGGTATGTAACGTTCAGACTATCCACACTCCAGTACAGTAGCAGGTGGTATGTAACGTTCAGACTATCCACACTCCAGTACAGTAGCAGGTGGTATGTAACGTTCAGACTATCCACACTCCAACACAGTAGCAGGTGGTATGTAACGTTCAGACTATCCACACTCCAACACAGTAGCAGGTGGTATGTAACGTTCAGACTATCCACACTCCAACACAGTAGCAGGTGGTATGTAACGTTCAGACTATCCACACTCCAACACAGTAGCAGGTGGTATGTAACGTTCAGACTATCCACACTCCAGTACAGTAGCAGGTGGTATGCACCTTTTCAGTTTGTTTACAAATATGCTGTCACAGAAGAAGCGATAATGGAAAGATAGCGGGCTCTTTCCAACACCGATGTGTACCCATATACTACACAACACACATTGTCGTGTACCATATACCTGACATCATCGTTGTGCGTGTACCTTTGCGGGTGTTCTCTGTGACGTCGACGCCGAACTGGATGAAGTCACCAGAGAGGACCTCACAGGGAGGACTCTCCTCCGTGCCCCGGCTCAGACGCTGGCTGTTGATAAACGTTCCGTTACTGCTCTTAGTGTCCTGGAGGTAGAACTGAAATACAGAGAGGAGGAATACAAGGTCACGATCCTATAGAGCCAGTTACAATTCTATAGTTTAGGGCTGGGAATTGCCAGGGACCTTACGATACGATATTATCACGATACTTTGGTGCCGATACGATATTCATTACGATGTTCCAAACATATTGCTCACCATATGTCTGCTGCAGAGGGACAAGAGAGAGCCATGACAACACAAGTTTGGAAATATACTGAACAAAATAATAAATGCAACAATTTCAAAAGATTTTACTGAGTTACCGTTCATATAAACAAATCAGTCTATTGAAATAAATTAATTATGCCCCCCCCCCCCCCCCCCGACGATCCCGCAGGTGAAGAAGCCGGATGTGGAGGTCCTGGGCTGGCGTGGTTACATATGGTTTGCAGTTGTGAGGCCGGTTGGACGTACTGCCAAATTCTCTAAAAACGACGTTAGAGGCGGCTTATGGTAGAGAAATTTAAATTCAATTCTCCGGCAACAGCTCTGGTGGACATTCCTGCAGTCAGTATGCCACTTGCATTGTGTTGTGACAAAACGGCACATTTTAGAGTGTCCTTTTTTTGTCCGCAGCACAAGGTGCACATATGTAATGATGTTTAATCAGCTTCTTGATAATCCATCCAACTGACAGGTGTGGCATATCTTGGCAAAGGAGAAATGCTCACTAATAAGGTATGTAAACAAATTTGTAAACAAAATGAGAGAAATAAGCTTTTCGTGCGTTTGGACAATTTCAGGGATCTTTTATCTTAGCTTATGAAACATGGGACCAACACTTTACATGTTGAGTTTATATTTTTGTTCTGTATAGAATGAAAAATTAAGGCTGATGTTCTGTGGTCAGAGAAGATAGGACGGACACCCGCTACATTATCAGCACGGTCTGGTTTGTCCTTCAAGCAGCGAGAGGGCTTAACTGTAAGTCGCTCTGGATAAGAGCGTCTGCTAAATGACGTAACTGTAAATGTAAATGGATATAGTCTACTGCTTTTTAAAGCAGTACTAGCAGGAAGAGCAAGACTGCATTTCAAGTAAGGGGTGTGTCTACATTCAACTCTAGGCCTGCTGCACCTACAATGCTGTTCAAACTAAGACGTTCAGGTTAATCCCTAGCAACAAGAAGCACAACATGGCACAGACACCTAACTTATAAAACAGCCATTTAAATCTACTTCCGACTAAGTTTCCCAGGGATTTGAGGGAGAGGACTGGGTTATAGCTGCCCCGAAATCAGTTTAACAAACGTACTAGTTGATTATGTAGGCCTACTGATGTGGAGTGGGTGGAGGACAGTAACAGGTATGGTAAACATTCAGAGATAACCACACATTATCTGGCTGTCAACGTTTTAATCACGTTGACCCACTGACATGACCTAGTCCAACTGAAGCCCAGGGTTTCTCAGGTTGGCCGATGTGTGCCAACTGTGCTAAACTGTACCCAGTCCAGGACTCACTGATCGGATGGGTTTCTCAGGTTGGCCGATGTGTGCCAACTGTGCTAAACTGTACCCAGTCCAGGACTCACTGATCGGATGGGTTTCTCAGGTTGGCCGATGTGTGCCAACTGTGCTAAACTGTACCCAGTCCAGGACTCACTGATCGGATGGGTTTCTCAGGTTGGCCGATGTGTGCCAACTGTGCTAAACTGTACCCAGTCCAGGACTCACTGATCGGATGGGTTTCTCAGGTGACCAGGAAGTCCGGTGAGATGAGATGAACCAATACCAGCCCTCTAACTTTCCACTCACAACACTGCCCTGTGAAAGTAACATCAACGCCTGACAACTACAACCTTTTCGTCAAGGAAAACTGTAGCTCAGCTGGTAGAGCATGGCGCTTGTAACGCCAGGGTAGTGGGTTCGATCCCCGGGACCACCCATACGTAAAAAAGTATGCACACATGACTAAGTCGCATTGGATAAAAGCATCTGCTAAATGGCTTATTATTATTATCAAACCTAAACCTATTCTTGGGTGTGTGAATCACGTGCAGCTTCTACTACAGAACTGGATTGATGTTCATGTGGGTACATGAGAAAGGCCTTGGGGGAGGTATGTAATGCATGTAGGGTGGGGTGCCGTCTTGGGTTGTCAATCTAGCAGGCAGCTGGGGGTGTACGTTTGTTTTGTATGTTGGTCTTGCATTAACCGTCTTTATCCAGGCTCATTAGCTTTCTGAGATCCTTAGAGATTTCCTAGCAACTGTGGCCCAGGCAATTTGCAGTGGTATTCAAAGTCCCCAAAACGTTTAAAATGTTTGAGAGAGAGATTTAGAAAAATACTTTTTTATTGAGTAAATGTATTTATTGGTTCCTTTTCATTTTGATAAGAGATGAAAATACAATTAATTTAAGGTTATTGGTTGATATAAAAATCAAACTGTAGAGTTTAGATTAGATTTGGGTCGCAAATAAATTATTGGGGGGAAAATGCACTACTTTGACCCATGGGGAATAGAATGCCATTTGGGAAGCAGACTATAAACCTCCCCTGGATGTCCGGGAAGCAGACTATAAACCTCCCCTGGTTGTCCGGGAAGCAGACTATAAACCTCCCCTGGATGTCCGGGAAGCAGACTATAAACCTCCCCTGGATGTCCGGGAAGCAGACTATAAACCTCCCCTGGATGTCCGGGAAGCAGACTATAAACCTCCCCTGGATGTCCGGGAAGCAGACTATAAACCTCCCCTGGATGTCCGGGAAGCAGACTATAAACCTCCCCTGCATGTCCCACGTTCTTATTTATTTAGGAGTTTAACACACAAAGCTGGTGACTGATGTGGTGTACTCCTCAATGCCATCGGATGAATCCCGGAACATATTCCAGTCTGTGCTAGCAAAACAGTCCTGTAGTTTAGCATCCACGTCATCAGACCATTTCCGTATTGAGAGCTTTACTGGTACTTCCTGTGTGAGTTTTTGCTTGTAAGCAGGTATCTGGAAGACATTCAATTCTCTGGCAACAGCTCTGGTGGACATTTCTGCAGTCAGCATGCCAATTGCGCACTCCCTCAAAACTTGAGACGTCTGTGGCATTGTGTTGTGTGATAAAACTGCACATTTTAGAGTGGCCTTTTACTGTTACCAGCACAAGGTGCACCTGTGTAATGATCATGCTGTTTAATCAGCTTCTTGATATGCCACACCTGTCAGGTGGATGGATTATCTTGGCAAAAGATAAATGCTCACTAGCAGGGATGTAAACAAATTTGCACACCAACTTTGAGAGAAATAAGCTTTTTGTGCATATGGAACATTTCTGGGATCTTTTATTTCAGCTCATGAAACATGGGACCAACACTTTACGTTGCGTTTATATTTTTGTTCAGTATAGTTTGGTCTACAGCTTATCATGAGGTATTCTAACTCAGGCGAACAGAACATCGAAACGTCCTTAATATTAGAGATTGTGCTCCACCAGCTGTTGTTAACGAAGAGACACCCCTCCCCCCTAACCTTAACCTGCAGTATGGTCTTGAAGATGCATAGAAAATCCAGCTAGCTGTATATTAGTTATGTCCTTGTTTAACCACGACTCAGCGAAACATAGGAGATTACAGTTCTTCAGGTCCTGTTGATGGGATGGTCTTAAACGCAGCTCATCCAGTTTGCCCTCCAGTGATTGTACGTTCGCCAACAGAAAGGAGGGTAGAGGTGGATTATTTATTCGCCAACATAGTTTTGCCAGTCACGTGCCCAAGACCCTGTCTAAATCCCCATCACCCAGTCACGTGCCCAAGACCCTGTCTAAATTCCCATCACCCAGTCACGTACCCAAGACCCTGTCTAAATCCCCATCACCCAGTCACGTGCCCAAGACCCTGTCTAAATCCCCATCACCCAGTCACGTACCCAAGACCCTGTCTAAATCCCCATCACCCAGTCACGTGCCCAAGACCCTGTCTAAATCACCATCACCCAGTCACGTGCCCAAGACCCTGTCTAAATCACCATCACCCAGTCACGTGCCCAAGACCCTGTCTAAATCCCCATCACCCAGTCACGTGCCCAAGACCCTGTCTAAATCACCATCACCCCGTCACGTGCCCAAGACCCTGTCTAAATCACCATCACCCAGTCACATGCCCAAGACCCTGTCTAAATCACCATCACCCAGTCACGTGCCCAAGACCCTGTCTAAATCACCATCACCCAGTCACGTGCCCAAGACCCTGTCTAAATCACCATCACCCCGTCACGTGCCCAAGACCCTGTCTAAATCCCCATCACCCAGTCACGTGCCCAAGACCCTGTCTAAATCACCATCACCCAGTCACGTGCCCAAGACCCTGTCTAAATCCCCCAGTCACGTGCCCAAGACCCTGTCTAAATCCCCATCACCCAGTCACGTGCCCAAGACCCTGTCTAAATCCCCCAGTCACGTGCCCAAGACCCTGTCTAAATCACCATCACCCAGTCACATGCCCAAGACCCTGTCTAAATCACCATCACCCCGTCACGTACCCAAGACCCTGTCTAAATCACCATCACCCCGTCACGTGCCCAAGACCCTGTCTAAATCCCCATCACCCCGTCACGTGCCCAAGACCCTGTCTAAATCACCATCGCCCAGTCACATGCCCAAGACCCTGTCTAAATCACCATCACCCAGTCACGTGCCCAAGACCCTGTCTAAATCACCATCACCCCGTAGCCACTCCCATCCGTAGCCATGAAATGCTTTGAAAGGGTGGTCATGTCTCACATCCCAGAACCACTCCAATTCTCATACCGCCCCAACAGATCAACGGATGACGCAATCTCTATTGCGCTCCACACTGCCCTCTCCCACCTGGAGAAGAGGAACACCTATGTGGAGAATGCTGTTCACTGACTACTGTCCAAGCGCATCACTAAGCTGAAGACCCTGGGACCGAACACCTCCCTCTGCAACTGGATCCTGGACTTCCTGACGGGCCGCCCCCAGGTGGTAAGGGTAGGCAACAACACATCTGCCACGCTGATCCTCAACATAGGGGCCCCTCAGGGGTGCGTGCTGAGTCCCCTCCTGTACTCCCTGTTCACCCATGACTGCATGGCCAAGCATGACTCCAACACCACCATTAATTTGCAGACACAACAGTGGTAGGCCTGATCACCAACGACGATGATACAGACTATAGAGAGAAGGTCAGAGACCTGGCCGTGTGGTGCCAGGACAACGTCTTCCTCAACATCAGCAAGACAAAGGAGCTGATCATGGACTACAGGAAACGGAGGGCCGAGCACGCCCCCAGTCACATTGACGGGGCTGTAGTGGAGTGGGTTGAGAGCTTCAAGTTCCTCGGTGTCCAAATCACTAAGGATCTATCATTGTCCACACACACCCACACAGTCGTGAAGAAGGCACGACAACGCCTCTTCCCCCTCAGGAGGCTGAAAAGATTTGGCGTGGGCTCTCAGACCTCAAAGGTTATACAGCTGCACCATTGAGAGCATCTTGACTGGCTGCATCACCGCCTGGTATGGCAACTGCTTGGCATCCGACCGCAAGGCGCTACAGAGGGTAGTGCGTACGGTCCAGTAAATCACTGGGGCCGAGCACCCTGCCATCCAGGACCTCTATACCAGGCGGTGTCAGAGGAAGGCCCTAAAAATTGTCAAAGACGCCAGCCACCCAAGTCATAGACTGTTCTCTGCTACTACATGGCAAGCGGTACTGATGCACCAAGTCTGGAACGAACAGGACCCTGAACAGCTTCTAACCCTGTGCCATTAAACCCCTACAACTCATCCAGAATGCCGCAGCCCGTCTGGTGTTCAACCTTCCCAAGTTCTCTCACGTCACCCTGCTCCTCCGCACACTCCACTGGCTTCCAGTTGAAGCTCGCATCTGTTACAAGACCATGGTGCTTGCCTATGGAGCAGTGAGGGGAACGGCACCTCCGTACCTTCAGGCTCTGATCAGTCCCTACACCCAAACGAGGGCATTGTGTTCTTCCACCTCTGGCCTGCTGGCTCCCCTTCCTCTGCGGAAGCATAGTTCCCGCTCAGCCCAGTCAAAACTGTTCGCTGCTCTGGCACCCCAATGGTGGAACAAGCTCCCTCACGACGCCAGGACAGCGGAGTCACTCACCACCTTCCGGAGACATTTGAAACCCCACCTCTTTAAGGAATACCTGGGATAGGATAAAGTAATCCTTCTACCCCCCCCCCCCCCCAAAAAAAAAAATAAGATATTGTAAAGTGGTTATCCCACTGGCTATAGGGTGAATGCACCTATTTGTAAGTCTCTCTGGATAAGTGTGTCTGCTAAATAACGTAAATGTAAATGTAACCCCAAGCCATAAGACTGATAAATATTTAACCAAATAGCTACCCGGACTATATGCATTGACCCTTGTTGCAACAACTTTGACTCATCACATACGCTGCTGCTACTATTTATTAGTAGGATAGGGGGGGTGGAAGGGAGGTGAGGGTAGGTGGAAGGGAGGTGAGGGTAGGGGGGGGTGGAAGGGAGGTGAGGGTAGGGGGGGTGGAAGGGAGGTGAGGGTAGGGGAGGTGGAAGGGAGGTGAGGGTAGGGGGGGGGTGGAAGGGAGGTGAGGGTAGGGGGGGGGTGGAAGGGAGGTGAGGGTAGGGGGGTGGGAAGGAAGGGAGGTGAGGGTAGGGGGGTGGGAAGGAAGGGAGGTGAGGGTAGGGGAGGTGGGAAGGAAGGGAGGTGAGGGTAGGGGAGGTGGGAAGGAAGGGAGGTGAGGGTAGGGGAGGTGGGAAGGGAGGGAGGTGAGGGGAGGTGGGAAGGGAGGGAGGTGAGGGTAGGGGGGTGGGAAGGAAGGGAGGTGAGGGTAGGGGGGTGGGAAGGAAGGGAGGTGAGGGTAGGGGGGTGGGAAGGAAGGGAGGTGAGGGTACGGGGGTGGGAAGGAAGGGAGGGTAGGGGGGGGTGGAAGGGAGGTGAGGGTAGGGGGGGGTGGAAGGGAGGTGAGGGTAGGGGGGGTGGAAGGGAGGTGAGGGTAGGGGAGGTGGAAGGGAGGTGAGGGTAGGGGAGGTGGAAGGGAGGTGAGGGTAGGGGGGGTGGAAGGGAGGTGAGGGTAGGGGAGGTGGAAGGGAGGTGAGGGTAGGGGGGGGTGGAAGGGAGGTGAGGGTGGGGGTGGGAAGGAAGGGAGGTGAGGGTACGGGGGTGGGAAGGAAGGGAGGTGAGGGTAGGGGAGGTGGGAAGGGAGGGAGGTGAGGGTAGGGGAGGTGGGAAGGGAGGGAGGTGAGGGTAGGGGGGTGGGAAGGAAGGGAGGTGAGGGTAGGGGGGTGGGAAGGAAGGGAGGTGAGGGTAGGGGGGGTGGAAGGAAGGAAGGAAGGGAGGTGAGGGTAGGGGGATGTGGAAGGAAGGAAGGGAGGTGAGGGTAGGGGGGGTGGGAAGGAAGGGAGGTGAGGGTAGGGGGTGGGAAGGGAGGTGAGGGTAGGGGGGTGGGAAGGGAGGTGAGGGTAGGGGGGTGGGAAGGGAGGTGAGGGTAGGGGGGTGGGAAGGGAGGTGAGGGTAGGAAGGGAGGTGAGGGTAGGGGGAGTGGAAGGGAGGTGAGGGTAGGAAGGGAGGTGAGGGTAGGGGGGGTGGAAGGGAGGTGAGGGTAGGGTAGGAAGGGAGGTGAGGGTAGGGGGGGTGGAAGGGAGGGAGGTGAGGGTAGGGGAGGTGGGAAGGGAGGTGAGGGTAGGGGGGTGGGAAGGAAAGGGGGGTGGGAAGGAAAGGGAGGTGGGAAGGAAAGGGAGGTGAGGGTAGGGGGGGTGGAAGGGAGGTGAGGGTAGGGGGGTGGGAAGGAAGGTGAGGGGTAGGGGAGTGGGAAGGAAGGTGAGGGTAGGGGAGTGGGAAGGAAGGTGAGGGTAGGGGGGTGGGAAGGAAGGTGAGGGTAGGGGGGTGGGAAGGAAGGTAAGGGAGGTGAGGGTGGGAAGGGAGGTGAGGGTGGGAAGGGAGGTGAGGGTAGGGGGGTGGGAAGGAAAGGGAGGTGAGGGTAGGGGGGGATAAGGGAGGTGAGGATAGGGGGGGTGGGAAAGAAGGTGAGGGTAGGGGGTGGGAAGGAAAGGGAGGTGAGGGTAGGAAGGAAAGGGAGGTGAGGGTAGGGGGGAGGGAGGTGAGGGTAGGGGGGAGGGAGGTGAGGGTAGGGGGGAGGGAGGTGAGGGTAGGGGGGAGGGAGGTGAGGGTAGGGGGGGAAGGGAGGTGAGGGTAGGGGGGGAAGGGAGGTGAGGGTAGGGGGGGAAGGGAGGTGAGGGTTGGGAGGGAGGTGAGGGTAGGGGGGGTGGGAAGGGAGGTGAGGGTGGGAGGGAGGGGAGGGAGGTGAGGGTGGGAGGGAGGTGAGGGTAGGAAGGGAGGTGAGGGTGGGAAGGGAGGTGAGGGTGGGAAGGGAGGTGAGGGTAGGGGGGGTGGGAAGGGAGGTGAGGGTAGGGGGGGAGGTGAGGGTAGGGGGGGAGGTGAGGGTGGGAAGGGAGGTGAGGGTGTTAGCTGACTGGTTGAGAGTAGGACTCACCTTGCCAGTCTTGTGATCGAACCAGACCAGGGCATGGTTCCGTGACAGAACCTTGCAGTCGAACGTCGCATTGTTCTGAGCGGGTCGGCATCGCGCCACAGAGCGCCCGATCTTGACTGGCTCGTCCAGGTAGACATGACGGTCCTGAAAAGGGTGTGAATTCGGACGGCAGGAGAAGACGGCCAGCGCTGAAGGCATTGATATTGTCTTGGGAGTGTTACTCCAACCAGCGATGAAAGACAAGGTTTCTTGATCCAGAATGACTAACTTCCTCGGCTGTTGTGTTAAACCATGTAACCTGGCTATTCTATTTTAATTTAGGCACTACTAGCGAGCTAATCATTTTGACGTGTTCTTCTTTTGATTCAACGAGACACGTAAAACCTCCTGTATAAACGTAACAATTACAAAATAAATATGTCTATCTTTCTACATTACGTCCAGTGAATGACTCAACACGACTACGTACAGGCCACAATACAGCACAGCCACAATCATATGACGATAGTAACAATCTAGAAAATATCTTCCCACGTCCATCAACATGTCTAGCGAGAGAAGCTATATTATGCCGCGCAGGTTAGCGGCAGGCAGCTAATCTTTAGCCCATCGGATAAATCCAGATAGCTAGTTCACACAATGTATCTGACCAAGGCTCGGTGTCCTATCCCTGCGCCTGCTGATGATACGGCTAGCCATTGAAACACACCCGCGGCTTAATAGGTCGTCAATAAGTGTTTTTTTCCATAGAGACTGAGTTAATATTAAGTTGTTTACCATACCCACTATGGACAGGTGGGAAATAGTGAGTATCTGAGGTTGTTTGCTAGCTAAAGGGCTACTAGCTAATGCAACCTCTAGCCACTCCCAACTCAGGCAGGCTAGCAGGCTAATATTGAGTTTCAGGGCCCCAAACAGCAACAAATCATTCTAATCGTCAAGCATAATGTTTCCAAACAGCTTCAAAGACAAACCTTAAAACTAAAACGAGTATTATAGAGGTAAGTAGAGATGGATAGGCCTCGTGCAATAACACCGTTAGTTATAAAAAGTAGCTAGCTATATGGCTAGTTAAGCTAACGCGCTAAGAACTTGTCATTTAGCTGGAACAGTAGTCGAGCCTCTTCGGGTGAATAGTCGTGATCAACTGGAAACGCCTGGATGGTGTTACTTTAGGCAAAATGGTGTTATTTTGACAAGCAACTCAAAACGAGTATGCAGTAAACTGGCCTCCTTTCAAAAGTTGACGTTAGCCGAGTCGGAAAGAGGCTAGGTGGTTAGCTGACTGACAGAGCAGACGCTGGCGCATCACCTGTCCAGTAATCTTCTGAAGATTCCAAGAAAAAACATGTTGCGTCGATGTTATAAAATGTCAGTCGAAACACCATCGATCGCAAAAATGTTTCAATTGCAGCTTTCCTTTAGTTTGAACTGGGTAAACCGTCTCCGTCAGTATCCGCCGCCATACTCTACATAACAAACACTAAACCACCGTCCCGCCCAACGGCATTCAGCGCACGCGACATGCACATGACGTCATTGGAGGCAGGAAGTTGACGAACTGCGGTCCAATCAAAAGAGACATGAATGGCACGCTGCAGCGTCCTCTGGAGCTCCGCTGGTAGAGCACGGCGCTGGTAACGCCCAGGGTAGTGGGTTCGATCCCCGGGACCACCCATACGTAAAAATGTATGCACACATGACTGTAAGTCGCTTTGGATAAAAGCGTCTGCTAAATGGCTTATTATTATTATGCATCCGGTTTGCAGTTGTCACTAGTTACCACAGCCACAAAGTCAAATTTGGCTAAATCTTTAAAATATAGGAGATAAAAAAAATAAAAAATAAGCTTTTGTCTTAATTTAAGGTTAGGTTTAGATTTTAAGAAGATAAATTGACTTCCTGTTTCGGTCGCATGGAGTGAGCACGGAACGCTGAGCCCCCGCTTAAATGTGAATTTACAAGAAGATTCTAAATCTAATCTATTTAATTTATCTGAATTTAGGTAACATTAACGAGTTTCTGTCCCGCGTAAACGGGACAAACAGAAGAAAGAACAATGATCAGAAACCGCAATGGAGGGCACCTATTGCACATTGACTAGAAACCGGGTGGTATACGCTGCAAATTGCAAAGTGGTTTGAGGAGAACACTTACATTTTGTCAAGGCGGAGATGAATGGCGGAGACGCTCACGGAGATGAATGGCGGAGACGCTCACGGAGATGAATGGCGGAGACGCTCACGGAGATGAATGGCGGAGACGCTCACGGAGATGAGTGGCGGAGACGCTCACGGAGATGAGTGGCGGAGACGCTCACGGAGATGAATGGCGGAGACCGAGGCGCGCGTGGACCACAGTAGATGCATCAATTTAGGCTGCAAGAGTAGGTCACAATCACAGACTGCCATTACGCTACACGGATGTGTTTTGGAACTGATGTCTCTTTCCAGTCATCAAATTGCGGGTGCACAGTTGGGGTTTGGATGCTGACATTATTTTGTGAGTGAACAAATGTTCGCAGGTAGCCTATAGGAGCGCCTTTGTTTAGTGATTGTTTGAAATCAGATGAAAACATCATGACTGGTTGTGTTTATGCTACATTAAAAGGCATAGGCTGCGTGTCCATACGCCTAGGGAAGCTATGTTTTCCCTAAAGTAAATTGAATTAAATAGCCAAAATTAAATAGCCTAATTATATAGCCCAAAAAAAAATATCTGTGGATTGTTTGAAATCGCTTAGCCTACAGTCGGAAGGGCCCGCAATTTGGGCAGCACGCGCTGCAAATACCAAGTAGATGATTGATAAATTGCGACTGTCAGTGAAAAGCAGAGAGACCCAGCCAGGCATATCACAATATTTAAAAATACAATCGCGGAAAAACTGTTTGGAAAGCACATTTATATTGCTGTAAAGAGATGAAGACTCCAATCTGTCTTTTAGTTATCAAAATTCTAAACTTAATCAAGCGAATCTTGAGCCGTATCCCGGGTGAGAAGAATATTCACTGTCTTTTTCATTGGGTCAGTGCCACTTTTGTTTGTTTTTGGACAATAATTTCCTCCTCCAGGTTAGATGGACGTCATGTTGTATTTGTGTCTCCTCTTTTCATAGGCCCATTATATGGATCAGACATCCTTTTTATTGGTATGTTTGTCAGCAGAGTAGTCTAAAGTGTCATTTTTGTTGTAGGCCTATAAAAAAAAAATGCGTGCGCGCACTTGGGTGTCCAATTCCCGTAATAAATGAAATCTGCTTTCATCCCTGACAGCAATAGACAACAAGCTCCAACCAAGTCTGGAAATAATTAAGATATCAGTCGCGGAGTGTAATGAGAAGATAGCCATAGTCGATGAATCCATGTCTAAAGTGGATGACAGGGTGACTGAACTGGAAGAATCCCATGCTTCTCTCAGAAGAAAACGCCAAACTTCGTGACAAGCTTGAAGTTTAGGAAATGCACAGTCATAAATGTAATCTTCGTGTCATAGGACTTGATAATGACATCGAAAAAGGAAATCCGATGGCTTACATGACAGCTTTTCTCACATAACTTTATGAGGCTGAGGATCTTCGCGTTGAACCAGCCGTGGAGAACGCACATCGAATTGGACGGAAGAGAAACCATCTGGGCATGCTGACAGACCCCTTATGATGATCGTGAGGATGCAGCGGTACCAGGTCAAACATGCAATCATACAGCTGTCAAGGAAAAAGAGAGCTATGAACTTTCGTGGGATGAAGGTAAAAGATCTTTCCCTACATGACTGCCGTAACGACCAGAAAGAGAGCCCTGTTCAATCATATCAGAACGCACCTACGTGAGGCAGAGATCTAACGGTCTATTTCACCCTGTCAGACTGGAACTACCAAAACCTTTCTTAGCCATCAAGACGCAGAGGCCTATTACAACAATTCCATCAAACCAATTCTGCATAGCAAGTAATTACTATTTTTTCCCGCTACTGATGAGACGCGAGGCTCACTTGTGGGCATGAAAAGGCCTATTGCAGCAGCCTACAAGCAGATCAAATCCTAATGCCCGAAACGAATTAATTAAATAACTGGAGTATAAGGCTATATGGTCTTATTATGAATAAATGTATTCTCTCATAATGTAAATTATTGAGGGTATGATTCATTGTGTCATTCAACTCTCATATACAATGCCTTCGGAAAGTATTCAGACCCCTTGACTTTTTCCACATTTTGTTGTGTTACAGCCTTATTCTAAAATTGATTAAATTGTGTTTTTCCCACATCAATCTACACCCAATACCCCATAATGACAAGGCAAAAACAGGTTTAGACATTTTTGCTCATTTGAGATGTATATATATATATATACATCTCAAATGAGCAAAAATGTCTAAACCTATATATATATATATATATTTTTTTTTTAAATCGATTTTACATAAGTATTCAGACCATTTACTCAATACTTTGTTGAAGCACCTTTGGCAACGATTACAGCCTCGAATCTTCTTGGGTATGACACTACAAGCTTGGCACACCTGTATTTGGGGAGTTTCTCCCATTCTTCTCCGCAGATCCTCTCAAGCTCTGTCAGGTTGGATGGGGAGCGTTGCTGCACAGCTATTTTCAGGTCTCTCCAGAGATGTTCGATCAGGTTCAAGTCCAGGCTCTGGCTGGGCCACTCAAGGACATTCAGAGACTTGTACCGAAGCCACTCCTGCGTTGTCTTGGCTGTGTGCTTCGGGTCGTTGTCTTGTTGGAAGATGAACCTTCGCCCAAGTCTGAGGTCCTGAGCGCTCTGGAGCAGGTTTTCATCAAGGATCTCTCTGTACTTGGCTCCATTCATCTTTTCCACAATCCTGACTAGTCTCCCAGTCGCTGCCACTGAAAAACATCCCCACAGCATGATGCTGCCACCACCATGCTTCACCGTAGGGATGGTGCCAGGTTTCCTCCAGACGTGACGCTTGGCATTCACTGTGTTCTTGGGGTCCTTCAATGCTGCATAAATGTTTTGGTACCCTTCCCCAGATCTGTGCCTCGACACAATCCTGTCTCTGAGCTCTACGGACAATTCTTTCAACCTCATGGCTTGGTTTTTGCTGGTTTTCAACTGTGGGACCTTATATGCAGGTGTGTGCCTTTCCAAATCATGTCCAATCAATCAATTGAATTTACCACAGGTGGACTCCAATCAAGTTGTAGAAACATCTCAAGGATGATCAATGGAAACAGGATGCACCTGAGCTCAATTTCCAGTCTCACAGCAAAGGGTCTGAAAACGTATGTAAATAAGGTATTTCTGTTTGTTATTTGTAATACATTTGCTAAAATTTCCCTTTGTCATTATGGGGTATTGTGTGTAGTTTGATGAGGATTTTTTTCAAATGTTATCTATTTTAGAATACTGCTGTAACGTAACAAAATGTGGAAAATGTAAAAGGGTCTGAATACTTTCCGAATGCACTGTAGATAGCCAACACATCTCTGTTGCTAGTCAGGAACTTAATTGGTTCCTCTCACTGGTGTAGTCATGGCCCCGCCTCCTGCTAGAACCTTCGTGGGCATGTATATGTGGTTGTAATAGGACTGTTCCTTCTCACTTCATCTGACCTGACCTCGGGCCGAATTCCTCCCTAATCCATGGCTGTCCTACCTTATCAGTGACTGAAACCAGACTGTTGCCCGTTGACTCCCTCCCTAGGATCCATGAGATTTAACAGTAACATGTTCGACAGAATGGAAATTTCCTGTCTCCCCCCCCATTGTCTCACTCAGTAACTTTCCATACACCTAGTTATTATCCACCCTCTATTGACCCCAACACATACATTCATTATACATGTAAAGTAATCAATAAGTTCTAGTATGGTAACATTAATAAGTGTATTTCAAGATAGAATCCAACAAAATGTTGCGCAACATGAGCTCATGGGCTCTCATAGAGTGTCTGATTTGAACATCAGACATTTGATCTCTATTTCTGACCGTCATAATACCTTTTATGGCAATACATTTACAAGCACTAATGATGGTAAATTTAGACTGAGAATAGTATCTAGTTATGGGATGAAACAAGTATAGCCAGTTATAATTGTAACGGTTTAGCAGATTATAAGGCTAAAAGAAAAGGATTGTAACAGATACTGTTTACAGGAAACTCCCTCTACATCCTTAGATGAAGTTGCGTGGAAAAAGGAATGGGGGGGTGAAATAATTTTCTGTCATGGAACTCAAAAGGTGTCATGACATTAATTAAGGTGGATCCTTTTGAATATGAAAGTGGATGAAAAACAGATTTGCCTCATTAAACGATATGGTCCAAATCAGGATGATCCATACTTCAAAAATATTTATACACATTTATTGAACTTACAGGCAACAAACAATCAAATCATTATGGTGGGAGACTATAACACAGTCTTAAGTATCTCAATGGACCGTACAAACTATCATCCCCGTGCCCTTAAGGAGATCACAAATATTATGGACACATTAGAAATAGTGGATATTTGGAGACAAAAAAAAACCTGAACCATACATGGAGGAGACTTAATCAAGCTAGTCGTCTTGACCACTTTCTTGTCTCTTTCTCTGTTGCATCAAAGGTTTTAAAAAGTATGGACAGGAGACAGAATGCAACCGGATCATCATCTTATTGGCCTTCACATAACTCTTACAGATTTTCCACTGGGATATTGGAAATGTAATCAAAGTCTCCCGGCCGGCAGGGATGTAGCTCAGTTGGTAGAGCATGGCGTTTGCAATGCCAGGGTTGTTTACATTTTTTACCTGAGTGAACAAATAACACAACAATTGGGTGTTGCATAACTGTGTTAAATAAATAAATAAAACACGTTTATTTTTATTCGTATCTAATATTAGGTTTTGGTTGAACATCTGATAACATTCAGTACAAAAAATATGCAACAATAGAGAAAATCCTAAACGGGGCAAATACTTTTTCACGGCACTGTAAGTGAAGGACAGTACCCCCATATGACCACCAGATGGGGGTGTTAACTCTGTTCTGTCTTGTCCAGTCCATCACATGTCTCCCCGGTGGATCTAGATTTGCATAGGTCAAGAGCATGGACATATATATTGAGTTGCGCGCCCCCCTTTTGGAGGAGGCTGGTGGAAGGAGATACAGGAGGACTGGCTCATTGTAATGGCTGGAATGGGATTAATGGAACGGAGTTAAACATGTGGTTTCCAGATGTTGGATCTGTTTAATACAGTTCCATTTATTCCATTCCAGCCATTACAATGACTTGACTTTTTCCACATTGTTACGTTACAGCCTTATTCTAAAATGGATTAAATCATTTTTTCCCCCTAAATCTACACACAATACCCCATAAAGCAAAAACAGGTTTTTAGAAATGTTTGCAAATATAAATAAATATAACTGATATCACATTTACATAAGTATTCAGACCCTTTACTCAGACCCTTTACTCAGCACTTTGTTGAAGCACCTTTGGCAGCGATTACAGCCTCTAGTGGTCTGGGGTATGACGCTACAAGCTTGGCACACCTGTATTTGGGGAGTTTCTCCCATTCTTTTCTGCAGATCCTCTCAAGCTCTGTCAGGTTGGATGGGGAGCGTCGCTGCACAGCTATTTTCAGGTCTCTCCAGAGATGTTAGATTGGGTTCAAGTCCGGGCTCTGGCTGGGCCACTCAAGGACATTCAGAGACTTGTCCCGAAGCCACTTCTGCGTTGTCTTGGCTGTGTGCTTAGGGTCGTTGTCCTGTTGGAAGGTGAACCTTCGCCCCAGTCTGAGGTCCTGAGCGCTCTGGAGCAGGTTTTCATCAAGGATCTCTCTGTACTTTGCTCTGTTCATCTTTCCCTCGGTCCTGACTAGTCTTCCCTGCCACTGAAAAACATCCTCACAGCATGATGCTGCCACCACCATGCTTCACCATAGAAATGGTGCCAGGTTTCCTCCAGAAATGAAGCTTGGCATTCAGGCCAAATAATTCAATCTTGGTTTCATCAGACCAGAGAATCTTGTTTCTCATGGTCTGAGAGTCCTTTAGGTGTCTTTTGGCAAACTCCAAGCGGGCTGTCATATGCCTTCACCATGATACATTCACCGACAAGATTTATTGCACGGCCTCGGCTGTGAAATCATGAAGAACCCCCAAAAAACGTTCAGCTCACAATGATTCCAATTTTCTTAGACTTCTTCTCCGCTTGTGCTGTACAGTTTATGACCATTGCAATAAATAATACAAAGTCCACCTTTTTAACATGTCGCATTTCACGATCCCTCGGTTGATGAGAAACCTCCAGTGGTCCTGGTGGCTCTACTATCATTGCTTCTTCCCCGTCACTCGTTCCTTCCAATCTTCTCACCGCCTCCAGATAGGAGACAGGCTGGACACTCCTTACCCTTGCCACCTCATTCTCCTTCACCCTAACAGGGCACTCCTTACCCTTGCCACCTCATTCTCCTTCACCCTAACAGGGCACTCCTTACCCTTGCCACCTCATTCTCCTTCACCCTAACAGGGCACTCCTTACCCTTGCCACCTCATTCTCCTTCACCCTAACATGGCACTCCTTACCCTTGCCACCTCATTCTCCTTCACCCTAACAGGGCACTCCTTACCCTTGCCACCTCATTCTCCTTCTCCCTAACAGGGCACTCCTTACCCTTGCCACCTCATTCTCCTTCACCCTAACAGGGCACTCCTTAGCCTTGCCACCTCATTCTCCTTCACCCTAACAGGGCACTCCTTACCCTTGCCACCTCATTCTCCTTCACCCTAACAGGGCACTCCTTACCCTTGCCACCTCATTCTCCTTCACCCTAACAGGGCACTCCTTACCCTTGCCACCTCATTCTCCTTCACCCTAACAGGGCACTCCTTACCCTTGCCACCTCATTCTCCTTCACCCTAACAGGGCACTCCTTACCCTTACCACCTCATTCTCCTTCACCCTAACAGGGCACTCCTTACCCTTGCCACCTCATTCTCCTTCACCCTAACAGGGCACTCCAGGAATTCAGACGCAAGTTCACCTCCACAGTTACAGCATTTCCCTTCATCTGGCATACGATACTCTTCCCTTCTGCACAGACTTGACACACTACCAAATCTTTTACATTCATGACAATGAAGGGGCTTGTGCACAAAAGCTCTTACATGGTATCTCATGAATCCTAACTTTATATGAGAAGGGAGAGACTCTTCATCAAAGAACAGTAGCATGGATGGGTTAGGGTAGCAGTAGCATTGATGAAGTGAATGTATTTTCTCCGTCCACCATACAGGTCAGTCAACGTGCACCAACCACTCCATCGATGTCTTCAGTTATATCTTCTGCCTTTATTTCTTGCACCACCCCTAAGGGTAGGCAACACCACATCTGCCACGCTGATCCTCAACACCGGGGCCCCTCAGGGGTGCGTGCTCAGTCCCCTCCTGTACTCCCTGTTCACCCATGACTTTATGGCCAGGCATGACTCCAACACCATCATTAAGTTTGCTGACGACACAACAGTGGTAGGACTGATCACACCAAGACAGTCGTGAAGAGGGCACGACAACACCATTTCCCCCTCAGGAGACTGAAAAGATTTGGCATGACAGAAACCCATGCTGAAAGACAAAAACACCAATGGAAAGACAAACACCTGAACTGAAACATTTACATTTTAGTCATTTAGCAGACGCTCTTATCCAGAGCGACTTACGGTTAAGTGCCTTGCTTAAGGGCACATCAACAGATTTTTTACCTAGTCGGCTCGGGGATTAGAACCAGCAACCTTTCTGTTACTGGCACAACGCTCTTAACCACTAAGCTACCTGCCGAACACCTGGTGAAAGACTGAAACACCGTCTGAAAGACAGACAAACATGCTGAAGGACAAAAACCACTACGGAAAGACGGAAACACCTTCAGAGCAACAGACACCTTCAGATAGACTGAAACACCTTCAGAATGACAGACACCTTCAGATAGACTGAAACACCTGCAGAGCAACAGACACCTTCAGATAGACTGAAACACCTTCAGAGCAACAGACACCTTCAGATAGACTGAAACACCTGCAGAGCAACAGACACCTTCAGATAGACTGAAATACCTTCAGAGCAACAGACACCTTCAGATAGACTGAAACACCTTCAGAGCAACAGACACCTTCAGATAGACTGAAACACCTGCAGAGCAACAGACACCTTCAGATAGACTGAAACAACTGCTGAAAGACTGAAATACCTGCTGAAACACCTGTGTCAAACAGCCGACCAATCAGCCTGTTACCAACCCTTAGTAAACTTTTAGAAAAAATGGTGTTTGACCAGATTAGCACTTGGTGGCCTATTGTCACGATCGTTTACGAACGAGAAGGACCAAGGCGCAGCGTGATATGCATTCATATTTATTCACGGCTAAACACAAGACAAAACAACAAACGAAACGTGAAGTCCAAGGTAGCATACAAACAACATACCTTACAAGATCCCACAACCCACCAGTGCCAACAGGCTACCTAAGTATGGTCCCCAATCAGAGACAACGAGCTACAGCTGCCTCTGATTGGGAACCACCCTGGCCAACATAGATCTAAACGATCTAGAAACTAAACATAGAAAACACAACATAGAAACTACACACGCTGGCTCAACATTTCAGAGTCCCCAGAGCCAGGGCGTGACACCTATAGCAACACCCCAAAAGAAAAGGCTTTAGATGTGCCAAGTGAACCTGCAATCACAACACTTCAATAACACTTGACATAAGATATTCTCTAAGCATTACAGGGATATGGCTCTGAATATATACAGCAACACCTC
Organism: Coregonus lavaretus; assembly: GCF_964263955.1. NCBI lineage: Eukaryota > Metazoa > Chordata > Actinopteri > Salmoniformes > Salmonidae > Coregonus > Coregonus lavaretus. The sequence continues at coordinate 1,474,580 of NC_139999.1, read as the reverse complement.
CCCCATAAGCATTCCTGTTAGGAAACTGACTGTTAGAACTGTTAAGGCTCCATGGATTGATGAGGAATTGAAAAACTGTCTGGTTGAAAGAGACGGGGCAAAAGGAGTGGCTAATAAGTCTGGCTGCACATCTGACTGGCTGACTTACTGCAAATAGAGAAATGATGTTACTAAACTCAACAAAAAGAAGAAGAATGTCACACCCTGGCTCTGGGACTCATTATGTTGAGCCAGGGTGTGTTCATTCTTTGTGTTTATTTCTATGTTGGTAGTTCTGTTGGGTTTATTTCTAGGTTGGTCTGTGTGACTCCCAATCAGAGGCAACGAGTGTCAGCTGTTTGCTGGTTGTCTCTGATTGGGAGCCATATTTAACTGTCTGTGTTTCACTTTGGGTTTGTGGGTTTTTGTTCCGTGTTCGGTCAGTGTCACCGTGGACTTCACGAGTCGTGTTTTGTTTGTATTTTTGAAACTTTAACTAATTAAAGTCATGTTTGTTTCACACGCTGCGCCTTGGTCTACTCACTCCTACGACGATCGTGACAAAGAAACTGTATTATGAAGCCAAGATCAATGATTTAAAGAATGATGGAAAAAAGTACTTTAAATGAAATTATGGGCAGAAAGACAAATTCAACTCCATCTTTCATCGAATCAGATGGCTTATTCATCACAAAACTATTTGATGTTGCCAATTATTTTAATGATTACTTCATTGGCAAAGTGGGCAAACTTAGGCAGGAAATGCCAATGAACAGTGTGCCATCGTATTCATGCATAAAAAAAGTAATAATGAAAGAAAAGCATTGCAAGTTTGAATTTTGTAAAGTTAGTGTGGGAGAGGTGGAAAGATTGTTATCGATCAATAATGACAAACCTCCTGACATTGACAACTTAGATGGAAAGCTACTGAGGATGGTAGCTGACTCTATAGCCACTCCTATCTGTCATATCTTTAATCTGAGCCTAGAGGAAAGTCTTTGTCCTCAGGACTGGAGGGAAGCCAAAGTAATTCCGCTACCCAAGAGTGGTAAAGCAGCCTTTACTGGTTCTAACAGCAGACCTATCAGCTTGCTGCCAGCTCTTAGCAAAACATTGTGTTTGACCAAATGCAATGCTATTTGTCTGTAAACAAATTAACAACAGACTTTCAGCCTGCTTATAGGGAAGGGCACTCAACATGTACTGCACTGACACAAATGACTGATGATTGTGGAAGCTGTATAAGAAGATTGTGGGAGCTGTACTGTTAGATTTCAGTGCAGCCTTTGATATTATTGACCATAACCTGTTGTTGAAAAAACATATGTGTTATGGCTTTTCAACCTCTGCCATATCGTGGATTCAGAGCTATCTATCTAATAGAACTCAAAGGGTTTTCTTTAATGGAAGCTTCTCTAATGTCAAACATGTAAAGTGTGGTGTACCGCAGGGCAGCTCTCTAGGCCCTCTACTCTTTTCTATGTATGCGGATGACTCAACACTATACACGTCAGCTACTACAGCGACTGAAATGACTGCAACACTTAACAAAGAGCTGCAATTAGTTTCAGAGTGGGTTGCAAGGAATAAATTAGTCATAAATATTTCTAAAACTAAAAGCATTGTATTTGGGACTAATCATTCACTAAACCCTAAACCTCAACTAAATCTTGTAATGAATAATGTGGAAATTGAGCAAGTTGAGGTGACTAAACTGCTTGGAGTAACCCTGGATTGTAAACTGTCATGGTCACAACATATTGATACAACAGTAGCTAAGATGGGGAGAAGTCTGTCCATAATAAAGCGCTGCTCTACTTTCTTAACAACACTATCAACAAGGCAGGTCCTACAGGCTCTAGTTTTATCGCACCTGGACTACTGTTCAGTCGTGTGGTCAGGTGCCACAAAGAGGGATTTAGGAAAATTACAATTGGCTCAGAACAGGGCAGCACGGCTGGCCCTTGGATGTACACAGAGAGCTAACATTAATAATATGCATGTCCATCTCTCATGGCTCAAAGTGGAGGAGAGATTGACTTCATCACTACTTGTATTTGTGAGAGGTGTTGACATGTTGAATGCTCCGAGCTGTCTGTTTAAACTATTGGCACACAGCTCGAACACCCCACAAGAAATGCCACCAGAGGTCTTTTCACAGTCCCCAAGTCAAGAACAGACTATGGGAGGCGCACAGTACTACATAGAGCCATGAGTACACACACACATGATAACATACGCACTATACACACATGTACACGTGGATTTATGTGGTAGTAGAGTAGGGGCCTGTGTGAATGTATTGTAATGTTTTTTAAATTGTATATCTGCCTTAATTCTGCTGGACTGCAGGAAGAGTAGCTGCTGCCTTGGCAGAATGAAACACCTGCTGAATGACAGAAACATACAGGGACATATCTTGTTGTACGAGACCACGTCCTCAGAAATCACATTCATGGTAAATGTGCGGATTTAATCTTAATCTGAAAAGCAGCAGTGCAATGTCAATAGTAACACAACTTCACATTCCGTGATATACAGTAATCATGACCTGTCATTGAACCAGTCAGCCAGCCAGCCAGTCAGTCAGTCAGTCAGCAAGTCAGTCAGTCAGCCAGACAACCAGCCAGCCAATCAGTCAGTCATTCAGTCAGCCAGCCAGTCATTCTGCAAGTCAGTCAGTTAGTCAGCCAGTCAACCAGCCAGCCAGTTATTCAGTCAGTCAGTCATTCAGCCAGCCAGCCATTCAATGAGTCAGTCAGTCAGCCATTCAATGAATCAGCCAGCCAGTCAGTCAGCCATTCAATGAGTCAGCCAGTCACCTCTGACCATCTCTCTTTGATCTGAAATGAGGTCAGTTTCAGCAGATTACAGAAAGGTGCTATGAAAACACCAGAGAGAACATCAGGAAGGTGCTATGAAAACACCAGAGAGAACATCAGGAAGGTGCTATGAAAACACCAGAGAGAACATCAGGAAGGTGCTATGAAAACACCAGAGAGAACATCAGGAAGGTGCTATGAAAACACCAGAGAGAACATCAGGAAGGTGTGAAACCTGAATAGTCAGGAGGTGTTCGTTCACACCATTCTGTACTTTGAAAGCCCAAGGTTGCAGAGCAGATGTGATTTGATAACTTGTTAGAACAGAGTGTGTGTGTGTGTGTTAGTTTTATTAGTCTTTAAATGCTCAGGGAAACAGGAGAGACTCTGACTCACGCTGCATCCAGCTGACAGATACATTAATCTGAATTTAAAGTATATCAACATACACCCTGTGAGCCAACCAGACACCACGGCTTGGCCCGTGGGTGCATACACGCTGTGAGCCAACCAGACACCACGGCTTGGCCCGTGGGTGCATACACCCTGTGAGCCAACCAGACGCCACGGCTTGGCCCGTGGGTGCATACACGCTGTGAGCCAACCACACACCACGGCTTGGCCCGTGGGTGCATACACGCTGTGAGCCAACCAGACACCACGGCTTGGCCCGTGGGTGCATACACACTGTGAGCCAACCACACACCACGGCTTGGCCCGTGGGTGCATACACGCTGTGAGCCAACCAGACACCACGGCTTGGCCCGTGGGTGCATACACGCTGTGAGCCAACCAGACACCACGGCTTGGCCCGTGGGTGCATACACGCTGTGAGCCAACCAGACACCACGGCTTGGCCCGTGGGTGCATACACCCTGTGAGCCAACCAGACACCACGGCTTGGCCCGTGGGTGCATACACGCTGTGAGCCAACCAGACACCACGGCTTGGCCCGTGGGTGCATACACGCTGTGAGCCAACCAGACACCACGGCTTGGCCCGTGGGTGCATACACGCTGTGAGCCAACCAGACACCACGGCTTGGCCCGTGGGTGCATACACGCTGTGAGCCAACCAGACACCACGGCTTGGCCCGTGGGTGCATACACCCTGTGAGCCAACCAGACACCACGGCTTGGCCCGTGGGTGCATACACGCTGTGAGCCAACCAGACACCACGGCTTGGCCCGTGGGTGCATACATGCTGTGAGCCAACCAGACACCACGGCTTGGCCCGTGGGTGCATACACGCTGTGAGCCAACCAGACACCACGGCTTGGCCCGTGGGTGCATACACGCTGTGAGCCAACCAGACACCACGGCTTGGCCCGTGGGTGCATACACCCTGTGAGCCAACCAGACACCACGGCCCGTGGGTGCATACACACTGTGAGCCAACCAGACACCACGGCTTGGCCCGTGGGTGCATACACCCTGTGTGCCAACCAGACACCACGGCCCGTGGGTGCATACACCCTGTGAGCCAACCAGACACCACGGCCCGTGGGTGCATACACCCTGTGAGCCAACCAGATACCACGGCCCGTGGGTGCATACACGCTGTGAGCCAACCAGACACCACGGCCCGTGGGTGCATACACGCTGTGAGCCAACCAGACACCACGGCTTGGCCCGTGGGTGCATACACGCTGTGAGCCAACCAGACACCACGGCTTGGCCCGTGGGTGCATACACGCTGTGAGCCAACCAGACACCACGGCTTGGCCCGTGGGTGCATACACCCTGTGAGCCAACCAGACACCACGGCCCGTGGGTGCATACACGCTGTGAGCCAACCAGACACCACGGCTTGGCCCGTGGGTGCATACACGCTGTGAGCCAACCAGACACCACGGCTTGGCCCGTGGGTGTTTTATTTTTCATTTTGAACTACTCCAACCCAATGAAGAAAAGTACAGCACTGATCTAAATCCCGAACAAAGAAGGGAATTTGAAAGAATTTGAATGGAAGAGAATATAGGTTGGTGTCCCAGTGAACAGGCTTCATGATATAGGTCAGGTTCGTGTCCCAGTGAACAGACCCTACAGACCCTATAGACACAGGCTTACTCAGCATGTATCTATCAACTCCTTATCTCACACTATGTGTGTGTGTGTGTGTGTGTGTGTGTGCTTTTGCGTGGTTAAACATATGTAATATACGTTATTGGCTCGTTGATCAGAAATGCTTTATATAGAACATGATCAGCTCTCACAAATTCTTGAAGACAGAGAGGAGAGACGGAGAGGATGGAGACGGAGAGGAGAGACAGAGAGGAGAGACAGAGAGGAGAGACGGAGAGGAGAGACAGAGAGGAGAGACAGAGAGGAGAGACAGAGAGGAGAGACGGAGAGGAGAGACAGAGAGGAGAGACGGAGAGGGAGACGGAGAGGAGAGACAGAGAGGAGAGACGGAGAGGAGAGGAGAGACGGAGAGGAGAGACAGAGAGGAGAGACGGAGAGGAGAGACAGAGAGGAGAGACAGAGAGGAGAGACAGAGAGGAGAGACGGAGAGGAGAGGAGAGACGGAGAGGAGAGACGGAGAGGAGAGACGGAGAGGAGAGACGGAGAGGAGAGACGGAGAGGAGAGACGGAGAGGAGAGACGGAGAGGAGAGACGGAGAGGAGAGACAGAGAGGAGAGACGGAGAGGAGAGACGGAGAGGAGAGGAGAGGAGAGACGGAGAGGAGAGACGGAGAGGAGAGACGGAGAGGAGAGACAGAGAGGAGAGACGGAGAGGAGAGACAGAGAGGAGAGACAGAGAGGAGAGACGGAGAGGAGAGACAGAGAGGAGAGACAGAGAGGAGAGACAGAGAGGAGAGACGGAGAGGAGAGACGGAGAGGAGAGGAGAGGAGAGACGGAGAGGAGAGACAGAGAGGAGAGACAGAGAGGAGAGACGGAGAGGAGAGACGGAGAGGAGAGACGGAGAGGAGAGACGGAGAGGAGAGACAGAGAGGAGAGACAGAGAGGAGAGACAGAGAGGAGAGGAGAGACGGAGAGGAGAGGAGAGACGGAGAGGAGAGACGGAGAGGAGAGACGGAGAGGAGAGACGGAGAGGAGAGACGGACAGGAGAGACGGAGAGGAGAGACGGACAGGAGAGACGAAGAGGAGAGACGGAGAGGAGAGACGGACAGGAGAGACGGACAGGAGAGACGGAGAGGAGAGACGGAGAGGAGAGACGGAGAGGAGAGACAGAGAGGAGAGACGGAGAGGAGAGACGGAGAGGAGAGACGGAGAGGAGAGACAGAGAGGAGAGACAGAGAGGAGAGGAGAGACGGAGAGGAGAGACGGAGAGGAGAGACGGACAGGAGAGACGGAGAGGAGAGACGGACAGGAGAGACGGAGAGGAGAGACCGAGACAGAGAGGAGAGACAGAGAGGAGAGACGGAGAGGAGAGACGGAGAGGAGAGACAGAGAGGAGAGACAGAGAGGAGAGACAGAGAGGAGAGACGGAGAGGAGAGATGGAGAGGAGAGACAGAGAGGAGAGACAGAGAGGAGAGACAGAGAGGAGAGACAGAGAGGAGAGACGGAGAGGAGAGACAGAGAGGAGAGACGGAGAGGACAGACAGAGAGGAGAGACAGAGACAGAGACAGAGAGGAGAGACAGAGAGGACAAACAGAGGAGTGATGCAGCACTTTCACAGCATGAGAGGAGTGTCAGAGGAGTGACAGAGGAGTGTCAGAGGAGTGACAGAGGAGTGTCAGAGGAGTGTCAGAGGAGTGACAGAGGAGTGACAGAGGAGTGTCAGCTGTGAAACACACCCTTTCTTTCTCATCTCTCATCTCTAGGTAGATTTGTCAGAGACATCAAGTGTATAAGATGAGTAGTGTGGTCTTTAAAACTGAAAAATACACTTATTTTGAATCCCAAAATGTTAAACATGTTTCACAGAGAAGCTCCCAAATGTGACTTACTAGCACATGAAGTCTCTCTCTTACTCTCTTTCTCTCAGAAGCCCCAGCGAGTAACAAGATAACCACCCAGCTCATAATTTACCATAATACATAGTCATACCCCGCAGTTCACCTGAAACCAGTCACAAATCAACTGGGGGTAAATGCAAATGTGGACAAGTGAGTCATGTTCGTCAACATCTCCCCCTAAAACCTTCTTCTTCTTGGGACAGGTGTGATTTCATTCGTCCCTTTTCAAATAAAGCAGCGTTTCCCGAATTCGGTCCTGGGGACCCCAAGGGGTGCACACTTAGGTTATTTCCCTGGCACTACACAGCTGATTCAAATAACCTATCACGTCTCAGGAGAAGACCCAGATGCAGACAGTGTCGAAGTAACAAAAGTTTATTACAATAACAGGGGGCAAGCAAACGACAGGTCAAGGGCAGGCAGAGGTCAGTAATCCAGATCAGAGTCCAAAAGGTACAGAACAGCAGGAAGGCTCAGGGTCAGGACAGGCAGAGGTCAAAACCGGGAAAACTAGAAAACAGGAACTTGAGAAAGACAGGAACAAGGGGAAAACCGCTGGTAGGCTTGACGAAACAAAACGAACTGGCAACAGACAAACAGAGAACACAGGTATAAATACACAGGGGATACTGGGGAAGATGGGAGACACCTGGAGGGGGGTGGAGACAAGCACAAAGACAGGTGAAACAGATCAGGGTGTGACAGAACCAACTCTTCAACAAGCTTTGAATCAGCGGTGTAGTGCTAGGGCAAAAAACTAAACATGCACCTGAAATGCGTTTAGGTTATTTAATGTATTTTCTGTGGTATATATGTTATAATTCACCCATTGTCCTAATCCAACTTTACAGCAGGTAATCTAAGCATACCAGTATTTGTAAACAAAATACATCAGATGACTTATCATCAGAAAAATTTAGCAAAATATCAGAATCAAACAGTATAGCTGACTGATGGAATAGTTTAAATACATATCAAATAGAATGTGTGAGATCATTTTAATGAGAAAGGCCAATATTATACACAAAGATCTCAACAATCCTAGATAGCAGCATGTAACAATATAATAATACAATTGCGCTAAGGCAGTGTTTCCCAACTCTAGTTCTCCAGCTGAGAAACACTGTTGGGGGTGCTGGAGGACTGGAAAAACACTGTTGGGGTACTGGAGGACTGGAGAAACACTGTTGGGGGTGCTGGAGGACTGGAGAAACACTGTTGGGGGTGCTGGAGGACTGGAGAAACACTGTTGGGGGTGCTGGAGGACTGGAGAAACACTGTTGGGGGTGCTGGAGGACTGGAGAAATACTGTTGGGGGTACTGGAGGACTGGAGTTGGGAAATACTGTTGGGGGTGCTGGAGGACTGGAGAAATACTGTTGGGGGTGCTGGAGGACTGGAGAAATACTGTTGGGGGTACTGGAGGACTGGAGTCGGGAAACACTGCCCTATGGGGTAAAAACATTTTTTGAATGAATTGATTAACAGTAAATACATAATTGAGAGAAACACTGGACCAGCAGAATTATATAATGATAGGGAAAAATAGGGATAAGTCTACAAAGCAAATTAAACATATATAAATAGATATTTCACATGAATCAAGCCTTTAAAAAAATATATTTAAATATCTATGCCAGGAATTATTTCTCTCTGTTTCTGTCTATCTTCGAGACGATGTAGAGAATCTGAATGAGGAGGAAGGGAGGAGTAAGCTACAGAACTTTCCCCAACGCAACAGACATGTAAATGACTGAATCTGTTGCATCATGAACATCAAGTTTGACCCCAGTGCAGTCAGGAACTCCCTACCCCTCCTCTTCCCCCCATCACCATATCACATAACCAACTCTGTGCACATCACAAAGGAAATAGGTGAGGATGGAGTTTCTCAGGGTATAAATGATGAAGGCTTGATGCCAGAGAGTACACATGCTCCTGTCTGCTGCTGAAGAGGACATATACAGTACACGCAGAACCAGCAGACTCCAGCACCAGACGGTGTCAGGACCAGACGGTGTCAGGGCCAGACGGTGTCAGTATCTCCAGTAGACTCCAGCACCAGACGGTGTCAGGGCCAGACGGTGTCAGTATCTCCAGTAGACTCCAGCACCAGACGGTGTCAGGACCAGACGGTGTCAGGGCCAGACGGTGTCAGTATCTCCAGTAGACTCCAGGATGTCTCCCTGCTCTCTCCTCCTATCCCTGCTGCTGGCTGCAGCGCTGCAGTGTGAGCGTGCCCAGTGCAGACGTGTGATGTGCTCCGACCGCTGCTGCGCCTTCATAGAGGGCTTCCCCGTCAGACTGAAGGAACTCCGCACCGCCTTCTCCACCATCAGAGATTACTACGTAAGTACTCTATATGTAAACATTTATGTTAATATCCTACTATGTAAGTACTCTAATATGTATATACATATACATTTATATATTACATTTGACATTTTAGTCATTTAGCAGACGCTCTTATCCAGAGCGACTTACAGTTAGTGAGTGCATAAATTTTTCATGCTACTATGTAAGTACTCTATATATACAGTACCAGTCAAAAGTTTGGACACACCTACTCATTCCAGGGTTTTTCTTTATTTTTACTATTTTCTACATTGTAGAATAATAGTGAAGACATCAAAACTATGAAATAACACATATGGAATCATGCAATAACCAAAAAAGTGTTAAACAAATCATTCTTCAAGTAGCCACCCTTTGCCTTGATGAAAGCTTTGCACACTCTTGGAGTTCTCTCAACCAGTTTCATGAGGTAGTCACCTGGAATGCATTTCAATTAACAGGTGTGCCTTCTTAAAAGTTAATTTGCGGAAATTCGTTCCTTCTTAATGTGTTTGAGCCAATCAGTTGTGTTGTGACAAGGTAGGGGTGGTGTACAGAAGACAGCCCTATTTTGATAAAAGACCAAGTCCATATTATGGCAAGAACAGCTCAAATAATCAAAGAGAAATGACAGTCCATCATTACTTTAAGACATGAAGGTCAGTCAATCCGGAACATTTCAAGTTTCGTCAAGTGCAGTCGCAAAAACCATCAAGCGCTATGATGAAACTGGCTCTCATGAGGACCGCCACAGGAAAGGAAGACCCAGAGTTACCTCTGCTGCAGAGGATAAATTCATTAGAATTAACTGAACCTCAGATTGCAGCCCAAATAAATATTTCACAGAGTTCAAGTAACAGACACATCTCAACATCAACTGTTCAGAGGAGACTGCGTGAATCAGGCATTCATGGTCGAATTGCTGCAAAGAAACCACAGCTAAAGGACACCAATAAGAAGAAGAGACTTGCTTGGGCCAAGAAACACGAGCAATGGACATTAGACCGGTAGAAATCTGTCCTTTGGTCTGATGAGTCCAACTGCCGTGTCTTTGTGAGACGCGGTGTGGGTGAACGGATGATCTCCACATGTGTGGTTCCCACCGTGAAGCATGGAGGAGGAGGTGTGATGGTGCTTTGCTGGTGACACTGTCTGTGATTTATTTAGAATTCAAGGCACACTTAACCAGCATGGCTACCACAGCATTCTGCAGAGATACGCCATCCCATCTGGTTTGCACTTAGAGGGACTATCATTAGTTTTTTCAACAGGACAATGACCCAAAACGCACCTCCAGGCTGTGTAAGGGCTATTTGACCAAGGATAGTGATGGAGTGCTGCATCAGATGACCTGGCCTCCACAATCACTCGACCTCAACCCAATTGAGATGGTTTGGGATGAGTTGGACCGCAGAGTGAAGGAAAAGCAGCCAACAAGTGCTCAGCATATGTGGGAACTCCTTCAAGACTGTTGGAAAAGCATTCCTCATGAGGCTGGTTGAGAGAATGCCAAGAGTGTGCAAAGCTGTCATCAAGGCAAAGGGTGGCTACTTTGAAGAATCTCAAATATAAAATATATTTTGATTTGTTTAACAGTTTTTTGGTTACTACATGATTCCATATGTGTTATTTCATAGTTTTGATGTCTTCACTATTATTCTACAATGTAGAAAATATAAAAAATAAAGAAAAACCCTTGAATGTACTGTATATATTTAAATTAATATACTATTATGTAAGTACTCTATATTTACAGTGCATTCGGAAAGTTTTCAGACCCCTTGACTTTTCCACATTTTGTTAAGTTACTGTGACGAGTACTGAGTATACGAAGAGGCAGGACGCAGATGCAGGAATTAACAAGGTCGGGTTCAAATCCGGGCTCTGGCTGGGCCACTCAAGGACATTCAAAGACTTGTCCTGAAGCCACTCCTGCGTTGTCTTGGCTGTGTGCTTAGGGTTGTTGTCCTGTTGGAAGGTGAACCTTCACCCCAGTCTGAGGTCCTGAGCGCTCTGGAGCAGGTTTTAATCAAGGATCTCTCTGTACTTTGCTCTGTTCATCTTTCCCTCGATCCTGACTAGTCTCCCATTCACTGCTGCTGAAAAACATCCCCACAGCATGATGCTGCCACCACCATGCTTCACCATAGGGATGGTGCGAAGGGGCGAAGGTTCACCTTCTAACAGGACAACGACCCTACGCACACAGCCAAGACAATGCAGGAGTGGCTTCGGGACAAGTCTCTGAATGTCCTTGAGTGGCCCAGCCAGAGCCCGGACTTGAACCCGATCTAACATCTCTGGAGACCCCTGAAAATAGCTGTGCAGCAATGCTCCCCATCTAACCTGACAGAGCTTGAGAGGTTCTGCAGAGAAGAATGGGAGAAACTCCCTAAATACAGGTGTGCCAAGCTTGTAGCGTCATACCCAAGAAGACTCAAGGCTTTAATTGCTGCCAAAGGTGCTTCAACAAAGTACTGAGTAAAGGGTCTGAATACTTATGTAAATGTGATATTTCAGTGTTTTTATTTTTTATAAATTAGCAAAAATGTCTAAAAACCTGTTTTTGCTTTGTCATTTTGGGGTATTGTGTGTAGATTGATGAGGGGAAAAAACAATTTAATCAATTTTAGAATAAGGCTGTAATGTAACAAAACGTTGAAAAGTGGAGGGGTCTGAATACTTTCCAAAGGCTCTGTATATAACCCTTTAGTAAGCATCTCATTGTACCGTTTACACCCACTGTTTGATTGGATTTGATGTAAAACAGACTTCACAAAACTGTGCTGTTTGTTGTCGGCAGGAGGCTAATGATGAGCTGGAGACAGCTCTGCTAGACGAGGGGATTCTGCACCACATCAAGGTGAGTTCCTACTGCCTCCTCTGCTAGACGAGGGGATTCTACACCACATCAAGGTGAGTTCCTACTGCCTCCTCTGCTAGACGAGGGGATTCTACACCACATCAAGGTGAGTTCCTACTGCCTCCTCTGCTAGACGAGGGGATTCTACACCACATCAAGGTGAGTTCCTACTGCCTCCTCTGCATTAGTGAGCCCTGTTCCAACAGCAGGTTGTGATGAGGACAGACAGTCTCACCAGGAGGAGGATGTGGCTGTTTCCGTTCATACATTACACAAGTGTGTTGAGGATTAACAAAATGTATTTTTAAAATGAACTTCCATTGTCCTCCAAGAGTTGCTGGATAATTTCCTCATTTTAGGGTTAGTTATAGTTATAATTTCCTCATCTTCAGTTAGGGTTAAGGTTAGTTAGGGTTAGTTATAGTTAACTAATCTTCAGTGTTTGCTCCTCTCTCCAGAAATACATAGCAAAGTTGTGATGTGGATGATCTTGTTTCCTCATCAGAGTCCGTTGGGGTGTCACACTATGGACGGCATCCTGAAGTTCTACCTCGGCACGGTGTTGCCCACCGCCATGAACAACAACAACGTAAAACATAACAATGACTTTAAATCTCCCATCCACTCCATCGGAAACATCTTCCACGAGCTGAAGAAAGAGATCAACCAATGCGTATGTAGCCTGGTCTGATATCCTGTTAAAGTTGTCTGGTCCTATATAGTCTAGTCCTATATAGTCTGGTCCTATATAGTCTGGTCCTATATAGTCTGGTCCTATATAGTCTAGTCCTATATAGTCTAGTCCTATATAGTCTGGTCCTATATAGTCTGGTCCTATATAGTCTGGTCCTATATAGTCTGGTCCTATATAGTCTGGTCCTATATAGTCCTATATAGTCTGGTCCTATATAGTCTGGTCCTATATAGTCCTATATAGTCTGGTCCTATATAGTCTCGTCATATATAGTCTGGTCCTATATAGTCTAGTCCTATATAGTCTGGTCCTCTATAGTCTGGTCCTATATAGTCTAGTCCTATATAGTCTGGTCCTATATAGTCTGGTCCTATATAGTCTGGTCCTATATAGTCTGGTCCTATATAGTCCTATATAGTCTGGTCCTATATAGTCTGGTCATATATAGTCTGGTCCTATATAGTCTAGTCCTATATAGTCTGGTCCTCTATAGTCTGGTCCTATATAGTCTAGTCCTATATAGTCTGGTCCTATATAGTCTGGTCCTATATAGTCTGGTCCTATATAGTCTGGTCCTATATAGTCCTATATAGTCTGGTCCTATATAGTCTGGTCCTATATAGTCCTATATAGTCTGGTCCTATATAGTCTCGTCATATATAGTCTGGTCCTATATAGTCTAGTCCTATATAGTCTGGTCCTCTATAGTCTGGTCCTATATAGTCTAGTCCTATATAGTCTGGTCCTATATAGTCTGGTCCTATATAGTCTGGTCCTATATAGTCCTATATAGTCTGGTCCTATATAGTCTGGTCCTATATAGTCTGGTCCTATATAGTCTGGTCCTATATAGTCTAGTCCTATATAGTCTGGTCCTATATAGTCTAGTCCTATATAGTCTGGTCCTATATAGTCTGGTCCTATATAGTCTGGTCCTATATAGTCTGGTCCTATATAGTCTGGTCCTATATAGTCTAGTCCTATATAGTCTGGTCCTATATAGTCTAGTCCTATATAGTCTGGTCCTATATAGTCTGGTCCTATATAGTCTAGTCCTATATAGTCTGGTCCTATATAGTCTGGTCCTATATAGTCTGGTCCTATATAGTCTGGTCCTATATAGTCTGGTCCTATATAGTCTAGTCCTATATAGTCTGGTCCTATATAGTCTAGTCCTATATAGTCTGGTCCTATATAGTCTGGTCCTATATAGTCTGGTCCTATATAGTCTGGTCCTATATAGTCTGTTCCAATATACAGTACCAGACACACCTACTCATTCCAGTGTTTTTCTTTATTTGTACTATTTTCTACATTGTAGAATAATAGTGAAGACATCAAAACTATGAAATAGCACGTATGAAATCATTTAGTAACCAAAAAAGTGTTAAACAAATCTAAATATATTTTATATTTGAGGTTCTTCAAATAGCCACCCTTTGCCTTGATGACAGCTTTGTACACTCTTGGCATTCTCTCAACCAGCTTCATTAGGTAGTCACCTGGAATGCATTTCAATTAACAGGTGTACCTTCTTAAAAGTTAATTTGTGGAATTTCTTTCCTTCTTAATGTGTTTGAGCCAATCAGTTGTGTTGTGACAAGATAGGTGTGGTATACAGAAGACAGCCCTATTTTGATAAAAGACCAAGTCCATATTATGGCAAGAACAGCTCAAATAAGCAAAGAGAAACGACAATCCATCATTACTTTAAGACATGAAGGTCAGTCAGTACGGAACATTTCAAGATCTTTGAAAGTTTCTTCAAGCGCAGTTGCAAAAACCATCAAGCGCTATGATGAAACTGGCTCTCATGAGGACCGCCACAGGAATGGAAGACCCAGAGTTACCTCTGCTGCAGAGGATAAATTCATTAGAGTTACCAGCCTCAGAAATTGCAGCCCAAATAAATGCTTCACAGAGTTCAAGTAACAGACACATCTCAACATCAACTGTTCAGAGGGGACTGTGTGAATCAGGCCTTCATGGTCGAATTGCTGCAAAGGCCACCAATAAGAAGAAGAGACCTGCTTGGTCCAAGAAACACGAGCAATGGACATTAGACTGGTGGAAATCTGTCATTTGGTCTGATGAGTCCAAATTTGTTTTGGTTCCAACCGCCGTGTCTTTGTGAGACGTAGAGTAGGTGAACGGATGATCTCCGCGTGTGTTTCCCACCGTGAAGCATGGAGGAGGAGGTGTGATGGTGCTTTGCTGGTGACACTGTCTGTGATTTATTTAGTATTCAAGGCACACTTAACCAGCATGGCTACCACAGCATTGTTTTTAAACAGGACAATGACCCAACACACCTCCCGGCTGTGTAAGGGCTATTTGACCAAGAAGGAGAGTGATGGAGTGCTGCATCAGTGTGCTTATGTGGGAACTCCTTCAAGACTGTTGGAAATGCATTCCAGGTGAAGCTGGTTGAGAGAATGCCAAGAGTGTGAAAAGCTGTCATCAAGGCAAAGGGCAACCTTGAAGAATCTAAAATCTAAACTAGTTTAACACATTTTTGGTTACTACATGATTCCATATGTGTTATTTCATAGTTTTGATGTCTTCACTATTATTCTACAATGTAGAAAATAGTAAAAATAAAGAAAAACCCTTGAAAGTGTAGGTGTGTCCAAACTGTTGACTGGTTCTGTATGTATCTCCCTCGCCGCAAACCTCAGAGTTAGGGACCAGCTGGTGGTCCAACCCCAAACACACCTCAGAGTTAGGGACCAGCTGGGGGTCTAACCCCAAACACACCTCAGAGTTAGGGACCAGCTGGTGGTCCAACCCCAAACACACCTCAGAGTTAGGGACCAGCTGGTGGTCCAACCCCAAACACACCTCAGAGTTAGGGACCAACTGGTGGTCCAACCCCAAACACACCTCAGAGTTAGGGACCAACTGGGGGTCCAACCCCAAACACATCTCAGAGTTAGGGACCAGCTGGTGGTCCAACCCCAAACACACCTCAGAGTTAGGGACCAGCTGGTGGTCTAACCCCAAACACACCTCAGAGTTAGGGACCAACTGGGGGTCCAACCCCAAACACATCTCAGAGTTAGGGACCAGCTGGTGGTCCAACCCCAAACACACAACATTGACACGGTTACTTCCTAACTTACACAATATCCAACAACCTTCTCACGCTAGAGAGAGACACTGTGACTGTGTCTGTCTGTTTGTCTGTCTGTGTCTCTGTGTTTCCAGTGTACTACTGTTGCAGCCTGGAGCCTCCCAACAATACTGCAGTATGTGTGGCTGTCACAAGATCTGATCTCTCCCTCCTTCCTTCCCTCCCTTCTTCCCTCCCCCTCTCTCTCTCTCTCTCTCTCTCTCTCCACAGAGGAACTACTTTTCCTGTAAGAAACCGTTTGACATCAACGACTTAATCTCTTCATATAAAAAGGTGACTCTCCTGCAGGCTCCAAGTGTGTGTAGTTCCTCTAACCTGAGTGTGTTTCCTGTGTGTTGTTCCTCTAACCTGAGTGTGTTTCCTGTGTGTAGTTCCTCTAACCTGAGTCTGTTTCCTGTGTGTTGTTCCTCTAACCTGAGTGTGTTTCCTGTGTGTTGTTCCTCTAACCTGAGTGTGTTTCCTCTAACCTGAGTGTGTTTCCTGTGTGTAGTTCCTCTAACCTGAGTGTGTTTCCTGTGTGTTGTTCCTCTAACCTGAGTGTGTTTCCTCTAACCTGAGTGTGTTTCCTGTGTGTAGTTCCTCTAACCTGAGTGTGTTTCCTGTGTGTAGTTCCTCTAACCTGAGTCTGTTTCCTGTGTGTTGTTCCTCTAACCTGAGTGTGTTTCCTCTAACCTGAGTGTGTTTCCTGTGTGTAGTTCCTCTAACCTGAGTGTGTTTCCTGTGTGTTGTTCCTCTAACCTGAGTGTGTTTCCTGTGTGTTGTTCCTCTAACCTGAGTGTGTTTCCTCTAACCTGAGTGTGTTTCCTGTGTGTAGTTCCTCTAACCTGAGTGTGTTTCCTGTGTGTTGTTCCTCTAACCTGAGTGTGTTTCCTCTAACCTGAGTGTGTTTCCTGTGTGTAGTTCCTCTAACCTGAGTGTGTTTCCTGTGTGTAGTTCCTCTAACCTGAGTGTGTTTCCTGTGTGTTGTTCCTCTAACCTGAGTGTGTTTCCTCTAACCTGAGTGTGTTTCCTGTGTGTAGTTCCTCTAACCTGAGTGTGTTTCCTGTGTGTAGTTCCTCTAACCTGAGTGTGTTTCCTGTGTGTTGTTCCTCTAACCTGAGTGTGTTTCCTGTGTGTAGTTCCTCTAACCTGAGTGTGTTTCCTGTGTGTAGTTCCTCTAACCTGAGTGTGTTTCCTGTGTGTAGTTCCTCTAACCTGAGTGTGTTTCCTGTGTGTAGTTCCTCTAACCTGAGTGTGTTTCCTGTGTGTAGTTCCTCTAACCTGAGTGTGTTTCCTGTGTGTAGTTCCTCTAACCTGAGTGTGTTTCCTCTAACCTGAGTGTGTTTCCTGTGTGTCTAGATGCAGGATAAGGGCCTGTATAAGGCAATGGGAGAGCTGGACCTGCTCTTCAACTACATCGAGGAGTACCTGGTCTCTCAGAGACGCAAACACTGACCCCTGACCCTTAACCATTGCCTCAGCCAACCAGGACACACTGACCCTGAGCATGGACCAATAAGAATGACCCAGAGTGCTGTGGGTAACCCGAAAACTCTATTAACCTCCAACCCCAAACCACAATGTCTTTGTGGAAGTGAGACTGAAGGACCTTTTTTCTAACGTTCGTAGTCCGTTAGCAACGTTAGTCTTTAATCCGACTCTTTAGTCCTTCTTGAAGACCAACTCTCTAAAGTCCTGAAGACCTTCTGAGGACCGAATAATTATAATATTTAGCCATTTAGCCAATGCTTTTATCCAAAGTACTGTTCAGTACAGTACTGCCTGCATACATGTTTGAATGGGTGGGCCCAGCGGGAAGCCAACCCCTGTTCATGACGTTGCAGTGCCATGCTCCACCAACTAAGCCTTCTCTCGGAAGTCCTGAACCACATTTAGCTTCAGATTCATCATCACTATCACGTTTATTAATCAGTCATATTGACTAAAACATTCTGCTGTAAAGTTTAATTTGTATTGCATCAATTTTAATGATTGACACGTTCTGGAAGTCCTTCTTCAGGTACAGTATACACTGAACAAAAATATAAACGCAACATGCAACAATTTCAAAGATTTGACTGAGTTCATATAAGGAAATTAGGCCCTAATCTATGGAAATCACATGACTGGGAATACAGATACGCATCTGATGGTCACGGATACCTTAAAAAAAGGTAGTGGCGAGGATCAGAAACCCAGTCAGTATCTGGTGTGACCATTTACCTCATGCAGTGCAACACATCTTCGCATAGAGTTGATCAGGCTGTTGATTGTGGCCTGTGGAATGTTGTCCCACTCCTCTTCAATGGCTGTGTGAAGTTGCTGGATATTGGTGGGAACTGGAACACGCTGTCGTATACGTCGATCCATAGCATCCCAAACATGCTCAATGGGTGACATGTCTGGTGAGTATGCAGGCCATGGAAGAACTGGGACATTTTCAGCTTCCAGGAATTGTGTACAGATCCTTCCGACATGGGGCCGTGCATTATCATGCTGAAACATGAGGTGATGGCGGCGGATGAATGGCACGACTATGGGCCTCAGGATCTCGTCACGGTATAAAATTGCCATTGATAAAATGCAATGACAAAATGACAAAACTGCACATCTTAGAGTGGCCTTTTATTGTCCCCAACACAAGGTGCACCTGTGTAATGATCATGCTGTTTAATCAGATTCTTGATTTGCCACACCTGTCAGGTGGATGGGATTATCTTGGCAAAATAGAAATGCTCACTAACAGGGATGTAAACATATTTGTGCCCAAAATTTGAGAGAAATTAGCTTTTTTTTTTGTATGAAACATTTCTGGGATCTTTTATTTCAGGTCATGAAACATGGGACCAACACTTTACATGTTGCATTTATAATTTTGTTTAGTATAGTTTGGATATTAGCATAATCATGATGTTATTCTAACAAGCATGTGGAGTAAGGTATCATATAATCATATACTGATCTGTAATAATGAATATTATGAATGACCATGTTTACAACATATTGCAACATTTAGATACATGCTATTTTTATTACCAATGTCAGTATTGATTTAAATTAAATCTGTCTTTGAAACAAAGTGGAATTTTGCACCATAATGTTAATTCTAAGTATTTATTGGATAGTGTTGAAAGTGTAATTTTGTTTTGCAGAAGAATCAGTAACTGCCATCTCTTCATGGTCTATGTTTTTAACGAATAATTAGCTCCCCTGACATTTTAAATAGTTGTGCCTAAATGTTTGTGAGTTAGAATGTATTTTTATGAACAACTTTTAACTGTTTTAGCTACCAAATGTTGTGGTATTTATTTTATGATTTTTTCTTGCTCTGCAACTGCAGTTTAAAAATAAATCTACTACTTTGGAACCGTTTTTACCTCAGTCCTTTCTTTCACCTTTTAAAATGTCAAGCCTTTTAAGTGGCGAGTAAGGGCCAGTTCTTCCACACGTTATTTAGAACACTTCAGCGATGGACCAATGAAAACCTCCTGAATCACCCCAGGGTTCTTCCTCTGAAACAGCAGAACAGATATTTTTTCTCTACACTCAGATCCAGATGCAGTTGTTGATACCATGTTACTAGAATCAAGAATGAACGCGCTCAACTCAATAGTTAATCAACAGAAGTCTATGGGTGCAGGGTTCAAAAGGTGCAGTGCATTCGGAAAGTATTCAGACACCTTCCCCTTTTCCACATTTTGTTACGTTTACAGTCTTATTCTAAAATTGATTAAATTACATTTTTTCCTCATCAATCCACACACAGCACCCCATAATTGAGGAAACCTGGCACCATCCCTATGGTGAAGCATGGTGGTGGCAGTATCATGCTGTGGGGATGTTTTTCAGCAGCAGGGACTGGGAAACTAGACAGGATCGAGGGAAAGATGAATGGAGCAAAGTACAGAGATCCTTGATGAAAACCTGCTCCAGAGCGCTCAGGACCTCAGACTGGGGCGAAGGTTAACCTTCCAACAGGACAACGACCCTAAGCACACAGCCAAGACAACGCAGGAGTGGCTTCGGGACAAGTCTCTGAATGTCCTTGAGTGGCCCAGCCAGAGCCCAGACTTGAACCCGATCGAACATCTCTGGAGAGACCTGAAAATAGCTGTGGAGCAACACTCCCCATCCAACCTGACAGAGCTTGAGAGGATCTGCAGAGAAGAATGGGAGAAACTCACCAAATACAGGTGTGCCAAGCTTGTAGCGTCATACCCAAGAAGACTCGAGGCTGTAATCGCTGCCAAAGGTGCTTCAACAAAGTACTGAGTAAAGGGTCTGAATACTGATGTAAAACTGATACTTTAGGTTTTTAAGGTTTTATAAATGTGCAAACATTTCTAAAAACGTGTTTTTGCTTTTTCATTATTGGGGTATTTTGTGTAAATTGATGAGGGGAAAAAACTATTTAATTTATTTTAGAATAAGGCAGCAACATAACAAAATATGGAAAAAGTCAAGGGGTCTGAATACTTTCCGAATGCACTGTATATAAATGCTGAAATACATCAGTTTCTTTGACCTCTACTGCTGTTAAATAACATTATGTCTTTGACCTCTACTGCTGTTAAAGAACATTATAATGTCTTTGACCTCTACTGCTGTTAAATAACATTATAATGTCTTTGACCTCTACTGCTGTTAAAGAACATTATAATGTCTTTGACCTCTGCTGCTGTTAAATAACATTATAATGTCTTTGACCTCTACTGCTGTTAAATAACTTTATAATGTCTTTGACCTCTACTGCTGTTAAATAACATTATAATGTCTTTGACCTCTACTGCTGTTAAATAACATTATAATGTCTTTGACCTCTGCTGCTGTTAAAGAACATTATAATGTCTTTGACCTCTACTGCTGTTAAATAACATTATAATGTCTTTGACCTCTACTGCTGTTAAATAACATTATAATGTCTTTGACCTCTACTGCTGTTAAATAACATTATAATGTATTTGACCTCTACTGCTGTTAAATAACATTATAATGTCTTTGACCTCTACTGCTGTTAAATAACATTATAATGTATTTGACCTCTACTGCTGTTAAATAACATTATAATGTCTTTGACCTCTACTGCTGTTAAATAACATTATAATGTATTTGACCTCTACTGCTGTTAAATAACATTATAATGTCTTTGACCTCTACTGCTGTTAAATAACATTATAATGTCTTTGACCTCTGCTGCTGTTAAATAACATTATAATGTCTTTGACCTCTACTGCTGTTAAATAACATTATAATGTATTTGACCTCTGCTGCTGCTGCTGAACATTATAATGTAAGGACTAATTCAGTGAGTCCAGGTTTTTCATTTCTAGTTCAGGTCCAATGTTACTAACCCTAACTGACGGAGGGAGGGTTGACACCATGTGCTAACCCTAACCATAACAGCAGAACCGAAGCTACTCATCTCTACACTCTAACCTCAAACGTGACCCACATAGAGGCCTTATCAGCAGCAGCAAACTTTTTCCAAGCAGGCAGCGGACCTTTACTATAATGACAACCACACTGGCCTCATCATTAACGACCACACTGGCCTCATCATTAACGACCACACTGGCCTCATCATTAACGACCACACTGGCCTCATCTTTAACGACCATACTGGCCTCATCTTTAACAACCATACTGGCCTCATCTATAACGACCACACTGGCCTCATCTTTAACGATCATACTGGCCTCATCTTTAACGACCATACTGGCCTCATCTATAATGACCACACAGGCCTCATCTTTAACGATCATACTGGCCTCATCATTAACGACCATACTGGCCTCATCTTTAACGACCATACTGGCCTCATCATTAACGACCATACTGGCCTCATCTTTAACGACCACACTGGCCTCATCTTTAACGACCACACTGGCCTCATCTTTAACAACCATACTGGCCTCATCATTAACGACCATACTGGCCTCATCTTTAACGACCATACTGGCCTCATCATTAACGACCACACTGGCCTCATCTTTAACAACCATACTGGCCTCATCTTTAACGCTCACGCTAAAAAATCTGGAACATACCACTCAAAAATAGTTCCAAAAGGGTTCTTTGGCTGTTCCCATTGGAGAACCATTTTTGGTTCCAGGTAGAACCCTATTTCGTTCCAGGTAGAACCCTATTTCGTTCCAGGTAGAACCCTTTTTGGTTCCAGGTAGAACCCTTTTTGGTTCCAGGTAGATTTCTCTGTGGAAAGGGTTTTAGATGGAACCCAAAAGGGTTCTCCTATTAGGACAGCTGAAGAACCCTTTTAGGTTCTAGATAGCACTTTTGTTTCTAAGAGTGTACAAATGAGACATTTGAAAGGAAAACATCCTGAAACGAAACCTTAGTCTGCATATTTAGTCTGACTGATGTGCTTCTATCTGTGGTTTCCATCCGAGGTTGATGCTGATGCATTTCTGCAGAGAGAGACACGAGTGTGCGTGTATATATGTATGTGTGTATTCTTGTACCGAACCAAAACAAGTCAGATGTTCTGAGAAAATAGCTGAGTCAGCGTGAAGATCATCTCTGAACGTGCATCAGGGCGTCAGTGAAACAGTCATAACATAACTAACCCTCACCACCAAGCATTCACACTGATTGTGCTGAACTACCAAGCAATTCATGAAGGCTTTCTTGTTGAGAGCGTCAGCTGAAGATGAGAAGGCTCTGACTCATTCAGCGTACAGGGTTAAGGTTAGTTTCAGTGAACCGAGGCCTGTTGTAACAGGAGGATGTATCTGTATCCCAAATGGCACCGTATTCCCTATATAGTGCACTACTTTTTGAACAGAGTCCTATGGGCCCTATTCCAAAGTAGTGCACTAAATAGGGAACAGGGAGCCATTTGAAGAAGCTCTTCTCTGCACACACTAGGCCTAAATACTACAAGGTGCAGTGTCATGGAACAATCTCATCTTTGGAAACACATTAAACTTGCCTGCCTAACTCTTCATTGCAATGCAGTGATATTAATGTAACTTTAGAGTACATAGGTATATCTTTAGAGTACATAGGTATATCTATACCGCTATACCGCTTCATATACCGCTTCATATCTAACTTCACCTAAGGGGGGGGGGGGGGGGGGGGGGTTTCGGTTTCGAAAGGTGCCAGTCCTTTCTCTCCTCAGACTGGCAACCTCACGTCTGCCCATCTGTCTGATGTCATTCTGTGTCATGTCAGAATGGACAGATGACCACAGTAGTTTCTGTTGGGGACACAGAGATGAGAATCAGAGCAACGCATCTGGAGAGTCCACATTAACATTTTCAATTTACAATCTGTAGAAAGAATGAGAATGGAAAGGTTCAGAACTTTTGTAAAACATTACAGTACAGTTGAAAAATATATGGCAAATTGAAATCCAATATGGATGGTGTTAAGAGATAGATGGGAGGTGTTGAATGGAGCTGAAGGATGGGACTAATAACAACTACTAATAACAACAAGATAACTAATGTAAGCATACTGTGTCCATAATAAGTCTATAGGTTATAGGTTGAGAGCTTTTAATGAAAGAGCACAGTTAGAAATATATGGACATAGAAGCAAACCTGGATGGACATCATGAAAATGATCGGAGAGGTTGAGGGTAGAGGAAGTGGTCCTCTGTAGCTCAGCTGGTAGAGCACGGTGCTTGTAACGCCAAGGTAGTGGGTTCGATCCCCGGGACCACCCATACACAAAAAAAAAATATTATGCACGCATGACTGTAAGTCGCTTTGGATAAAAGCGTCTGCTAAATGGCTTATTATTATTATTATTATAGGAAGTTCAGGAGTAAAAACAAACAAAATAGAATTATTGTAAAATTGACTGTGAAGTAAAATAAATAAATAAATAAACCTACCATTAAAATTATAGACTGATCATGTCTTTGTCAGTGGGCAAACGTACAAAATCAGCAGGGGATCAAATACTTTTTTCCCTCACTGTATATCCCACTGGTCATCCCCAAAGCCAACACCTCCTTTGGCCGCCATTCCTTCCAGTTCTCTGCTGCCAATGACTGGAACGAATTGCAAAAATCTCTGAAGTTGGAGACTCTTATCTCCCTCACTAACTTTAAGCATCAGTTGTCAGAGCACCTTAACGATCACTGCACCTGTACACAGCCCATCTGAAATTAGCCCGCCCAACTACCTCATCCCCATATTGTTATTTATTTTGCTCATTTGCACCCCAGTATCTCTATTTGCACATCTTCTTCTGCACATCTATCATTCCAGTGTTAATACTAATTGTAATTATTTTGCACTATAGCCTATTTATTGCCTTACCTCCATAACTTGCTACATTTGAACACACTGTATATATATTTTCTGTTGTATTTTTGACTTTATGTTTAGTTTTACCCCATATGTAACTCTGTGTTGTTGTTTTTATCGCACTGCTTTGCTTTATCTTGGCCAGGTCGCAGTTGTAAATGAGAACTTATTTTTTATCTCAGGTTGACCCCATATCTCTCAGGTTGACCCCATATCTCTCAGGTTGACCCCATATCTCTCAGGTTGACCCCATATCTCTCAGTTTGGCCGCATT
Organism: Coregonus lavaretus; assembly: GCF_964263955.1. Lineage (NCBI taxonomy): Eukaryota > Metazoa > Chordata > Actinopteri > Salmoniformes > Salmonidae > Coregonus > Coregonus lavaretus. The sequence goes on along the minus strand of NC_139999.1, from coordinate 1,450,298 downwards.
TTACATTTACATTTTAGTCTTTTAGCAGACGCTCTTATCCAGAGCGACTTACAAATTGGTGCATTCACCTTATGATAGCCAGTGGGACAACCACTTTTTTTATTTGTTTTTTTTATTTGGGGTGGGGTAAGGGGGGGTAGAAGGATTACTGATTACTGACAGAGCAGAATAGAGGAGAGAGAGAGAGAGAGACAGAGAGAGAGAGAGAGAGAGAGAGAGAGAGAGAGAGAGAGAGAGAGAGAGAGAGAGAAGAGAGAGAAAGAGAGAGAGAGAGAAACTTTAACTATTTGCACATTGTTACAACACTGTATATATACATAATATGACATTTGAAATGTCTTTATTCTTTTGAAACTTCTGAGTGTAATGTTTACTGTTAATATTTATTGTTTATTTCACTTTCGTTTACTATCTACTTCACTTGCTTTGGCAATGTTAACATACGTTTCCCATGCCAATAAAGCCCTTAAATTGAAATTGAAATTGAGAGAGAGAGAGAGAGAGAGAGAGAGAGAGAGGGGAGGAGAGGAGAGGGGGAGAAGAGAGAGAAAGAGTGAGTGAGCGAGAGAGAGAGAGCAGAATAGAGGAGAGAGAGAGACAGAGAGAGAGAGAGAGAGGGGAGGAGAGGGGGAGAAGAGAGAGAAAGAGTGAGCGAGAGAGAGAGAGAGAGAGAGAGAGAGAGAGAGAGAGAGAGAGAGAGAGAGCAGAATAGAGGAGAGAGAGAGAGAGAGAGAGAGAGAGAGAGCAGAATAGAGGAGAGAGAGAGACAGAGACAGAGAGAGAGACAGAGCAGAATAGAGGATAGAGAGAGAGAGAGAGAGAGAGAGACAGAGAGAGATGAAGATGAATAAAGAAAAGAAAAGAGAGCATCCTTTAAAAACAAACAACCACTTTAAGGATTGAACCCTTTTTTTCAATTTTCGCCTAAAATGACCCAAATCTAACTGCCTGTAGCTCAGGACCTGAAGCAAGGATATGCATATTCTTCAAATCAAATCAAATTTTATTGGTCACATACATGTGTTTAGCAGATGTTATTGCGGGTGTAGCAAAATGCTTGTGCTTCTAGCTCCAACAGTGCAGTAATATCTAGCAAGTAATATCTAACAATTTCAGAACATATACCCAATACACACAAATCTAGTAAGGAATGGAATTTAAGAATATATACATATATGGACAAGCAATGACAGAGCGGCATGGACTAAGATACAGTAGAATAGAATGCAGTATATACATATGAGATGAGTAACGCAAGATATGTAAACATTATTAAAGTGACTAGTGTTCCATTTCTTAAAGTGGCCAGTGATTTCAATAGGCAGCAGCAGCCTCGAATGTGCTAGTGATGACTATTTAACAGTCTGATGGCCTTGAGATAGAAGCTGTTTTTCATTCTCTCAGTCCCAGCTTTGATGCACCTGTACTGACCTCGCCTTCTGGATGATAGCGGGGTGAACAGGCAGTGGCTCGGGTGGTTGATGTCCTTGATGATCTTTTTGGCCTTCCTGTGACATCGGTGCTGTATGTGTCCTGGAGGGCGGGTAGTTTGCCTCCGGTAATGCGTTCGGCAGACCGCACCACCCTCTGGAGAGCCCTGCGGTTGCGGGTGGTGCAGTTGCTGTACCAGGCGGTGATACAGCCTGACAGGATGTTCTCAATTGTGCATCTGTAAAGGTTTGTGAGGGTTGTAGGTGCCAAGCCAAATTTATTCAGCCTCCTGAGGTTCCGCCTTCTTCACCACACTGTCTGCGTGGATGGACCATTTCAGTTTGTCAGTGATATGTACGCCAAGGAACTTGAAGCTTTCCACCTTCTCCACTGCGGTCCCGTCGATGTGGATAGGGGGGTGCACCCTCTGCTGTATCCTGAAGTCCACGATCATCTCCTATGTTTTGTTATTTTCCTGGCACCACAATCCCAGAGCCCTCACCTTCTCCCTGTAGGCTGTCTCGTCATTGTTCTTTAAAAAAATATATATATATATTTAACCTTTATTTAACTAGGCAAGTCAGTTAAGAACAAATTCTTATTTACAATGACGGCCTACACCGGCCAAACCCGGACGACTTGATACAATTTGAGAGGAAACACTTTGAAGTTTGTGGAAATGTGAAATTAATATAGGAGAATATAACACATTAGATCTGGTAAAAGATAAAACAAACAAAAAAACATGTGTTTTCTATTATTGTTTTTGTTCCATCGTCTTTGAAATGCAAGAGAAAGGCCACAATATAATATTGCAGTTTAGGCGCAATTTCGATTCTGGCCACTAGATGGCAGCAGCGTGTCTGCAAAGTTTCAGATTGATCCAGTGAAGCATTGCAATACTGGACTATTTTGTATCAAGTCTGCCCAAATGTGCCGAATTATAGAGAACATACAAAAATGATATGGAAATACAAAATGTAAGTTTACACACTCCCAGGAATGTCATACGTGATGGATCATTAGCTTATACACTACATTTCACACATCTAGATGGCCGGGCGGGGTGGGTGTGGAGCCAGAGACAGCAGGGGTTCAAACTGTAGAACCCAGTTCCTACATTTGAATATAAAAATTGATTTTATCAAACAAAACTATGCTACATTTAATCTCTGGGACCCTTAGGATGACACATCAGAGCAAGATTACTGAATGTAAGTACATTATTTACCTTCAGAGGTGAATGTATCAAACCAGTTGCCGTGATACGTTTTGTTGTTGTTGTGCACTCTCCTCAAACAATAGCATGGTATTTCACTGTAATAGCTACTGTAAATTGGACAGTGCAGTTAGATTAACAAGAATTTAATACCTTGCTCAAAAAAAAAAATGGAACACTTAAACAACACAATGTAACTCCAAGTCAATCACACTTCTGTGAAATCAAACTGTCCACTTAGGAAGCAACACTGATTGACAATACATTTCACATGCTGTTGAGCAAATGGAATAGACAACAGGTGGAAATTATAGGCAATTAGCAAGACACCCCCAATAAAGGACTGGTTTTGCAGGTGGTGACCACAGACCACTTCTCAGTTCCTATGCTTCCTGGCTGATGTTTTGGTCACTTTTGAATGCTGGCGGTGCTTTCACTCTAGTGGTAGCATGAGACGGAGTCTACAACCCACACAAGTGGCTCAGGTAGTGCAGCTCATCCAGGATGGCACATCAATGCGAGCTGTGGCAAGAAGGTTTGCTGTGTCTGTCAGCGTAGTGTCCAGAGCATGGAGGCGCTACCAGGAGACAGGCCAGTACATCAGGAGACGTGGAGGAGGCCGTAGGAGGGCAACAACCCAGCAGCAGGACTGCTACCTCCGCCTTTGTGCAAGGAGGAGCAGGAGGAGAACTGCCAGAGGCCTGCAAAATGACCTCCAGCAGGCCACAAATGTGCATGTGTCTGCTCAAAAGGTCAGAAACAGACTCCATGAGGGTGGTGTGAGGGCCCGACGTCCACAGGTGGGGGTTGTGCTTACAGCCCAACACCGTGCAGGATGTTTGGCATTTGCCAGAGAACACCAAGATTGGCAAATTCGCCACTGGCGCCCTGTGCTCTTCACAGATGAAAGCAGGTTCACATTGAGCACATGTGACAGACAGACGTGACAGAGTCTGGAGACGCCGTGGAGAACGTTCTGCTGCCTGCAACATCCTCCAGCATGACCGGTTTGGCGGTGGGTCAGTCATGGTGTGTGGTGGCATTTCTTTGGGGGGCCGCACAGCCCTCCATGTGCTCGCCAGAGGTAGCCTGACTGCCATTAGGTACCGAGATGAGATCCTCAGACCCCTTGTGAGACCATATGCTGGTGCGGTTGGCCCTGGGTTCCTCCTAATGCAAGACAATGCTAGACCTCATGTGGCTGGAGTGTGTCAGCAGTTCCTGCAAGAGGAAGGCATTGATGCTATGGACTGGCCTGCCCGTTCCCCAGACCTGAATCCAATTGAGCACATCTGGGACATCATGTCTCGCTCCATCCACCAACGCCACGTTGCACCACAGACTGTCCAGGAGTTGGCGGATGCTTTAGTCCAGGTCTGGGAGGAGATCCCTCAGGAGACCATCCGCCACCTCATCAGGAGCATGCCCAGGTGTTGTAGGGAGGTCATACAGGCACGTGGAGGCCACACACACTACTGAGCCTCATTTTAACTTGTTTTAAGGACATTACATAAAAGTTGGATCAGCCTGTAGTGTGGTTTTCCACTTTAATTTTGAGGGTGACTCCAAATCCAGACCTCCATGGGTTGATAAATTTGATTTCCATTGATCATTTTTGTGTGATTTTGTTGTCAGCACATTCAACTATGTAAAGAAAAAAGTATTTAATAAGATTATTTCATTCATTCAGATCTAGGATGTGTTGTTTAAGTGTTCCCTTTATTTTTTTGAGCAGTGTATTTCTGCCCATATAAGACATGTCTATGTACTGGAAAGTTTGCTGTTACTTACAACAGTCATGCTAATCACGTTAGCGCACGTTAGCTCAACCGTCCCGTATACGGGACACCGATCCCGTAGAGGTTAAACACAAACAACCACTTTAGAAACACACAACCACTTTAGAAACACACAACCACTTTAGAAACACACAACCACTTTAGAAACACACAACCCATTTAGAAACACACAACCACTTTAGAAACACACAACCCATTTAGAAACACACAACCACTTTAGAAACACACAACCACTTTAGAAACACACATCCACTTTAGAAACACACAACCCGTTTAGAAACACACAACCCGTTTAGAAACACACAACCGTTTAGAAACACACAACCAGTATAGAAACACACAACCCGTTTAGAAACACACAACCAGTATAGAAACACACAACCCGTTTAGAAACACACAACCACTTTAGAAACACACAACCCGTTTAGAAACACACAACCCGTTTAGAAACACACAACCACTTTAGAAACACACAACCACTTTAGAAACACACAACCCGTTTAGAAACACACAACCCGTTTAGAAACACACAACCACTTTAGAAACACACAACCACTTTAGAAACACACAACCCGTTTAGAAACACACAACCCGTTTAGAAACACACAACCACTTTAGAAACACACAACCCGTTTAGAAACACACAACCCGTTTAGAAACACACAACCACTTTAGAAACACACAACCCGTTTAGAAACACACAACCCGTTTAGAAACACACAACCACTTTAGAAACACACAACCCGTTTAGAAACACACAACCCGTTTAGAAACACACAACCCATTTAGAAACACACAACCACTTTAGAAACACACAACCCATTTAGAAACACACAACCACTTTAGAAACACACAACCACTTTAGAAACACACATCCACTTTAGAAACACACAACCCGTTTAGAAACACACAACCCGTTTAGAAACACACAACCGTTTAGAAACACACAACCAGTATAGAAACACACAACCACTTTAGAAACACACAACCACTTTAGAAACACACAACCCGTTTAGAAACACACAACCAGTATAGAAACACACAACCGTTTAGAAACACACAACCACTTTAGAAACACACAACCCGTTTAGAAACACACAACCCGTTTAGAAACACACAACCACTTTAGAAACACACAACCACTTTAGAAACACACAACCCGTTTAGAAACACACAACCCGTTTAGAAACACACAACCACTTTAGAAACACACAACCACTTTAGAAACACACAACCCGTTTAGAAACACACAACCCGTTTAGAAACACACAACCACTTTAGAAACACACAACCCGTTTAGAAACACACAACCCGTTTAGAAACACACAACCACTTTAGAAACACACAACCCGTTTAGAAACACACAACCCGTTTAGAAACACACAACCACTTTAGAAACACACAACCCGTTTAGAAACACACAACCCGTTTAGAAACACACAACCGTTTAGAAACACACAACCAGTATAGAAACACACAACCACTTTAGAAACACACAACCACTTTAGAAACACACAACCCGTTTAGAAACACACAACCACTTTAGAAACACACAACCCGTTTAGAAACACACAACCACTTTAGAAACACACAACCCGTTTAGAAACACACAACCACTTTAGAAACACACAATCCGTTTAGAAACACACAACCACTTTAGAAACACACAACCTCTTTAGAAACACACAACCACTTTAGAAACACACAACCAGCTAACAGGTGTGTAATGGATACTTACAGGATATACATGATGACACCTAGAGACCACGTCACATTATTTATCGTACTTCTTTGGTCCCAAAACCTCTTTAGCGAAACCAAAGTAGTTTCAGTAGTTACTCAGTTTCAGCAGCACGTTACACCTCTTAGACGGATACAGGAGGTTCTCTGGCTAGAAGGAGGGAAGACGTATACAGGATCTCTGGCTAGACGGAGGGAAGACGTATACAGGATCTCTGGCTAGACGGAGGGAAGACGTATACAGGATCTCTGGCTAGAAGGAGGGAAGACGTATACAGGATCTCTGGCTAGAAGGAGGGAAGACGTATACAGGATCTCTGGCTAGACGGAGGGAAGACGTATACAGGATCTCTGGCTAGAAGGAGGGAAGACGTATACAGGATCTCTGGCTAGACGGAGGGAAGACGTATACAGGATCTCTGGCTAGAAGGAGGGAAGACGTATACAGGAGGTTCTCTGGCTAGACGGAGGGAAGACGTATACAGGATCTCTGGCTAGAAGGAGGGAAGACGTATACAGGAGGTTCTCTGGCTAGAAGGAGGGAAGACGTATACAGGATCTCTGGCTAGACGGAGGGAAGACGTATACAGGAGGTTCTCTGGCTAGAAGGAGGGAAGACGTATACAGGATCTCTGGCTAGAAGGAGGGAAGACGTATACAGGATCTCTGGCTAGACGGAGGGAAGACGTATACAGGATCTCTGGCTAGAAGGAGGGAAGACGTATACAGGATCTCTGGCTAGACGGAGGGAAGACGTATACAGGATCTCTGGCTAGAAGGAGGGAAGACGTATACAGGATCTCTGGCTAGACGGAGGGAAGACGTATACAGGATCTCTGGCTAGAAGGAGGGAAGACGTATACAGGAGGTTCTCTGGCTAGACGGAGGGAAGACGTATACAGGATCTCTGGCTAGAAGGAGGGAAGACGTATACAGGAGGTTCTCTGGCTAGAAGGAGGGAAGACGTATACAGGATCTCTGGCTAGACGGAGGGAAGACGTATACAGGAGGTTCTCTGGCTAGAAGGAGGGAAGACGTATACAGGAGGTTCTCTGGCTAGAAGGAGGGAAGACGTATACAGGAGGTTCTCTGGCTAGAAGGAGGGAAGACGTATACAGGAGGATCTCTGGCTAGAAGGAGGGAAGACGTATACAGGAGGTTCTCTGGCTAGAAGGAGGGAAGACGTATACAGGAGGTTCTCTGGCTAGAAGGAGGGAAGACGTATACAGGATCTCTGGCTAGACGGAGGGAAGACGTATACAGGAGGTTCTCTGGCTAGAAGGAGGGAAGACGTATACAGGAGGTTCTCTGGCTAGAAGGAGGGAAGACGTATACAGGAGGTTCTCTGGCTAGAAGGAGGGAAGACGTATACAGGAGGTTCTCTGGCTAGAAGGAGGGAAGACGTATACAGGAGGTTCTCTGGCTAGACGGAGGGAAGACGTATACAGGAGGTTCTCTGGCTAGACGGAGGGAAGACGTATACAGGAGGTTCTCTGGCTAGAAGGAGGGAAGACGTATACAGGAGGTTCTCTGGCTAGAAGGAGGGAAGACGTATACAGGAGGTTCTCTGGCTAGACGGAGGGAAGACGTATACAGGAGGGAGAGAGAGAGAGATAGAGGGAAAGAGAGAGAGAGAGGGGAGAGAGAGAGATAGAGGGAAAGAGAGAGAGAGAGCGAGAGAAGGGGGAGGGAGAGAGAGAGAGATAGAGGGAAAGAGAGAGAGAGCGAGAGAAGGGGGAGGGAGAGAGGGGAGAGATAGAGGGAAAGAGAGAGAGAGCGAGAGAAGGGGGAGGGAGAGAGAGAGATGAGAGACCAGTTTCATATGGCTACAGGACGTGATCATACCTCTATCTATCTAGCTATATCTCTATCTATATACACTATCGTTCAAAAGTTTTGGGTCACTTAGAAATGTCCTTGTCCATTAAAATAACATCAAATTGATCAGAAATACAGTGTAGACATTGTTAATGTTGTAAATGGCTATTGTAGAAGGAAACGGCTGATTTTTAATGGAATATCTACATAGGTGGACAGAGGCCCATTATCAGCAACCATCAGTCCTGTGTTCCAATTGCACGTTGTATTTGCTAATCCAAGTTTATCATTTTAAAAGGCTAATTGATCATTAGAAAACCCTTTGCAATTATGTTAGCACAGCTGAAAACGGTTGTACTGATTAAAGAAGCAATAAAACTGGCCTTCTTGAGACTAGTTGAGTATCTGGAGCATCAGCAATTGTGGGTTCGATTACAGGCTCAAAATGGCCAGAAACAAATAACTTTCTTCTGAAACTCATCAGTCTATTCTTGTTCTGAGATATGAAGGCTATTCCATGCGAGAAATTGCAAAGAAACTGAAGATCTTGTACAACGCTGTGTACTACTCCCTTCACAGAACAGCGCAAACTGGCTCTAACCAGAATAGAAAGAGGAGTGGGAGGCCCCGGTGCACAACTGAGCAAGAGGACAAATACATTAGAGTGTCTAGTTTGAGAAACAGACGCCTCACAGGTCCTCAACTGGCAGCTTCATTAAATAGTACCCGCAAAACACCAGTCTCAACGTCAACAGTGAAGAGGCGACTCCGGGATGCTGACCTTCTAGGCAGAGTTGCAAAGAAAAAGCCATATCTCAGACTGGCCAATAAAAAGAAAGGATTAAGATGGGCAGTCTGAGATATGTCTTTTTCTTTGCAACTCTGCCTAGAAGGTCAGCATCCCAGAGTCGCCTCTTCACTGTTGACCACAGACAGTTAGGGCTGATTTATCATAATTATCTAATCTGGTTGACCACAGACAGTTAGGGCTGATTTATCATAATCATCTAATCTCGCTCCCTTCAAGTGTGGTTAACCACACACACACAGCACTCTTCACACAACAGATGAGTTTAAATGAAAGTGAGTGTGTTTGACACAAGAGTGTGTGTGTGTGACCGGGGGTGACGAGGGGAGGGGGGTTGTTTACTGGAAAGCTGCCAGTGAGGGAGAACGGTCTCAGTCATTCAGAAAGACAGAGGGACGAAGAAAGAGAGTGATTGAAATTCAGAAGCCATCCTAGAGACCGCTCCATCTTAACTTCACCAGTCCAGCCATGTCAACATACAACCTCTAAAGACAGTTAAGAAATGGTTGAAACTTCTTGGAAATGCACTTTCTTCTAACATTGTAGTGTGATAGTTACGCAAGACCACTGGAAACTGCTGCTGCTCCGATGAGAGAGGAAGTCCCCAACTGACAGAGGTTAGCACTAACAGAGCGAGAGACAGGTTGCACGTGACCGTGTGAGAGGTAAAGGATGGTAAGTGGTTTGATTTCTCTCGTTTCCTATCGTTTCTCTCGCCTTGTTAGTGGAAACAGAACAGTCAGTGAAAACATATGAACTAACCTGGTTTAGGAGAAATGGGTCAGCTTCCATTAACTCAACAGGCCAGAACCCTAACCATTATTTAGGAGAAATGGGTCAGCTTCCATTAACTCAACAGGCCAGAACCCTAACCATTATTTAGGAGAAATGGGTCAGCTTCCATTAACTCAACAGGCCAGAACCCTAACCATTATTTAGGAGAAATGGGGAAGCTTCCTTTATTTAACTCAATAGGCCAGAAAATGAATTTACTATAAACTAAGCCAAGCCAGTTCAGACAGAAAGTGTTTACATCAGCTGATATTGCACCAACTAGATTCAAAGAATAATGTCCTACCTTAAAAACAGCGGTGTATTTTAAATTGACCTGCTCGTGAGTTGCTGCTGGAACTATTGCTGCTGTAATTTACAGTGCTATGAAAAAGGATTTGCCCCTTTTCTAATTTTCTCTACTTTTGCATATTTGTGATACTGAATGTTATCAGATCTTCAACCAAAACCTAATATTAGATAAAGGGAACATAAGTGAACAAATAACACAACAATTACATATTTATTTAATAAACAAAGTTATGCAACACCCAATTCCCCTGTGTGAAAAAGTAATTGCCCCCTCACACTCAATAACTGGTTGTGCCACCTTTAGCTGCAATGACTCCAACCAAATGCTTCCTGTAGTTGTTGATCAGTCTCTCACGTCGCTGTGGAGGAATTTTGGCCCACTCTTCCATGCAGAACTGCTTTAACTCAGTGACGTGTGGGTTTTCAAGCATGAACTGCTCGTTTCAAGTCCTGCCACAACATCTCAATTGGGATTAGGTCTGGACTTTGACTAGGCCATTCCAAAACTTCCAATTTGTTGCTTTTTTAGCAATTTTCATGTAGACTTGATTGTGTGTTTTGGATCATTGTCTTGCTGCATGACCCAGCTGCGCTTCAGCTTCAGCTCACAGACGGATGGTCTGACATTCTCCTGTTTAATTCTCTGATACAGAGCAGAATTCATGGTTCCTTCTATTAAGGCAAGTCGTCCAGGTCCTGAGGCAGCAAAGCATCCCCAAACCATCACACCACCACCACCATGCTTGACCTTTGGTATGATGTTCTTACTGTGGAATGCAGTGTTTGGTTTTCGCCAGGCATAATGGGACCCTTCTCGTCCAAAAAGTTGACTCAAGTTTGCCAAAAAGCACCTGGATGATCATCAAGACTCTTGGAAGAACGTTCTATGGACAGATGATTCAAAAGTATAACTTTTTGGACGACATGGTTCCAGTAATGCCTGGCGAAAACCAAACTCTGCATTCCACAGTAAGAACATCATACCGAAGGTCAAGCATGGGAAGTGGAGCCTGCGAGAAGAGCCCTGTGGCTTCAGGCTATTTGGCGTGGGAAATTAGAGCCCTGTGGCTTCAGGCTATTCGGCGTGGGAAATTAGAGCCCTGTGGCTTCAGGCTATTCGGCGTGGGAAATTAGAGCCCTGTGGCTTCAGGCTATTCGGCGTGGGAAATTAGAGCCCTGTGGCTTCAGGCTATTCGGCGTGGGAAATTAGAGCCCTGTGGCTTCAGGCTATTCGGCGTGGGAAATTAGAGCCCTGTGGCTTCAGGCTATTCGGCGTGGGAAATTAGAGCCCTGTGGCTTCAGGCTATTCGGCGTGGGAAATTAGAGCCCTGTGGCTTCAGGCTATTCGGCGTGGGAAATTAGAGCCCTGTGGCTTCAGGCTATTCGGCGTGGGAAATTAGAGCCCTGTGGCTTCAGGCTATTCAGCGTGGGAAATTAGAGCCCTGTGGCTTCAGGCTATTCGGCGTGGGAAATTAGAGCCCTGTGGCTTCAGGCTATTCGGCGTGGGAAATTAGAGCCCTGTGGCTTCAGGCTATTCGGCGTGGGAAATTAGAGCCCTGTGGTTTCAGGCTATTCGGCGTGGGAAATTAGAGCCCTGTGGCTTCAGGCTATTCGGTGTGGGAAATTAGAGCCCTGTCTATTCGGCGTGGGAAATTAGAGCCCTGTGGCTTCAGGCTATTCGGCGTGGGAAATTAGAGTCCTGTGGTTTCAGGCTATTCGGCGTGGGAAATTAGAGCCCTGTGGCTTCAGGCTATTCGGCGTGGGAAATTAGAGCCCTGTGGCTTCAGGCTATTCGGCGTGGGAAATTAGAGCCCTGTGGCTTCAGGCTATTCGGCGTGGGAAATTAGAGCCCTGTGACTTCAGGCTATTCGGCGTGGGAAATTAGAGCCCTGTGGCTTCAGGTTATTTGGCGTGGGAAATTAGAGCCCTGTGGCTTCAGGCTATTCGGCGTGGGAAATTAGAGCCCTGTGGCTTCAGGCTATTCGGCGTGGGAAATTAGAGCCCTGTGGCTTCAGGCTATTCGGCGTGGGAAATTAGAGCCCTGTGGCTTCAGGCTATTCGGCGTGGGAAATTAGAGCCCTGTGGCTTCAGGCTATTCGGCGTGGGAAATTAGAGCCCTGTGGCTTCAGGCTATTCGGCGTGGGAAATTAGAGCCCTGTGGCTTCAGGCTATTCGGCGTGGGAAATTAGAGCCCTGTGGCTTCAGGCTATTCGGCGTGGGAAATTAGAGCCCTGTGGCTTCAGGCTATTCGGCGTGGGAAATTAGAGCCCTGTGGCTTCAGGCTATTCGGTGTGGGAAATTAGAGCCCTGTGGCTTCAGGCTATTCGGCGTGGGAAATTAGAGCCCTGTGGCTTGGATTTTTCATAGCACTGTAGTTGCTGCTGTAATATAGCTGCTGCTGCAACTATTTCCTCTGCTGCATCAACTATTCCCTCTGCTTCAGCACCTATTCTTGCAAAAATGTCTGCTGCTGCAACTATAGCTTATTCTGCTGCAACTATTGCTGCTGTAACTATTTCTGCTGCTGTAACTATTACACACACACACACTTCCTGCCCTGGTGAAGCAGGGCGACGCCCTACGGTGAAACTCCAACTCCCTCCGAGCCTTTGCACAGTCCGTTAGCATCTTCACACAGACACACAGACACAGACACACAGACACACTGACACACTGACACAGACACGTTAACATTAGTACACTTGTTTGATTGCACTGTTAACCCAAAACTTTGCACAATCTAGGAGCATCTGGAGAGAGATACATCCACATTACCATTATTACCACAGCACTCTGGGCCAAGTCATAAGGAAAGCTTCTATCTATAAGAGGCAGTATAGTCTGGTATAGGAGGGGTAGATAGAGAGAGCAGTATCTGTGTTAGTGGTGTGGTGGCACCCTCTCTAGGTGGCAGTCAGTCATTAGAGCTGGGTTAGAACTGCC
>NC_139999.1:1359860-1437257 GCF_964263955.1 Coregonus lavaretus | reverse complement strand
AGAGAAGAGAGAGAGAATAGAGAGAGAGAGAGAGAGCGAGCGAGAGAGAGAGAGAAGAGAGAGAGAATAGAGAGAGAGAGAGAGAATAGAGAGAGAGAATAGAGAGAGAGCGAGAGAGAGAGAATAGAGAGAGAGAGCGAGAGAGAGAGAGAATAGAGAGAGAGCGAGAGCGAGAGAGAGAGACAGAATAGAGAGAGAGAGCGAGAGAGAGAGAGCGAGAGAGAGAGAGAATAGAGAGAGAGTGAGAGAGAGAGAATAGAGAGAGAGAGAGAGAGAGAAGAGAGAGAGAATAGAGAGAGAGCGAGAATAGAGAGAGAGCGAGAGAGAGAGAGAGAGAGAGAGAGAGAGAGAGCGAGAGAGAGAGAGCGAGAGAGAGAGAGAGAGAAGAGAGAGAGATAAGAGAGAGAGAGAGAATAGAGAGAGCGAGAGAGAGAGAATAGAGAGAGAGAGCGAGAGAGAGAGAGAGAGAGAGTGGGAATATCTGACCACTGATTTTTAATGGAACTCAACTTTAAGCAGAATATTTCAGTTTTAGTCTCTATAGTTTTCCTCTGGTCTTCTCCTGTCCACATATTACCTTACATTTTGTGAACTTCATTCTGATGTTGCAGTACAGTCGTGGTCAAACGTTTTGAGAATGACACAAATACTAATTTTCACAAAGTCTGCTGCCTCAGTTTTGATGATGGCAATTTGCATATACTCCAGAATGTCATGAAGAGCGATCAGATCAATTGCAATTAATTGCAAAGTCCCTCTTTGCCATGAAAACGAACTTAATCCCCAAAAAACATTTCCACTGCATTTCAGCCCTGCCACAAAAGGCCATCAGTGATTCTCTCATTAACACAGGTGAGAGTGTTGACGAGGACAAGGCTGGAGATCACTCTGTCATGCTGATTGAGTTAGAATAACAGACTGGGAGCTTTCAAAGGAGGGTGGTGCTTGAAATCATTGTTCTTCCTCTGTTAACCATGGTAACCTGCAAGGAAACACGTGCCGTCATCATTGCGTTGCACAAAAAGGGCTTCACAGGCAAGGATATTGCTGCTAGTAAGATTGCACCTAAATCAACCATTTATCGGATCATCAAGAACTTCAAGGAGAGAGGTTCAGTTGTTGTGAAGAAGGCGTCAGGGTGCCCAAGAAAGTCCAGCAAGAGCCAAGACCGTCTCCTAAAGTTGATTCAGCTGCGGGATCGGGGCACCACCAGTGCAGAGCTTGCTCAGGAATGGCAGCAGGCAGGTGGGAGTGCATCTGCAAGCACAGTGAGGCGAAGACTTTTGGAGGATGGCCTGGTGTCAAGAAGGGCAGCGAGGAAGCCACTTCTCTCCAGGAGAAACATCAGGGACAGACTGATATTCTGCAAAAGGTACAGGGATTGGACTGCTGAGGACTGGGGATAAAGTCATTTTCTCTGATGAATCCCCTTTCCGATTGTTTGGGGCATCCGGAAAACACCTTGTCCGGAGAAGACAAGGTGAGCGCTACCATCAGTCCTGTGTCATGCCAACAGTAAAGCATCCTGAGACCATTCATGTGTGGGGTTGCTTCTCAGCCAAGGGAGTGGGCTCACTCACATTTTTGCTTAAGAACACAGCCATGAATAAAGAATGGCACCAACACATCCTCCGAGAGCAACTTCTCCCAACCATCCAAGAACAGTTTAGTGACGACCAATGCCTTTTCCAGCATGATGGAGCACCTTGCCATAAGGCAAAAGTGATAACTAAGTGGCTCTGGGAACAAAACATCAACATTTTGGGTCCATGGGCAGGAAACTCCCCAGACCTTAATCCCATTGAGAATTTGTGGTCGATCCTCAAGAGGCGGGTGGACAAACAAAAACCCACAAATTCTGACAAACTCCAAGCATTGATTATGCAAGAATGGGCTGCCATCAGTCAGGATGTGGCCCAGAAGTTAATTGACAGCATGCCAGGGCGGATTGCAGAGGTCTTGAAAAAGAAGGGTCAACACTGCAAATATTGACTCTTTGCATAAACTTAATGTAATTGTCAATAAAAGCCTTTGACACTTATGGAATGCTTGTAATTATACTTCAGTATACCATAGTAACATCTGACAAAATTATCTAAAAACACTGAAGCAGCAAACTTTGTGAAGACCAATACTTGTGTCATTCTCAAAACTTTTGACCATGACTGTAGATTCAGATCACTTCCCAAACCTTGACCATTAGGGGAAGGCATGCTGATCTTAGTAAATGATCTAGGTTCAGATCACATGTCCAGTGTGATAATAGAAACTGTTATCTAGTCAGGGATATATTCTATCCTCCTCTCTCTCCTTCTCCCCCCCTTCCAGTCTCTCTCTCTCTCCTTCTCCCCCCTCTTCCACTATCTCTCTCTCTCCTTCTCCCCCCCTTCCAGTATTTCTCTCTCTCCTTCTCCCCCCTCTTCCAGTATCTCTCTCTCCGTCTCCCCCTCTCTCAGTATCTCTCTCTTTCTCCTCCCTCTTCCAGTGTCTCTCTCTCCTTCTCCTCCCTCTTCCAGTCTCTCTCTCTCCTTCTCCCCCCTCTTACAGCCTCTCTCTCTCTCCCCCTCTTCCAGTGTCTCTCTCTCTCTTTCTCCCCCCTCTTCCAGTATCTCTCTCTCCTTCTCCCTCCTCTTACAGTATCTCTCTCTCTCTTTCTCCTCCCTCTTCCAGTATCTCTCTCTCCGTCTCCCCCTCTCTCAGTATCTCTCTCTCTCTTTCTCCTCCCTCTTCCAGTATCTCTCTCTCCTTCTCCTTCTCCCCCCTCTTCCAGTATCTCTCTCTCCTTCTCCTTCTCCCCCCTCTTCCAGTGTCTCTCTCTCTCTCTCTCTCTCTCTCTCTCTCTCCTCCCTCTTCCAGTATCTCAATCTATCCTTGTAATGTCATGTCATGTCATAGTATTGTGTGGACCAGGGGAGAGTTAATAGATGTGGTTTGCTGCCACGGAGTAACAGAGTGTATATATAGAGAGAGACTTGTAACAGAGTGTATATATAGAGAGAGACTTGTAACAGAGTGTATATATAGAGAGAGACTTGTAACAGAGTGTATATATAGAGAGAGACTTGTAACAGAGTGTATATATAGAGAGAGACTTGTAACAGAGTGTATATATAGAGAGAGACTTGTAACAGAGTGTATATATAGAGAGAGACTTGTAACAGAGTGTATATATAGAGAGAGACTTGTAACAGAGTGTATATATAGAGAGAGACTTGTAACAGAGTGTATATATAGAGAGAGACTTGTAACAGAGTGTATATATAGAGAGGGACTTGTAACAGAGTGTATATATAGAGAGGGACTTGTAACAGAGTGTATATATAGAGAGAGACTTGTAACAGAGTGTATATATAGAGAGAGACTTGTAACAGAGTGTATATATAGAGAGAGACTTGTAACAGAGTGTATATATAGAGAGAGACTTGTAACAGAGTGTATATATAGAGAGAGACTTGTAACAGAGTGTATATATAGAGAGAGACTTGTAACAGAGTGTATATATAGAGAGAGACTTGTAACAGAGTGTATATATAGAGAGAGACTTGTAACAGAGTGTATATATAGAGAGAGACTTGTAACAGAGTGTATATATAGAGAGAGACTTGTAACAGAGTGTATATATAGAGAGAGACTTGTAACAGAGTGTATATATAGAGAGAGACTTGTAACAGAGTGTATATATAGAGAGAGACTTGTAACAGAGTGTATATATAGAGAGAGACTTGTAACAGAGTGTATATATAGAGAGAGACTTGTAACAGAGTGTATATGTAGAGAGAGACTTGTAACAGAGTGTATATATAGAGAGAGACTTGTAACAGAGTGTATATATAGAGAGAGGCTTGTAACAGAGTGTATATATAGAGAGAGACTTGTAACAGAGTATATAGAGAGAGACTTGTAACAGAGTGTATATATAGAGAGAGACTTGTAACAGAGTGCATATATAGAGAGAGACTTGTAACAGAGTGTATATATAGAGAGAGACTTGTAACAGAGTGCATATATAGAGAGAGACTTGTAACAGAGTGTATATATAGAGAGAGACTTGTAACAGAGTGTATATATAGAGAGAGACTTGTAACAGAGTGTATATATAGAGAGAGACTTGTAACAGAGTGTATATATAGAGAGAGACTTGTAACAGAGTGTATATATAGAGAGAGGCTTGTAACAGAGTGTATATATAGAGAGAGGCTTGTAACAGAGTGTATATATAGAGAGAGACTTGTAACAGAGTGTATATATAGAGAGAGACTTGTAACAGAGTGTATATATAGAGAGAGACTTGTAACAGAGTGTATATATAGAGAGACTTGTAACAGAGTGTATATATAGAGAGAGGCTTGTAACAGAGTGTATATATAGAGAGAGGCTTGTAACAGAGTGTATATATAGAGAGAGGCTTGTATCAGAGTGTATATATAGAGAGAGGCTTGTAACAGAGTGTATATATAGAGAGAGACTTGTAACAGAGTGTATATATAGAGAGAGACTTGTAACAGAGTGTATATATAGAGAGAGACTTGTAACAGAGTGTATATATAGAGAGAGACTTGTAACAGAGTGTATATATAGAGAGAGACTTGTAACAGAGTGTATATATAGAGAGAGACTTGTAACAGAGTGTATATATAGAGAGAGACTTGTAACAGAGTGTATATATAGAGAGAGGCTTGTAACAGAGTGTATATATAGAGAGAGACTTGTAACAGAGTGTATATATAGAGAGAGACTTGTAACAGAGGGTATATATAGAGAGAGACTTGTAACAGAGTGTATATATAGAGAGAGACTTGTAACAGAGTGTATATATAGAGAGAGACTTGTAACAGAGGGTATATATAGAGAGAGTGGATATTTGTTCTGGAGTTGGGAAGTTGGGAGAGGCAGGGCTATGTCTGTTATAACTAACCATGGTACCATATTAAATATCTTGTATGAACTCCTCATCAAAAATGTCTAAGTACATCCTTACATTCGTAATCACTTGATACCCTAGAAACTCATCATAACAGATTGGCTTCTAAACGAACAGGATGCAGTTCACAGCCGAACTAACAGGTAAGCAGACTTTCATTTTTTTGATTATGTCAAATTCTGCTTATCTGTGGTAAGGCTTGGCTGTAACGGACGGTTAAAATTCAATATTTTTTAAAAGGGGGACGATGAGTGGTGTTGAGTTGTATAGAAGGGATGTAAGGATAATTATTAAATTAGACAATAACAGGGTGCTACGATTCTAAGAAGGGTTCGTTCAGAGTAATGACTAACAAACAACAGAGATGAAGGAGAATGGGTGTAACAATCCTCCCCCCTCTTCCAGTGTCTCTCTCTCTCTCTCCTTCTCCCCCCTCTTCCAGTGTCTCTCTCTCTCTCCCCTTCTCCCCCCTCTTCCAGTGTCTCTCTCTCTCTCCTTCTCCCCCCTCTTCCAGTGTCTCTCTCTCTTTCTCCTTCTCCCCCCTCTTCCAGTGTCTCTCTCTCTCTCTCCTTCTCCTCCCTCTTCCAGTGTCTCTCTCTCTCTCTCCTTCTCCCCCCTCTTCCAGTGTCTCTCTCTCTCCTTCTCCCCCCTCTTCCAGTGTCTCTCTCTCTCTCTCCTCCCCCTCTTACAGTCTCTCTCTCTCTCTCCTTCTCCCCCCTCTTCCAGTCTCTCTCTCTCTCTCCTTCTCCCCCCTCTTCCAGTGTCTCTCTCTCTCTCCTTCTCCCCCCTCTTCCAGTGTCTCTCTCTCTCTCTCCTTCTCCCCCCTCTTCCAGTGTCTCTCTCTCTCCTTCTCCCCCCTCTTCCAGTGTCTCTCTCTCTCTCCTCCCCCTCTTACAGTCTCTCTCTCTCTCTCCTTCTCCCCCCTCTTCCAGTGTCTCTCTCTCTCCTTCTCCCCCCTCTTCCAGTGTCTCTCTCTCTCCTTCTCCCCCCTCTTCCAGTGTCTCTCTCTCTCCTTCTCCCCCCTCTTCCAGTGTCTCTCTCTCTCTCCTTCTCCCCCCTCTTCCAGTGTCTCTCTCTCTCCTTCTCCCCCCTCTTCCAGTGTCTCTCTCTCTCCTTCTCCCCCCTCTTCCAGTGTCTCTCTCTCTCCTTCTCCCCCCTCTTCCAGTGTCTCTCTCTCTCCTTCTCCCCCCTCTTCCAGTGTCTCTCTCTCTCCTTCTCCCCCCTCTTCCAGTGTCTCTCTCTCTCCTTCTCCCCCCTCTTCCAGTGTCTCTCTCTCTCCTTCTCCCCCCTCTTACAGTCTCTCTCTCTCTCTCCTTCTCCTCCCTCTTCCAGTGTCTCTCTCTCTCTCTCCTTCTCCTCCCTCTTCCAGTGTCTCTCTCTCTCTCTCTCCTCCCCCTCTTACAGTCTCTCTCTCTCTCTCCTTCTCCCCCCTCTTCCAGTGTCTCTCTCTCTCTCCTTCTCCCCCCTCTTCCAGTGTCTCTCTCTCTCCTTCTCCCCCCTCTTCCAGTGTCTCTCTCTCTCCTTCTCCCCCCTCTTCCAGTGTCTCTCTCTCTCTCTCTCTCCTCCCCCTCTTACAGTCTCTCTCTCTCTCTCCTTCTCCCCCCTCTTCCAGTGTCTCTCTCTCTCCTTCTCCCCCCTCTTCCAGTGTCTCTCTCTCTCTCCTTCTCCCCCCTCTTCCAGTGTCTCTCTCTCTCCTTCTCCTCCCTCTTCCAGTGTCTCTATCTCTCTCTCCTCCCCCCTCTTACAGTCTCTCTCTCTCTCTCCTTCTCCCCCCTCTTCCAGTGTCTCTCTCTCTCTCTCCTTCTCCCCCCTCTTCCAGTGTCTCTCTCTCTCTCTCCTTCTCCTCCCTCTTCCAGTGTCTCTCTCTCTCCTTCTCCCCCCTCTTCCAGTGTCTCTCTCTCTCTCTCCTTCTCCCCCCTCTTCCAGTGTCTCTCTCTCTCTCCCCTTCTCCCCCCTCTTCCAGTGTCTCTCTCTCTCTCCTTCTCCCCCCTCTTCCAGTGTCTCTCTCTCTCTCTCCTTCTCCCCCCTCTTCCAGTATCTCTCTCTCTCCTTCTCCCCCCTCTTCCAGTGTCTCTCTCTCTCTCTCCTTCTCCCCCCTCTTACAGTCTCTCTCTCTCTCCTTCTCCCCCCTCTTCCAGTGTCTCTCTCTCTCTCTCCTTCTCCCCCCTCTTCCAGTGTCTCTCTCTCTCCTTCTCCCCCCTCTTCCAGTGTCTCTCTCTCTCCTTCTCCTCCCTCTTCCAGTGGGTGTAACAATAGTGGGCATAGGGTCTTTTAATGTGTACTACGATAACATAGGTCAGAGGTTCGAGTCCTCAACATGACGAGATTATACAATGTACGACATGGAATAGAATAAGGTATTTTGGTGTAGGTTCGAGGCCTACAGTTGAAGGTTAAAATTATTCGGTTGAAGCTTACAGTCCTTAGTAAAAAAGACAATAGTAAAAAGGTTAAAAGTTGTGAGGTTCAAGTCCTCAGCTGACTTAGGGATAAATGTTAGAGCCCTTTATCATGATGGTTCGAGGCCATGAATGTTAGAGCCCTTTATCATTATGGTTTGAGGCCATGAATATTTAAGACTACTGTGGTAGAACATTATAAAATGAGTAGAGAATTAGATGTGAATTACTCAAAACGGCCAGGAGATGGAGCCAATGCAATGTAACATATTGAATCATAGCACCAAAACGACAAATAGGAACTACATTTTAATACAGATCAGGATGGGGATTTTATTTAAGTGTTTAATTACTAATAAGTGCATGAACTAATAGCAGTAATGAATGGCCAGCTTAGTAGACCATTATCGAAAAAAAAAACAGTCACTATTAAAAGTACAGCGGAGTTTCATTTAACTCGAAGAGAGAGACAGGAAGTGACTAAATGATTACAGGAAAATCCGCAGTTAGAATAAGTATTTTGTAAAAGTAATGTAAAGTTAAGTAATTGAATGGGACAACATGGGCTATCTTCTGAACAAAGAGCAGAAGGTAATTTGAATCTGAGGGGTGCATAATAAGTTGTAAAAATGGGTATAATAATTTGACATAAGTTTGGATAAGAAGTTAGAATATATAACATCATTAATTCATAGAATATCAAGGAGTGGTATGGAGATTGTGAGGTTATTTTAGAGAGTAGTAGAAAGGTCTGTATTTTCTGGGCAGGCAGAGCAGTGTCCGGGAAATTACAGTCTATGTTTTTGGTACGCTGGGAAAATGTTTGAAGAAGTGATTTGTGTCGATTAAGAATTGGTTAAAAACACCACAAAGGGATTATTTGATGTGAGCACCTAGAAGTTTCTAACGTTATATATGTATTAACTTGCTCACCCAAACGTAGACGTACGTCATGGGTGGGAAAGTCATTAATATGGGTTTTCTAAATTTGTACCGTTGTTGGATCACGTGATAGAGATAAGGTTTAAGGAATAAACTGACCATAAGTCATGTGGTTATAGACGTAATGTATAATATAGTACAAAGCCAATTTAGGGGTTCCATTGCACTAATTATCAGGGTAAAGCTAACGTAGTGAAGTGAAGGTACTTCATTTTGTATCAGAGGGTAAGATGAAAAATCCTTGTAATTGAGCTATTTGTGGAATTTATTTCTCATTTCAATGGCATAGAGTAACATCTGTATTTATGAGTGTAATTCAACTGATGGTATGTGTTGCTTGAACGGGTACCTCGGAGTGTTTGGTACCTCGGAGTGTTGCTTGAACGGGTACCTCGGAGTGTTTGGTACCTCGGAGTGTTGCTTGAACGGGTACCTCGGAGTGTTTGGTACCTCGGAGTGTTGCTTGAACGGGTACCTCGGAGTGTTTGGTTTGGTGATGTTGAATGGAAGATTTGAAGCGTGCGTGGTTTAAATAGAAAGACAGATGTGGAGGTAGTAATATTGCGTGGTAGTAATATTGCGTGGTAGTAATATTGTGTGGTAGTAATATTGTGTGGTAGTAATATTGCGTGGTAGTAATATTGTGTGGTAGTAATATTGTGTGGTAGTAATATTGCGTGGTAGTAATATTGTGTGGTAGTAATATTGTGTGGTAGTAATATTGCGTGGTAGTAATATTGCGTGGTAGTAATATTTTTGCGCCTAAGGGTTGGCTAGATTAAACGATTGAGAATGGTGGCGTAATGTCTATAAATAAATTGAATATTGATACTCTGGATATAAATTCAAAATATGATGGTAAACTAAAGCAAGTGTTTGGTGTTACTTCTAGCCTACTTAGAAAGGATATTTACCTAGATCTGATGTATTCTGATAATGGAGGAGCGGTGGTTTCATATGAGCTGTGGCTCTGATCTTAGTTGATTACAGGGGAAATAGAATGTAGTTTAGGACGCACAGAGAAGTGAATGTCTTATATTCATGGGAAGTGAAGGGAGGGAACATGGGAATATTAAATAAACACTAGGGATAATGTAGCTTTGTTAGATAAACTGAACATACATGACGTTACTACAGCAATTTAGGATGGTTAATGTTGTTACGTTAATTTTTAAACCCTATGATAGAGGGAAATGTAGAACGCTGTTTGAAAATGTGTTATTTGGTCTGCTAGTAAAAAAAATGGAAGAATTTCCATGTTTTTGTCTGCGGGTGTTAACCATTTTGGGCTCGCTGAAACGTGAGAGCGCTGTAAGGGACATTATGGGTTACGTTAGGTGTACAAGGATCAATGGTTGCTGTGGAGAAGGAAGTCATAGGGGGTTGAATGTTTGGTGTGAAAGGGCTAGCTAGTTAGTGGTGCGAACTAGTGACGTTTAGAGTGGTGACGTAACTTGCTATGCGACGTGGAAGTAGTTGTTTAACGTGCTTTGCGAGGACCGCGGATTCTGTGGAGCGACGGGGTAATGGTGTTTCGATGGTGAATGTTGTCGATGTGTGTAGAAGGTCCCTGGTTCAAGCCCAGGAAGGGACAGAGAGCAAAACTTTTACATTGATGCTACTGACCTAGATCACTAGGTGAACTGATAACATTATGTGAAAGTGATGGTCTTACCAACACATAGGGAATAGGATAATGTGTTAAAGTTGCATATCTGTGAATAGACGTTTTGTTAGTTTTGACTATAACTTCACAATAATTTATATTCTGTTACGTTATATGGAAAGTTAGAGATAGAGAATAATAGATATTGTAGAGGGTTTACAAAGTAAGTAAGTTAATTGGGTGATGAGACATGTTGAATTGATGTTGAATTGGATTGTTTAATAAGACTGGTATTAAAATAATTATTTATATTTAGGTGAATGAAAATATGTTATTAGGTAGTAGTGATTGGTGGAGAAAATGTACTAATGACATGATTTCGTAAGATGGTGAAAGGAAGTAGTGATAGTTGGGCTATATTGACATATGTAGGAAGCATTGGGATGATATGAAGACCAGGTCTAGATGGGTGAATATGGAATGTTATTTGATAATTGGTACTTATTATTATTACATTATATAGTTTGTTTAAAAAACAGTGAGTTATGCAGACAGTTCATTAATTCTAAAAACGATAGTCTGTTTATGGTATGTTGAACAATAGGAGATAGTAGTTACTATTAGGATGACGGATTAAGTAAAACATTTTTGTAAGTTATGAAGTTATTAAACAATAGGTTTATATTTGAAAACATCAATGCAACAGGCTGTGATGTTTAAATTACTAGAAAGGGGTTATAGGTTTATATTAGAAGGTGTAGTGAACTTAATGAAACGTGGTATTATCTAGTGTCTTCTGAATGGGAGTTTTTTTTTTCCAGGGTTGATGGAAGTCTCCTATAGCATTATGTTAAGGGGAGAGTAGGAGACAACGTATCAAACAATTTTTAAATAGATGCTTGGGATAAAATATAAAGTCTTACTTACGCGGAGTACGTGATTGTATTGGCTAATGAATGAAATATAACATTTACAGGGGTGACAGGAACAATAGAAGGGGAGACAGATTTTCCTATGGTGTTGATCAAGTAAACGATAATGGATCATTTGATATGGGATCACATGGAGCAGATTTAGGGGTTTAATAATAATTGTGATATTTAAAGAGGATAAAGTATGAAGAGTAATCAATTAAAAATAATAATTGTATACTCTCAAGTAATTTTGAGTGGTTTTCATCTTTTGAGAGATTTTATACAATGTTATTATGGAGTGGTTATGAGGAATTACATTGGAACAAACAATTATTGATGAGATAGGACTATGTATATCTGTATCATGTTTTGTTGTGTACTTATTATCTTTGGATTACTGATTGTAATTTAATGTTAATGACATGTGGTCCTCTGTAGCTCAATTGGTAGAGCATGGCGCTTGTAACGGCAGGGTAGTGGGTTCGATCCCCGGGACCACCCATACGTAAAAATGTATGCACACATGACTGTAAGTCGCTTTGGATAAAAGCGTCTGCTGAATGGCATATTATTATTATTATGTATAATTTCTCTTCCAGGAGAAAGGGGATTTTCATATCTCATTGGAATGTTGCCCAGGGCAACTAGGGGGAGCAGTTTAGTGAAGTTAGGCAGTATTAGGTCATAAAAGGGAGCTACCAAATTAAGTAAGGCCTAGCTATTTTTGTTTGTTGTTTTTCAATGGGGGTTTTCAAATAAACACACCTAGTATGATGTTTATAAAGGGTTGTTATTTTGATTTTAGGTGGTTTTCAACAGGTCAAAGGTGATAAGTCTTAAAGGAGCACACAGTGAATTTTATGAAGTTTAAAAAAAAATGTTTACTTCGTTTTGGGTATACACATGATTTCTTATGAGAAGAAATGTCATGAGGACTTAATGTACACAACATTTATTTAAAAAAAATAATGTTGGTACTGATTAGTATACTATAGAATGGAACAGTTTGTTGAATGATTTTAATGACCTCTGAACTCTGTTCTGACTTTCTAGTGTGAATTGATCATCCACACTGGTAATTCTAAAGGAATGAGAGGAGGACTTTAAGATAGTTTATTTTACCGAGTTGAGGATAATTTATAATACTGAAAAGTGTGAAGAAGTTTCTAATTTGGTAATAATATATATGATTCGAACCATAAAATAATAAAAGAGAGAGAGAAAGCTTTCCCTGAATGAGGGATACCTGTTGCTAGGGATACCTGTTGCCAGGGATACCTGTTGCTAGGGATACCTGTTGCTAGGGATACCTGTTGCTAGTTAATTGTACTAATCTTGGATTACTTTACTTTAGAAGTAAGTTGAGGTATTATCAAATGTTGTCATTTTAATTTAATTTTTATTATGGTTTAATAAACAATGTTGGTGTTTTGTTTTTGAAAGCATGAATCACGTTGTGACTTATGTGTTCAGAAGAGGGGGTAGTAATGATGGTAAGAGGATTTATTTGGACATTTGCATATTGTATTAAGAATATGAGCAGTAGTATTCAATGTGTTATGGGTTAGATTAAATGTTTTAGGTGAAAATGTATTTGTGGTATAAGGTAGAATGTAGTGGAGGCATGTCTATGGAAAGAGTGACTATAACAAGATGCAAGAATGTGCCCTTCCTAATAGAGGCTTTTCCTGACTGATTGATAAGAAGACAGTGTAAAGTAGCATATTGTGTCTCAACTAACAATGTTCTGAAGTTTTTTTTCAAAAAAGGTGAAGGCTTCTTGGCAAGAACTAAGAGGAGAATCTGGGCATTTTCTGTGCATGGGAGACTGTGACAGTAAAGGATTACAGAAGTAAGAGCTGGACAGAATCTAGGTGGAGGGGTTGGTACTAGGTGGAGGGGTTGGTACTAGGTGGAGGGGTTGGTACTAGGTGGAGGGGTTGGTACTAGGTGGAGGGGTTGGTACTAGGTGGAGGGGTTGGTACTAGGTGGAGGGGTTGGTACTAGGTGGAGGGGTTGGTACTAGGTGGAGGGGTTGGTACTAGGTGGAGGGGTTGGTACTAGGTGTTGCTGGCCACCTCAATGGAGGTGACAGTAGTAGCAGAGAGAGATTTGTGCATATATTCGTCCCACGGTAGGAGTGTTAAATAATAAGATGGAACTGCCACTGTGGAGCTGGTTTTGGTTTTGTTTTTGTTTTTGTGTCTGTGTGTCGTTGCAGCAATGAATCTTGGCTTCCATATTGGTGCGATGAAAGAAGGATGTTACACAGAGCGATGTGAACAGAAATTGGGAAGTATATTAGAAATTGGTATTAAGAATAATTGTTAAAACATAATAATTTGTCATATGGTAAATGATTGTATGGATTTATTGGATTAGAAATTAATTAAATCAATTAAACTGTTATGTTTGTCTTCTAGTGAGGTAAATACAGATGGTATCTTGATGCATAGCAGGGATAATTTGGCCTAGCATGGTGTGAACCTAAATAAGTAAAAGTAACAAACGTTGAACCGGCTGAAGATGAATATCAGAGGCGTTGAAGATGTTTTTGTAAAATACCACTTCTACATGCAACTGGTCTACAACAAACAATCGAAGATATCAAGGGATTTTCTCATGTTTTTATCTCGAAGGAGTGGGAAAGGAGTCCACCATTGAGTGAGAATGGAGAAGGATATGTTCAAATGCAACATTTTTAATGATGTGGGCATAATGGTTGGCAAATGGACAAGACAATGAGGTTGTGGAGTTGGTGGTGACTCGAATGAGACATTGTGGTCCTCTGTAGCTCAGCTGGTAGAGCACGGCGCTTGTAACGCCAAGGTAGTGGGTTTGATCCCCGGGACCACCCATACACACACAAAAAATGTATGCACGCATGACTGTAAGTCGCTTTGGATAAAAGCGTCTGTTAAATGGCATATTATTATTATTATTGTAGTTGTGACATTGTCATGGGCAAGTCATTTTGAACTATGAAGCTGTCTGAAGAACATAATGAAGAGACGCCAGAAGATTTAAGTGCCAGAGAAAGAGGGGTTGCTTAGATGTATTGATAATAAAAGTGGGTTTATATAAATTTGCTAATTTGGGTAGTAGGTACAGTGGGGAGAACAAGTATTTGATACACTGCCAATTTTGCAGGTTTTCCTACTTACAAAGCATGTAGAGGTCTGTAATTTGTATCATAGTTACACTTCAACTGTGAGAGACGGAATCTAAAACAAAAATCCAGAAAATCACATTGTATGATTTTTTAGTAATTAATTTCAATTTTATTGCATGACATAAGTATTTGATCACCTACCAACCAGTAAGAATTCCGGCTCTCACAGACCTGTTAGTTTTTCTTTAAGAAGCCCCCTTGTTCTCCACTCATTACCTGTATTAACTGCACCTGTTTGAACTCGTTACCTGTATAAAAGACACCTCTCCACACACTCAATCAACCGACTCCAACCTCTCCACAATGGCCAAGACCAGAGAGCTGTGTAAGGACATCAGGGATAAAATTGTAGACCTGCACAAGGCTGGGATGGGCTACAGGACAATAGGCAAGCAGCTTGGTGAGAAGGCAACAACTGTTGGCGCAATTATTAGAAAATGGAAGAAGTTCAAGATGACGGTCAATCATCCTCGGTCTGGGGCTCCATGCAAGATCTCACCTCGTGGGGCATCAATGATCATGAGGAAGGTGAGGGATCAGCCCAGAACTACACGGCAGGACCTGGTCAATGACCTGAAGAGAGCTGGGACCACAGTCTCAAAGAAAACCATTAGTAACACACTACGCCGTCATGGATTAAAATCCTACAGCGCACGCAAGGTCCCCCTGCTCAAGCCAGCGCATGTCCAGGCCCGTCTGAAGTTTGCCAACGACCATCTGGATGATCCAGAGGAGGAATGGGAGAAGGTCATGTGGTCTGATGAGACAAAAATAGAGCTTTTTGGTCTAAACTCCACTCGCCGTGTTTGGAGGAAGAAGAAGGAAGCAACCCCAAGAACATCATCCCAACTGTGAAGCATGGAGGTGGAAACATCATTCTTTGGGGATGCTTTTCTGCAAAGGGGACAGGACGACTACACCGTATTGAGGGGAGGATGGATGGGGCCATGTATCGCGAGATCTTGGCCAACCACCTCCTTCCCTCAGTAAGAGCATTGAAGATGGGTCGTGGCTGGGTCTTCCAGCATGACAACGACCCGAAACACACAGCCAGGGCAACTAAAGAGTGGCTCCGTAAGAAGCATCTCAAGGTCCTGGAGTGGCCTAGCCAGTCTCCAGACCTGAACCCAATAGAAAATCTTTGGAGGGAGCTGCAAGTCCGTATTGCCCAGCGACAGCCCCGAAACCTGAAGGATCTGGAGAAGGTCTGTATGGAGGAGTGGGCCAAAATCCCTGCTGCAGTGTGTGCAAACCTGGTCAAGACCTACAGGAAACGTATGATCTCTGTAATTGCAAACAAAGGTTTCTGTACCAAATATTAAGTTCTGCTTTTCTGATGTATCAAATACTTATGTCATGCAATAAAATGCAAATGAATTACTTAAAAATCATACAATATAATTTCCTGAATTTTGTCATAGTGTACCTATGATAAAAATTACAGACCTCTACATGCTTTGTAA
Organism: Coregonus lavaretus; assembly: GCF_964263955.1. Lineage (NCBI taxonomy): Eukaryota > Metazoa > Chordata > Actinopteri > Salmoniformes > Salmonidae > Coregonus > Coregonus lavaretus. The sequence continues at coordinate 1,421,840 of NC_139999.1, read as the reverse complement.
GTAGGAAAACCTGCAAAATCGGCAGTGTATCAAATACTTGTTCTCCCCACTGTATATAAACTGCTAAATTAATAGTATTAAGAATGCATTGAGATAAACAGTAAACAGTCTCATTAGTTTTGGGTTCGACTATGATCTGTAAACAGTCTCATTAGTTTTGGGCTAGACTATGATCTGTAAATGTCTACTACCCTTTTTAAAAAGTTGTTGATGAATGAAATTAGCACTGTTTCAGAACTTGGACAATGTCAGGGAATAAGCAGGTAAATGTACAGCCTATCAATGACAAAATAAACGGTGCAGAGGGTAGCCTTAAGATAACATTAGATATTTGCATTTTATGTACTGGACAGAGCCAGCTATTCTCAAAACATTAGATTACCAACTTGAGCGATGACGTCTCAGTTCGCCGCACATTTTCACATGGACGTATATACACTGAACAAAAATATAAATGGAACATGTAAAGTATGAAAATGTATGCACTCACTACTGTTAAGTCGCTCTGGATAAGAGCGTCTGCTAAATTACTTAAATGTAAAGTGTTGGTCTCATATTTCATGAGCTGGTCATACCTATATGCATTTTGGGGTATATTGAGACAAAATGGGCAGATTCGAGTTGTACTTTATTATCACATGGTACCCTAGATGACAACTACACCAAACGTCCCACAGAACAAGGAGACCCATTGGAAAAGTTTCATAGAGTCATCAATAGATTTAGTGTAAAATCAGTCACAGCAGCCTATTTTCAAGTTGGCCGCCATTCATTTCAATGTGGAGGAACTGAATAGATTTTTCAATGCCATAAAGGAATAGATATTGGTGTAATAAGACATTTACATTTACATTTTAGTCATTTAGCAGACGCTCTTATCCAGAGCGACTTACAGTTAGTGAGACATTATTTATTATTATTATTTATTCATACTGGCCCCCCGTGGGAATCGAACCCACAACCCTGGCGTTGCAAACGCCATGCTCTACCAACTGAGCTACATCCCTGCCGGCCATTCCCTCCCCTACCCTGGACGACGCTGGGCCAATTGTGCGCCGCCCCAGTAGACCAGCAAAGGCTGAAAATGTGTGTTACTGTGAGGAACATGCTAAAAGATAGACCAGAGATGTGAGTTATATGTATTTAGCAAAATATTACCAGAGCGTCTGCTAAATTACTAAAACGTAAATGTACAGTAATAATGGTAGAAAAATAACATGACAAAACGCCGAAAATAAGGTCTGAGATTAAGACGGGTTTAGGAGATTTTTAACGTTTTCTTCTATGAGATAACAGTCGTTTAACATGACCTTTATGAATTATTATTATTATTATTATTATGATGAAGCCTTTTTTTTTTATACATAAAGGCTTTAAAAAAATCACAAAATATGACGTTAGCTGATTAAGATTATCTCATAGAGTAAAACGTATAACATTTTCTAAGCCTATATTTACCAAATAAATTGTTTACGTCGATTATACCCAAAAAAACTACAAAAATGTACTTAAGTATCAAAAGTAAATGTAATTGCTAAAATATACATAAGTATCAAAAGTAAAAATATAAATCATTTCAAATGTCTTATATTAAGCAAACCAGAGGGCACAATTTGGTTTTGTAAATTTACGGATAGCCAGGTGTACTCTGCAACACTCAGACATAAATTACAAACAAAGCACCCCCTAAAAAATTTATATATATTTTTTTAACAAAAAAGGAAATAAAATAAAATAATTACTAAAATTGTAAAAAGCATTAGTGTTTAGTGAGTCCGGCAGAGGCAGTAGTGTTGCCCAGGGATTTCCTCTTGATAAGTGCTTCAATAAGAGCGGCACTACAGTCTGATGACAGCCATGTTTCAGTGAGAAACATGCCATCAACTTTGCGCTCAGTAATGAGGTCATTCCCGAGAAAGGTTTTACTTGTGATTGGTCTAACATTTAAAAGTGCCATATTCAATGAGGGTGGGCCACTCTGCCCCTGGGGCATCTGCCTCGAGGTAACCAATGGAATAACAACCAAATTATTAACGTTACAACCACGTTTTCTGACAGTCTCCAATCTATCAGAATGGTAGGAGATGACAGTTTGTATAAACTCACTAGAAGGCGGAAGTTAAAGGAACACAAATTAGGTTACTCACAATAACCATAGTGGCATTTTTATAGGAATTGATATGGTTTCCGAGTCTTCTGTTGCTTATTCTGACAGGGAGAACTGGAGCACTACCAGAACCTGTCTGTCAGTCTCTAAAACAGTTTGATGTTGCTGGAAATAATCCTGGAACCCCTGCGGTTAGGGTGAATCCCGTCTCTTTTAAAAAGTGCTGGTTGCTCCCACAGCAAATCAAAGTTGTCACAAAAAGAGACATTCCTGTCGTTGCAAAGTTTCTTCAGGTACTCGTTTAGGGCAAAGAGTCGGCTGAAACGTCCCGAACACCTTCGGTAGCACGGGAGGGGGCCAGAGATAATTATTATCTTCCCTGTGCTAGCGAGGGTCTTTAAATCATTTTTTTGTAGTTCTCCCTCAGATCGCCTAAAACGAAGGTTGTTAAAACCTACGTGAGTGACGATGGTGTCAGTATTGGAGTAGTTGGCCAGAAGCGTGGGCAGGAGAGATTTGATGTCATGGACACGGAGCTCCTGTTTGACAGTGGACCTTGGTCGGTCCACAGACCGTAGGCAGGCTCCCCATCGAGCTGCCAACCATGATGCTGGTAGTGATGGAATCCGATGGGGAAACGACCTGCTGAACTGTGGTGGCCGTGGGGGAGAGTGCCACTAGGCGGTCGTCGCCGGCTGTTGGTACGCACCCGCCGTGGACAAAACCACCGGTGGGCTAGCACGGCTAGCGTTAGCCTGCTCCATTTTCACAATGGCTAGCAGCTAACTTCTACTTAACAGGAATCTGGGACACAAACTTAGGTGTCCTGAGTGGCGCAGTGGTCTAAGGCACTGCATCGCAGTGCTAACTGTGCCACTAGATCCTGGTTCGAATCCAGGCTCATGGGCGGCGCACAATTGGCCCAGCGTCGTCCAGGGTAGGGGAGGGAATGGCCGGCAGGGATGTAGCTTAGTTGATAGAGCATGGCGTTTGCAACGCCAGGGTTGTGGGTTCGATTCCCACGGGGGGCCAGTATAAAAAAATATGTATTCACTAACTGTAAGTCGCTCTGGATAAGAGCGTCTGCTAAATGACGTAAATGTAAATGTAAAATAAAGGCTGACCGCGTCGCGGAATCAGTAGCAATGCAAACTTTAGCTATGATTTAAAAACGATTTCATAACAACAACAAACCGAGTGTAGGCAGTACACTGTTCTGTTGCGCGCTCTGATGACGTCTGTTGCGTGATGACGTATCTCTTCAAACTGGAGTCCAATGAACAACCGTTAAATTTAATTATATTCTTCTTACTATAAAATCATATAAAATAATGCAATGGGACTTATAAGCATATCTTGTCTGCTAAATTAACAAGCCTACAGCCTATGGCATGGCGCATAGTCAAATAACATACTGAAGGACAACACATATTCCTGTCTTCTGAGATACATTTTCTTCATATCATAATGTTTCTTAAGACCTGCTTAAAATAAAAAATGAATTTATTGTGATGGTGTATATTAAATTGATTTATTAGACTTTTTTAAATGTAGATGTTCCAAAGGCCCGCATCAGTGGCTTGGAGGCCTGGAGATGCTCAACATGTTTATGTTAATTAACGGCCAATTACCGTGAGACCGGCAGTCTTTTGCTTAACAATAACTGGCTGACAACATTTCATGACATTTACATTTTAGTCATTTAGCAGACGCTCTTATCCAGAGCGACTTACAGTTAGTGAGTGCATACGTTTTCATACTGATCCCCCGTGGGAAACGAACCCACAACCCTGGCGTTGCAAGCGCCATGCTATACCAACTGAGCTACAGGGGACCACCACAGCCCTAACAGTACCTTCCCCAATTTCATGTAGGAGCATCAACATAGAGGCGTCCCTAATGGAAATATGCAAATACATGCTAGAACGCGCCAATAGGATCTCGCTAGCTCGTCCTTGGCTCCGCCCACCTCCTTGATTATTCTGCTCACTATGATTCATTTGCACCCAATGGAAACGACAGGCGACTATGGCCTGTCTTGGGTTAGTTATAAACATCTTTGAAAAGCACAGAAAGAACACATATTTGGCATTAGTCAAAACGAAAAAACTAAGACTTAGAAGGCCCTCCTCTGGACATTACCACTATTTACATCCATCCACACACGAACTGAACCGTACCACTCGAAGGAGATTACAATCACATAAAATGGATCCTCATGTAAAAACATGACGTCTCCACCCCGTTACATACTTCACACCAGTAGATGGCGGTAACGCGTCATTATGCCAGTTCGCCACCTGCTTGGAGAGTAGAGTAAGAATTCAACAAGACGTAGAAAACGGAACAAAACATGGCAGAGCAAGTTAGTAGTGAAACATTGGAAGACAGGTCGGACTCTGCTGCAGTGTTGCAGGACCTTCGAAGTGTTCTGGTCACCAGCGTGCTTAACCTGGAGAAACTGGAGATAGATCTGTACAGGTAGCTAGCACATTGTTAGCCTGCCCAACACTCACCTTTGGCCTACTATTAACAGATTAGGACAGCCAGCTCGCTAGCTAGCTACTGCTCGACATTTACCTGTTGTTGTTTAGTTGTACTGTGGCAATGTCAAGTTTTAATTGTGATGCAACTCAGTATAAACTTGTGCTCCCTCATCTGGTAAATTCAGGTTCTAACTGTGTGTGTGTGTGTGTGTGTGTGTGTGTGTGTGTGTGTGTGTGTGTGTGTGTGTGTGTGTGTGTGTGTGTGTGTGTGTGTGTCTCTCTGTCTGCGTTACAGAGGGACTCACCACTGGGTGCCCCGTAGCCGTCGCCTGTTTGGGGGTCAAATCATTGGTCAGGCCCTGGTGGCGGCAGCAGAGTCGGTCAGTGACAACGTATTCGCTCACTCTCTCCACTGCTACTTCGTACGGGCAGGTGAGGAGCAGACATTCCGTTAACATTACCACAATATTACAACAATACCACATGTTATACAGACAATTGTGTGCTTCTGCATTGCTTGCTGTTTGGGGTTTTAGGCTGGGTTTCTGTATAAGCACTTTGTGACATCTGCTGATGTAAAAAGGGCTTTAAATAAATGTCATTGATGGAACCATAACTTCATACTGGGCCAGTGAGGATCTGACATTCAGTCAACATTACCACAACATCCCACAGATTATACACAGATGATACCCCAGGTTAAACCAGGGGTTATCAAATCTTACCCTAGGAGGGGGAATCACCCACCTGGTGTCCCAGGTCTAAATCAGTCCCTGGTTAGAGGGGAACAATGACAACAAAGCAGTGGAACTGGTTTCAAGGACCAGATTGGAATTTGCCTGATTGAATTTGCCCTGCCCTATACTCACTACTAACCCTACGACTGACTCTATGCTCTCCTCTGGCCCGTGTTCCAGGTGGAGAGGTCCCGTTTAACCCCTGACCCTTACCTTCCTACCCCTCACCCTAACCCCTGACCCTAACTCTCCTAACCTATAGCCCCTGACCCTAACCTATAACCCCTGACCCTAACTCTCCTAACCTATAACCCTTGACCCTAACTATCCTAACCTATAACCCCTGACCCTAACTCTCCTAACCTATAACCCCTGACCCTAACTCTCCTAACCTATAACCCCTGACCCTAACTCTCCTAACCTATAACCCCTGACCCTAACTCTCCTAACCTATAACCCCTGACCCTAACTCTCCTAACCTATAACCCCTGACCCTAACTCTCCTAACCTATAGCCCCTGACCCTAACTCTCCTAACCTATAACCCCTGACCCTAACTCTCCTAACCTATAACCCCTGACCCTAACTCTCCTAACCTATAACCCCGGACCCTAACTCTCCTAACCTATAACCCCTGACCCTAACCTATAACCCCTGACCCTAACTCTCCTAACCTATAGCCCCTGACCCTAACCTATAACCCCTGACCCTAACTCTCCTAACCTATAGCCCCTGACCCTAACCTATAGCCCCTGACCCTAACTCTCCTAACCTATAACCCCTGACCCTAACCTATAACCCCTGACCCTAACTCTCCTAACCTATAGCCCCTGACCCTAACCTATAACCCCTGACCCTAACTCTCCTAACCTATAGCCCCTGACCCTAACTCTCCTAACCTATAACCCCTGACCCTAACTCTCCTAACCTATAGCCCCTGACCCTAACCTATAACCCCTGACCCTAACTCTCCTAACCTATAGCCCCTGACCCTAACCTATAACCCCTGACCCTAACTCTCCTAACCTATAGCCCCTGACCCTAACCTATAACCCCTGACCCTAACTCTCCTAACCTATAACCCCTGACCCTAACTCTCCTAACCTATAACCCCTGACCCTAACTCTCCTAACCTATAGCCCCTGACCCTAACTCTCCTAACCTATAGCCCCTGACCCTAACTCTCCTAACCTATAGCCCCTGACCCTAACCTATAACCCCTGACCCTAACTCTCCTAACCTATAACCCCTGACCCTAACTCTCCTAACCTATAACCCTTGACCCTAACTCTCCTAACCTATAGCCCCTGACCCTAACTCTCCTAACCTATAACCCCTGACCCTAACTCTCCTAACCCATAACCCCTGACCCTAACCTATAACCCCTGACCCTAACTCTCCTAACCCATAACCCCTGACCCTAACCTATAACCACTGACCCTAACTCTCCTAACCTATAACCCCTGACCCTAACCTATAACCCCTGACCCTAACCTATAGCCCCTGACCCTAACCTATAACCCCTGACCCTAACCTATAGCCCCTGACCCTAACTCTCCTAACCTATAACCCCTGACCCTAACCTATAACCCCTGACCCTAACCTATAGCCCCTGACCCTAACTCTCCTAACCTATAGCCCCTGACCCTAACCTATAACCCCTGACCCTAACCTATAGCCCCTGACCCTAACTCTCCTAACCTATAACCCCTGACCTATAGCCCCTGACCCTAACTCTCCTAACCTATAGCCCCTGACCCTAACCTATAACCCCTGACCCTAACTCTCCTAACCTATAACCCCTGACCCTAACTCTCCTAACCTATAGCCCCTGACCCTAACTCTCCTAACCTATAGCCCCTGACCCTAACTCTCCTAACCTATAGCCCCTGACCCTAACTCTCCTAACCTATAACCCTTGACCCTAACTCTCCTAACCTATAGCCCCTGACCCTAACTCTCCTAACCTATAGCCCCTGACCCTAACCTATAACCCCTGACCCTAACCTATAGCCCCTGACCCTAACTCTCCTAACCTATAACCCCTGACCCTAACCTATAGCCCCTGACCCTAACTCTCCTAACCTATAACCCCTGACCCTAACCTATAACCCCTGACCCTAACTCTCCTAACCTATAGCCCCTGACCCTAACTCTCCTAACCTATAGCCCCTGACCCTAACTCTCCTAACCTATAACCCCTGACCCTAACCTATAGCCCCTGACCCTAACCTATAACCCCTGACCCTAACTCTCCTAACCTATAACCCCTGACCCTAACTCTCCTAACCTATAGCCCCTGACCCTAACTCTCCTAACCTATAGCCCCTGACCCTAACTCTCCTAACCTATAACCCCTGACCCTAACCTATAGCCCCTGACCCTAACTCTCCTAACCTATAGCCCCTGACCCTAACTCTCCTAACCTATAACCCTTGACCCTAACTCTCCTAACCTATAGCCCCTGACCCTAACTCTCCTAACCTATAGCCCCTGACCCTAACCTATAACCCCTGACCCTAACCTATAGCCCCTGACCCTAACTCTCCTAACCTATAACCCCTGACCCTAACCTATAGCCCCTGACCCTAACTCTCCTAACCTATAACCCCTGACCCTAACCTATAACCCCTGACCCTAACTCTCCTAACCTATAGCCCCTGACCCTAACTCTCCTAACCTATAGCCCCTGACCCTAACCTATAACCCCTGACCCTAACTCTCCTAACCTATAACCCCTGACCCTAACTCTCCTAACCTATAACCCCTGACCCTAACTCTCCTAACCTATAACCCCTGACCCTAACTCTCCTAACCTATAACCCCTGACCCTAACTCTCCTAACCTATAACCCCTGACCCTAACCTATAACCCCTGACCCTAACTCTCCTAACCTATAGCCCCTGACCCTAACTCTCCTAACCTATAGCCCCTGACCCTAACTCTCCTAACCTATAACCCCTGACCCTAACTCTCCTAACCTATAACCCCTGACCCTAACTCTCCTAACCTATAACCCCTGACCCTAACTCTCCTAACCTATAACCCCTGACCCTAACTCTCCTAACCTATAACCCCTGACCCTAACTCTCCTAACCTATAACCCCTGACCCTAACTCTCCTAACCTATAGCCCCTGACCCTAACTCTCCTAACCTATAACCCCTGACCCTAACTCTCCTAACCTATAGCCCCTGACCCTAACTCTCCTAACCTATAACCCCTGACCCTAACTCTCCTAACCTATAACCCCTGACCCTAACCTATAACCCCTGACCCTAACTCTCCTAACCTATAGCCCCTGACCCTAACTCTCCTAACCTATAGCCCCTGACCCTAACCTATAACCCCTGACCCTAACTCTCCTAACCTATAACCCCTGACCCTAACTCTCCTAACCTATAGCCCCTGACCCTAACTCTCCTAACCTATAACCCCTGACCCTAACTCTCCTAACCTATAACCCCTGACCCTAACCTATAACCCCTGACCCTAACTCTCCTAACCTATAGCCCCTGACCCTAACTCTCCTAACCTATAGCCCCTGACCCTAACTCTCCTAACCTATAACCCCTGACCCTAACTCTCCTAACCTATAACCCCTGACCCTAACTCTCCTAACCTATAACCCCTGACCCTAACTCTCCTAACCTATAACCCCTGACCCTAACTCTCCTAACCTATAACCCCTGACCCTAACTCTCCTAACCTATAACCCCTGACCCTAACTCTCCTAACCTATAGCCCCTGACCCTAACTCTCCTAACCTATAACCCCTGACCCTAACTCTCCTAACCTATAGCCCCTGACCCTAACTCTCCTAACCTATAACCCCTGACCCTAACCTATAACCCCTGACCCTAACTCTCCTAACCTATAACCCCTGATCCTAACCTATAGCCCCTGACCCTAACTCTCCTAACCTATAACCCCTGATCCTAACCTATAGCCCCTGATCCTAACCTATAACCCCTGACCCTAACCTATAACCCCTGACCCTAACTCTCCTAACCTATAGCCCCTGACCCTAACTCTCCTAACCTATAGCCCCTGACCCTAACTCTCCTAACCTATAGCCCCTGACCCTAACTCTCCTAACCTATAACCCCTGACCCTAACCTATAGCCCCTGACCCTAACCTATAGCCCCTGACCCTAACTCTCCTAACCTATAGCCCCTGACCCTAACTCTCCTAACCTATAGCCCCTGACCCTAACTCTCCTAACCTATAGCCCCTGACCCTAACCTATAGCCCCTGACCCTAACCTATAGCCCTTGACCCTAACCTATAGCCCCTGACCCTAACTCTCCTAACCTATAGCCCCTGACCCTAACTCTCCTAACCTATAGCCCCTGACCTTAACTCTCCTAACCTATAGCCCCTGACCCTAACCTATAGCCCCTGACCCTAACTCTCCTAACCTATAGCCCCTGACCCTAACTCTCCTAACCTATAGCCCCTGACCCTAACCTATAGCCCTTGACCCTAACCTATAGCCCCTGACTCTAACTCTCCTAACCTATAGCCCCTGACCCTAACCTATAGCCCCTGACCCTAACCTATAGCCCCTGACCCTAACCTATAGCCCCTGACCCTAACTCTCCTAACCTATAGCCCCTGACCCTAACCTATAACCTCTCTCCTCTGGCCTGTGTGCCAGGAGACCCCAAGGTACCGGTGCTGTACCAGGTGGAGAGGACCAGGGACGGTCGTAGTTTCAGCGTGCGGTCAGTGAAGGCCATCCAACACGGTCAGCCCATCCTCATCTGCCAGGCCTCCTTCCACAGTAACCAGCCCTCTCCTCTGCAGCACCAGTTCACCATGCCCTCTGTCCCCCCTCCTGAAGACCTGCTGACGGTGGAAGAACTCATACAGCGCTACCTCAGGTAATAAAACCGTTATAACCAGGGGTTGGAACCAAAATTATTTTCCAATAGTTTCGTTCTGATGAGAACCATTGTTTTTAAAATTTCTGTTCCGCTGTTCCGACCAGCAAAATCAAGTTCTGAACCGTTCAAAACAAAAAAATGTACTGTTTTATATTGTTCCTTTCTGTTCCTTTTTAAACATCTGAAATATATACAGTATATTTTGTACATTTAGCTCAACATTAAATGACTTCACCAATCAGAGCGGCTTGCTGTGGAGCGGGTCAGCGATTTAATCTGTATAGGAAAGTCTTTAAGAGCAAATAGTATTTTGCCGTAACAGCATGGTTTAACCATAATGAAACACACACGCACACTGTGCTGCCAGTCACAGTGTAGGGCCTGAGATGCAACTGAAGGGTGAGGATGTAGCTCAGTTGGTAGAGCATGGTGTTTGCAACGCCAGGGTTGTGGGTTCGATTCCCATGGGGGGCCAGTATGAAACAATAAAAATAATAATGTATGCCCTCACTAACTGTAAGTGGCTCTGGATAAGAGCGTCTGCTAAATGACTAAAAATGTAAAATGTAAAGGAGAGAGCGAGAGAGGATGGAGGAAGCTTGCCTTGAAGCGCTGGGCATCTTGTAATGCATTATCTGAATAATGTCCACAAAATTATACCTACGGAGGAGTGGCTTCTATGGATGAACTTTGAATGTCTTTGAACTAGACTTGTGCGGTATCCAGATTGTCACACCTTCATACCGACCTTGTGCCGTACTGGGATATTCATTAATACCGGCACTGAACACAAGGGGCGCTGTTTTCAAACCCCACTGAGGTTTAGCAATGCTAACAAGTACATGTAAAAATCCCATAGAGAACGCTAACTAAATGCTAATGAGCACATTGCAAACATTTTATACAGTCTCTGACCTAAACTATACAAGTAACTCAAAAATGCTACTCACAGTTTGCTGCAAGCACAAAACAAATATTAGATAGCAAGGCTCTTGATCCAGGAGGAGATTCTCTGCTGTTACCAAGAGAAGATTGATTTTGGAAGAAGCTAACCACTTAGCTAGATAGCTAACCAGCTACTAAATTAGCAAACCAAATGCTCAACTGCAGAGCATTTAGCATATTTAATAGTTCTGAGATATCTAGCTGGCAAACGTTTAGTTGGGAATTCCTTCCTGTAACTAGATCACCTGACGTTTGCTGCACAACAGTGAGACTCACAAGACTCCGGGCTCTCGTCATTGTCTGCTTGTAAATAAACACTACGAGACTCCGGGCTCTCGTCATTGTCTGCTTGTAAATAAACACTACGTGGCTGGAATACATTTCAATGAACAGGTGTGCCTTCTTAAATTTCTTTCCTTCTTAATGCGTTTGAGCCAATCAGAAGCGAGCCCTATTTTGGTAAAAGACCAAGTCCATATTATGGCAAGAACAGCTCAAATAAGCAAAGAGAAACGACAGTTCATCATTACTTAAAGACATGAAGGTCAGTCAATATGGAACATTTCAAGAACTTTGAAAGTTTCTTCAAGTGCAGTCACAAAAACCATCAAGCGCTATGATGAAACTGGCTGGTTTACTACATGATTCCATATGTGTTATTTCATAGTTTTGATGTCTTCACTATTATTCTACAATGTAGAAAATAGTAAAAATAAAGAAAAACCCTTGAATGAGGAGGTGTCCAAAGTTTTGACTGGTACTGACAGACAGACTCACTCCGACATTGCTCGTCCAAATATTTCTATATTTCTTAATTCCATTATTTAACTTTTAGATGTGTGTGTATTGTTAGGTACTACTGCACTGTTGGAGCTAGGAACACAAGCATACACCCACAATAACATCTGCTAAATATGTGTATGCGACCAATAAAATTAGATTTGTTACAACACGTACGGTACCACGCTATAACACTGTTAAAATTATATTACTGTTAATTACACCAATATAGTTAATACACCACCCTCCTGGAGGTAGCAGGTAGCTTAGTGGTTAAGAGCGTTGTGCCAGTAACCGAAAGGTCGCTGGTTCTAATCCCAGAGCCAACTAGGTGAAAAATCTGTTGATGTGGCCTTGAGCAAGGCACTTAACCCTAATTGCTCCTGTAAGTGGCTCCGGATAAGAGCGTCTGCTGAATGACTAACATGTAAAATATAAGACCTGTTAACACTTCATACCATGACATTGGAGAATATTAGTTTCTGATTGGCTTCAATGGCATTCTAAAGCGTGCATCGTTTCCCTATAATGCATGGCAATAATTAACGGCTGAGTTTGTTGGTTATTTACGATGGTCCTGGTTCTGTGTAACTCAGTGGGTAGAGCGTGGCGTAAAAGAGGTCTCCTAGAAGTTCCGTCCGAACTGATAGTTTCAACATTCTGTGTGTGTTCCAGTAAGCCGGACCTGGCTGAAAAAGCCAAACAGGGCCTGAACAAGCTGCTAGCTGACGAGGTTCCCATAGAGATTAAACCTGTCAGTCCTCTAGACCTCTACTGCGGCGTTGCCATGGAACCCAAGAAGCTGTACTGGGTGCGCGCCAGAGGCCACATCGGTAAGATACTGACCCTCTTCCAGGGCTGCCCATCTCTCTTCCTGGAGATCTACAGTCCTGTAGTTTTCAGTCCAACCCTAACCTACACCATACCTGGTTCAGATATTGGTAAGCAGCTAATTATTAGAATCAGGTGATTTAAATTAGGGTTGGAGTGAATCTACAGGAGGGTAGCTGTCCAGGAACAGGGTTGGAGTTAAAATCTACATGAGGAGCTCACCAGGAAGAGAGCTGCTCTAACCAGCCCTGCTCTAACCAGCCCTGCTCTAACCAGCCCTGCTCTAACCACTCTGCTCTAACCAGCCCTGCTCTAACCACTCTGCTCTAACCAGCCCTGCTCTATCCAGCCCTGCTCTATCCAGCCCTGCTCTATCCAGCCCTGCTCTATCCAGCCCTGCTCTATCCAGCCCTGCTCTATCCAGCCCTGCTCTATCCAGCCCTGCTCTAACCAGCCCTGCTCTAACCAGCCCTGCTCTAACCAGCCCTGCCAGGGGAGATGCAGAAAGCTTTACTGTGTGTTGTGTGTGTGTGTCGGTTACCCCAGGTAAAGGTGATATGAAGCTCCATTGCTGTGTGGCAGCCTATGTGTCAGACTATTCGTTCCTGGGCACTGCCCTCCTCCCTTACCCTGGGCAGCGCACCAGTTTCTCAGCCTCTCTGGATCACGCCATGTGGTTCCACAACACCTTCAGGGCAGACGAATGGATGCTCTACGAGACTGAGAGCTCCTGGGCAGGTACAGAGACAGACACACACATACATAGAGAGAGACCGGTACAGAGACATAGAGAGAGACAGGTACAGAGACACATAGAGACAGTTACAGAGACACATAGAGAGAGACGGGTACAGAGACATAGAGAGAGACAGGTACAGAGACACATAGAGAGAGACAGTTACAGAGACACATAGAGAGAGACAGGTACAGAGACACATAGAGAGAGACAGGTACAGAGACACATAGAGAGAGACAGGTACAGAGACACATAGAGAGAGACAGGTACAGAGACACATAGAGAGAGACAGGGACAGAGACATAGAGAGAGACAGGTACAGAGACACATAGAGAGAGACAGGTACAGAGACACATAGAGAGAGACAGGTACAGAGACACATAGAGAGAGACAGGTACAGAGACACATAGAGAGAGACAGGTACAGAGACACATAGAGAGAGACAGGGACAGAGACATAGAGAGAGACAGGTACAGAGACACATAGAGAGAGACAGGTACAGAGACACATAGAGAGAGACAGGTACAGAGACACATAGAGAGAGACAGGTACAGAGACACATAGAGAGAGACAGGTACAGAGACACATAGAGAGAGACAGGTACAGAGACACAGAGAGAGAGACAAGTACAGAGACACATAGAGAGAGACAGGTACAGAGACACAGAGAGACGGGTACAGAGACACATAGAGAGAGACGGGGACAGAGACACATAGAGAGACAGGTACAGAGACACATAGAGAGAGACAGGTACAGAGACACATAGAGAGAGACAGGGACAGAGACATAGAGAGAGACAGGTACAGAGACATAGAGAGAGACGGGTACAGAGACATAGAGAGAGACGGGTACAGAGACACATAGAGAGAGACAGGGACAGAGACACATAGAGAGAGACAGGGACAGACACATAGAGAGAGACAGGGACAGAGACATAGAGAGAGACAGGGACAGAGACACATACAGAGAGACAGGGACAGAGACACATAGAGAGAGACAGGGACAGAGACATAGAGAGAGACAGGTACAGAGACACATAGAGAGAGACAGGTACAGAGACACATAGAGAGACAGGTACAGAGACACATAGAGAGAGACAGGTACAGAGACACATAGAGAGAGACAGGTACAGAGACACATAGAGAGAGACAGGGACAGAGACATAGAGAGAGACAGGTACAGAGACACATAGAGAGAGACAGGTACAGAGACACATGGAGAGAGACAGGTACAGAGACACATGGAGAGAGACAGGTACAGAGACACATAGAGAGAGACAGGTACAGAGACATAGAGAGAGAGACAGGTACAGAGACACATAGAGAGAGACAGGTACAGAGACACATAGAGACGGGGACAGAGACACATAGAGAGAGACGGGTACAGAGACACATAGAGAGAGACGGGTACAGAGACACAGAGAGAGACAGGTACAGAGACACATAGAGAGAGACAGGTACAGAGACACATAGAGAGAGAGACGGGTACAGAGACACATAGAGAGAGACGGGTACAGAGACATAGAGAGAGACGGGGACAGAGAAACATAGAGAGACAGGTACAGAGACACATAGAGAGAGACAGGTACAGAGACACATAGAGAGAGACAGGGACAGAGACATAGAGAGAGACAGGTACAGAGACATAGAGAGAGACGGGTACAGAGACATAGAGAGAGACGGGTACAGAGACACATAGAGAGAGACAGGGACAGAGACACATAGAGAGAGACAGGGACAGACACATAGAGAGAGACAGGGACAGAGACATAGAGAGAGACAGGGACAGAGACACATAGAGAGAGACAGGGACAGAGACACATAGAGAGAGACAGGGACAGAGACATAGAGAGAGACAGGGACAGAGACATAGAGAGAGACAGGTACAGAGACACATAGAGAGAGACAGGTACAGAGACACATAGAGAGAGACAGGGACAGAGACATAGAGAGAGACAGGTACAGAGACACATAGAGAGAGACAGGTACAGAGACACATAGAGAGACAGGTACAGAGACACATAGAGAGAGACAGGTACAGAGACACATAGAGAGAGACAGGGACAGAGACATAGAGAGAGACAGGTACAGAGACACATAGAGAGAGACAGGTACAGAGACACATGGAGAGAGACAGGTACAGAGACACATAGAGAGAGACAGGTACAGAGACATAGAGAGAGAGACAGGTACAGAGACACATAGAGAGAGACAGGTACAGAGACACATAGAGAGAGACGGGGACAGAGACACATAGAGAGAGACGGGTACAGAGACACATAGAGAGAGACGGGTACAGAGACACAGAGAGAGACAGGGACAGAGACACATAGAGAGAGAGACGGGTACAGAGACACATAGAGAGAGAGACGGGTACAGAGACACATAGAGAGAGACAGGTACAGAGACATAGAGAGAGACTGGGACAGAGACACATAGAGGGAGAGACAGGTACAGAGACACATAGAGAGAGACGGGTACAGAGACACAGAGAGAGACAGGTACAGAGACACAGAGAGAGACAGGTACAGAGACACATAGAGAGAGATGGGTACAGAGACACATAGAGACAGGTACAGAGACACATAGAGAGAGACCGTTACAGAGACACATAGAGAGAGACAGGTACAGAGACACATAGAGAGAGACAGGGACAGAGACACATAGAGAGAGACAGTTACAGAGACACAGAGAGAGACGGGTACAGAGACACATAGAGAGAGACAGGTACAGAGACACATAGAGAGAGACGGGGACAGAGACACATAGAGAGAGACGGGTACAGAGACACATAGAGAGAGACGGGTACAGAGACACATAGAGAGAGACGGGTACAGAGACACATAGAGAGAGACAAGGACAGAGACACAGAGAGAGAGAGGGACAGAGACACATAGAGAGAGACAGGGACAGAGACACATAGAGAGAGAGACGGGTACAGAGACACATAGAGAGAGACGGGGACAGAGACACATAGAGGGAGAGACAGGTACAGAGACACATAGAGAGAGACATAGAGAGAGACAGAGAGAGACAGGTACAGAGACACATAGAGAGAGACAGGGACAGAGACACATAGAGAGAGACAGGTACAGAGACACAGAGAGAGACAGGTACAGAGACATAGAGAGAGACGGGTACAGAGACACATAGAGAGAGACAGGTACAGAGACACATAGAGAGAGACGGGTACAGAGACACATAGAGAGAGACAGGTACAGAGACACAGAGAGAGACAGGTACAGAGACACAGAGAGAGAGACGGGTACAGAGACACATAGAGACGGGTACAGAGACACATAGAGAGAGACGGGACAGAGACACATAGAGAGAGACAGGTACAGAGACACATAGAGAGAGACAGGTACAGAGACACATAGAGAGAGACAGTTACTGAGACACATAGAGAGAGACGGGGACAGAGACACATAGAGAGAGACGGGGACAGAGACACATAGAGAGAGACAGGTACAGAGACACATAGAGAGAGACAGGTACAGAGACACATAGAGAGAGACAGGTACAGAGACACAGAGAGAGACAGGTTCAGAGACACATAGAGACAGGTACAGAGACACATAGAGAGAGACAGGTACAGAGACATAGAGAGAGACAGGTACAGAGACACATAGAGAGACAGGTACAGAGACACATAGAGAGAGACAGTTACAGAGACACATAGAGAGAGACAGGTACAGAGACACATAGAGAGACAGGTACAGAGACACATAGAGAGAGACAGTTACAGAGACACATAGAGAGAGACGGGGACAGAGACATAGAGAGAGACAGGTACAGAGACACATAGAGAGAGACAGTTACAGAGACACATAGAGAGAGACGGGGACAGAGACATAGAGAGAGAGACAGGTACAGAGACACATAGAGAGAGACAGGGACAGAGACACATAGAGAGAGACGGGTACAGAAACATAGAGAGAGACAGGTACGAAGACAGAGAGAGAGAGACAGGGACAGAGACACATAGAGAGAGAGACAGGTACAGAGACACAGAGGGAGAGACGGGGACAGAGACACATAGAGAGAGACAGGTACAGAGACACATAGAGAGAGACAGGTACAGAGACACATAGAGAGAGACAGGTACAGAGACACATAGAGAGAGACAGGTACAGAGACACATAGAGAGACAGGTATGGACACACAGAGACACATAGAGAGAGACAGGGACAGAGACATGGAGAGAGAGAGAGACAGGGACAGAGACATAGAGGGAGAGACAGGGACAGACACATGGAGAGAGACACGCGGACACGCAAAGTTACAGACAGGAGCATTTACCTTCCAGCTGGTTCTCTGCGTTAGTCTCTCCACATGCTAGCTGTTTCTCTGTGTTAGTCTCCCCACATGCTAGCTGGTTCTCTGTGTTAGTCTCTCCACATGCTAGCTGGTTCTCTGTGTTAGTCTCTCCACATGCTAGCTGGTTCTCTGTGTTAGTCTCTCCACATGCTAGCTGGTTCTCTGTGTTAGTCTCTCCACATGCTAGCTGTTTCTCTGTGTTAGTCTCCCCACATGCTAGCTGTTTCTCTGTGTTAGTCTCTCCACATGCTAGCTGGTTCTCTGTGTTAGTCTCCCCACATGCTAGCTGGTCCTCTGTGTTAGTCTCCCCACATGCTAGCTGGTTCTCTGTGTTAGTCTCTCCACATGCTAGCTGGTCCTCTGTGTTAGTCTCTCCACATGCTAGCTGGTTCTCTGTGTTAGTCTCCCCACATGCTAGCTGTTTCTCTGTGTTAGTCTCTCCACATGCTAGCTGGTTCTCTGTGTTAGTCTCCCCACATGCTAGCTGTTTCTCTGTGTTAGTCTCTCCACATGCTAGCTGGTTCTCTGTGTTAGTCTCTCCACATGCTAGCTGTTGTTCTGTGTTAGTCTCCCCACATGCTAGCTGTTTCTCTGTGTTAGTCTCTCCACATGCTAGCTGGTTCTCTGTGTTAGTCTCTCCACATGCTAGCTGTTTCTCTGTGTTAGTCTCCCCACATGCTAGCTGTTTCTCTGTGTTAGTCTCTCCACATGCTAGCTGGTTCTCTGTGTTAGTCTCCCCACATGCTAGCTGGTCCTCTGTGTTAGTCTCCCCACATGCTAGCTGTTTCTCTGTGTTAGTCTCCCCACATGCTAGCTGTTTCTCTGTGTTAGTCTCTCCACATGCTAGCTGGTCCTCTGTGTTAGTCTCCCCACATGCTAGCTGGTCCTCTGTGTTAGTCTCCCCACATGCTAGCTGGTGTTTTGTCCTTGCGTGTGTGTGCATGTGTTTGTGTGTCCACCAGGTGGCAGCAGAGGGCTGGTCCAGGGGCGTCTGTGGAGGAGAGACGGGGTGCTGGCTGCCAGCTGTGCCCAGGAGGGGGTGCTCAGGGTCAACGCCGTGACGAACGAGAGCAAGCTATAACCATGACAACATTTCCCTTGAGACCGTTACATGGCTGATGGAGACTATGGCTGCATTTACACAGGCAGCTCAATTCTGATCTCTTTTCCGCTAATTGGTCTTTTGACCAATCACATCAGATATTTGTCAGAGCTAATCTGATTGGTCAAAAGACCAATTAGTGAAAGAAAGATCAGAATTGGGCTGCCTGTGTAAAGAGAGACACGCCATGCCGACGAACGGCTAAAAACAGCTTTTGGCTGCGGTGTTAGTGATCACCTGCTGGGTGTCGACGAACGGTTCAACCTCATCCCCAGCCTTCATCCCCAGCCTTCATCCCCAGCCTTCATCCCCAGCCTTCATCCCCAGCCTTCAACTTCAGCATCTTAGCATCTATAACCTACTGAACCATTTGGTGATGATTAGAATGAGTTGATTCTGACTGAATAGATTTTCTGATGAAGATAAAGATTTCCATATGTATGAAGTCTTTATATTAAATTATATTTTACCCTTTTAAATGATTTTATAATTGCACTTGATAATCGTTGTTTCTATTTGTTTTGTCCGTTGTGGTTCCATAGCATTCCTTTATGAATCGTTTCATATTTCAATAATGTCTATCTTTTCATGAATCAGGTCCATAATTATTGACACCCTTGATAAAGATGAGCAACAAAGACTGTATAAAATATATCATTCAAATACTGTGCTATATTGTATGCACAAAAACATGTAAATTGTTATTTTATCCTAAAGATTTTGTTTAACAAGTAATAAAAATTCTCAAGACGGGTTGAAATTATTGCCACCCTCCTGTTTTCTATACTCCAGCCCCCTCCTGTGTTCTATACTCCAGCCCCCTCCTGTTTTCTATACTCCAGCCCCCTCCTGTGTTCTATACTCCAGCCCCCTCCTGTTTTCTATACTCCAGTCCCCTCCTGTGTTCTATACTCCAGCCCCCTCCTGTGTTCTATACTCCAGCCCCCTCCTGTGTTCTATACTCCAGCCCCCTCCTGTTTTCTATACTCCAGCCCCCTCCTGTGTTCTATACTCCAGCCCCCTCCTGTGTTCTATACTCCAGCCCCCTCCTGTTTTCTATACTCCAGCCCCCTCCTGTGTTCTATACTCCAGCCCCCTCCTGTGTTCTATACTCCAGCCCCTCCTGTTCTCTATACTCCAGCCCCCTCCTGTGTTCTATACTCCAGCCCCCTCCTGTGTTCTATACTCCAGCCCCCTCCTGTTTTCTATACTCCAGCCCCCTCCTGTGTTCTATACTCCAGCCCCCTCCTGTGTTCTATACTCCAGCCCCTCCTGTTCTCTATACTCCAGCCCCCTCCTGTGTTCTATACTCCAGCCCCCTCCCCTTACGAGGATAACGACACTGAGCCTTTTTCTAAAATGTTTTCTGAGACTGAGGAACACATTGGGAGGGATCTGAGACCATTCCCCCATACAGAATCTTTCCAGATCCTTGATATCCTTCATCTGCTCTTATAGACTGCCCTCTTCAATTCAAACCACAGGTTTTCAATGGGGTTCAAGTCCGGAGACTGAAATGGCCATTGCAAAATGTTGATTTTGTGATCAGTTAACCTTTTCTTTGTGGATTTTGATTAGCGCTTGGGGTGCAAAACCCACCACTGCTGTGCATGGCCAAAGACCTCTATTTTCATGTCATCTGACCAAAGCACCGGTTCCAATCCAAGTGCCAACGCCGTTAATCATCCAGGCGGTGCTATGGTCAGATGACATGAAAATAGAGGTCTTTGGCCATGCACAGCAGTGGTGGGTTTGGTGTTGATTAACAGAAGCATATGCAGAAAAGTATCTTAGACCTACTGTAAAATATGTTGGTGGAGCTTTGATGTTATGGGGCTATTTTTCTTCCACTGGTCCTGGGGCCCTTGTTAAAGTCAACGACATCATGAACTTTACCCAGTACCAGGACATTTTAGCCAAAAACCTGGTTGCTTCTGCCAGGTTTTTTTACCCTCCTGTAGGTTTTCACTCCAAGTTGATCTTCCAGCAAGTTCTGTGTGGATGAAAAAAATGTAAATGCAACATCATTTTTTATATATAAACGCAACAATGATTTTACTGAGTTACAGTTCATATAAGGAAATTAGTCAATTGAAATAAATACATTTGGCCCTAATCTATGGATTTCACATGACTGGGCAGGGGCACAGCCATGGGTGGGCCTGGGAGGGCATAGGCCCACCCACTTGGCAGCCAGGCCCACCCAATCAGAATGATTTTTCCACACAAAAGGGCTTTATTACAGACAGAAATACTCCTCAGCACCCCCATCCCCCCTCAGACGATCCCGCAGGTGAAGAAGCCGGATGTGGAGGTCCTGGGCTGGCGTGGTTACACATGGTCTGCGGTTATGAGGCCGGTTGGACAAATTATTTAAAATGATGTTGGAGGCAGTTTATGGTAGGGAAATTAACATTCAATTCTCTGGCAACAGCCCTGGTGGACATTCCTGCATTCAGCATGCCAATTGCATGCTCCCTCAAAACTTGAGACATCTGTGGCATTGTGTTGTGTGACAAAACTGCACATTTTAGAGTGGCCTTTTATTGTCCCCAGCACAAGGTGCACCTGTGTAATGATCATGCTGTTTAATCAGCTTCTTGATATGCCACACCTGTTAGGTGGATGGATTATCTTGGCAAAGGAGAAATGCTCACTAACAGGGATGTAAACAAAATCTGAGAGAAATCAGCTTTTTGTGCGTATATGGAACATTTCTGGGATCTTTTATTTCAGCTCATTAACATGGGACGAACACTTTACATGTTGCGTTGATATTATTGTTCAGTGTAGATCAGGGTGTCAAACTCATTCCACGGAGGGCCGAGTGTCTGCAGGTTTTTGGTTTTCCTTTCAATTAATAATAATAATAATAATAATAATAATATGCCATTTAGCAGACGCTTTTATCCAAAGCGACTTACAGTCATGCGTGCATACATTTTTTTTGTGTATGGGTGGTCCCGGGGATCGAACCCACTACCTTGGCGTTACAAGCGTTGTGCTCTAAGCTAAGACCTAGACACCAGGTGAGGGGAGTTCTTTCCTAATTAGTGAAAACCAGCAGACACTCGGCCCTCCGTGGAATGAGTTTCACACTTGATGTAGAACAACAGAATCTGGTAATGAGTGAATCCCAATTGGCACCCTATTCCCATAGGGCTCTGGTCTAAAGTAGTGCACTACGTAGGGAATAGGGTGCCATTCTCTGGTCTAAAGTAGTGCACTATATAGGGAATAGGGTGTCATAGGGCTCTGGTCTAAAGTAGTGCACTATATAGGGAATAGGGGGTCATTCTCTGGTCTAAAGTAGTGCACTATATAGGGAATAGGGTGTCATAGGGCTCTGGTCTAAAGTAGTGCACTATATAGGGAATAGGGTGTCATAGGGCTCTGGTCTAAAGTAGTGCACTATATAGGGAATAGGGTGTCATAGGGCTCTGGTCTAAAGTAGTGCACTATATAGGGAATAGGGGGTCATTCTCTGGTCTAAAGTAGTGCACTATATAGGGAATAGGGTGTCATAGGGCTCTGGTCTAATGTAGTGCACTATATAGGGAATATGGTGCCATTCTCTGGTCTAAAGTAGTGCACTCTATAGGGAATAGGGTGCCATTCTCTGGTCTAAAGTAGTGCACTATATAGGGAATAGGGTGCCATTCTCTGGTCTAAAGTAGTGCACTATATAGGGAATAGGGTTCCATTCTCTGGTCTAAAGTAGTGCACTATATAGGGAATAGGGTGCCATTCTCTGGTCTAAAGTAGTGCACTATATAGGGAATAGGGGGTCATTCTCTGGTCTAAAGTAGTGCACTATATAGGGAATAGGGTGCCATTCTCTGGTCTAAAGTAGTGCACTATATAGGGAATAGGGTGTCATAGGGCTCTGGTCTAAAGTAGTGCACTATATAGGGAATAGGGTGCCATTCTCTGGTCTAAAGTAGTGCACTATATAGGGAATAGGGTGCCATTCTCTGGTCTAAAGTAGTGCACTATATAGAGAATTGGGTGCCATTCTCTGGTCTAAAGTAGTGCACTATATAGGGAATAGGGGGTCATTCTCTGGTCTAAAGTAATGCACTATATAGGGAATAGGGTGCCATTCTCTGGTCTAAAGTAGTGCACTATTTAGGGAATAGGGTGTCATAGGGCTCTGGTCTAAAGTAGTGCACTATATAGGGAATAGGGTGTCATAGGGCTCTGGTCTAAAGTAGTGCACTATATAGGGAATAGGGTGCCATTCTCTGGTCTAAAGTAGTGCACTATATAGGGAATAGGGTGCCATTCTCTGGTCTAAAGTAGTGCACTATATAGGGAATAGGGTGCCATTCTCTGGTCTAAAGTAGTGCACTATATAGGGAATAGGGTGTCATTCTCTGGTCTAAAGTAGTGCACTACATAGGGAATAGGGTGCCATTATCTGGTCTAAAGTAGTGCACTATATAGGGAATAGGGTGCCATTCTCTGGTCTAAAGTAGTGCACTATATAGGGAATAGGGTGCCATTCTCTGGTCTAAAGTAATGCACTATATAGGGAATAGGGTGTCATTCTCTGGTCTAAAGTAGTGCACTACATAGGGAATAGGGTGCCATTATCTGGTCTAAAGTAGTGCACTACATAGGGAATAGCGTGCCATTCTCTGGTCTAAAGTAGTGCACTATATAGGGAATAGGGTGTCATTCTCTGGTCTAAAGTAGTGCACTACATAGGGAATAGGGTGCCATTATCTGGTCTAAAGTAGTGCACTATATAGGGAATAGGGTGTCATTCTCTGGTCTAAAGTAGTGCACTACATAGGGAATAGCGTGCCATTCTCTGGTCTAAAGTAGTGCACTATATAGGGAATAGGGTGTCATTCTCTGGTCTAAAGTAGTGCACTACATAGGGAATAGGGTGCCATTATCTGGTCTAAAGTAGTGCACTATATAGGGAATAGGGTGCCATTCTCTGGTCTAAAGTAGTGCACTATATAGGGAATATGGTGCCATTCTCTGGTCTAAAGTAATGC
Organism: Coregonus lavaretus; assembly: GCF_964263955.1. Classification (NCBI taxonomy): domain Eukaryota; kingdom Metazoa; phylum Chordata; class Actinopteri; order Salmoniformes; family Salmonidae; genus Coregonus; species Coregonus lavaretus. The sequence continues at coordinate 1,397,900 of NC_139999.1, read as the reverse complement.
ACTATATAGGGAATAGGGTGTCATTCTCTGGTCTAAAGTAGTGCACTACATAGGGAATAGGGTGCCATTATCTGGTCTAAAGTAGTGCACTATATAGGGAATAGGGTGCCATTCTCTGGTCTAAAGTAGTGCACTATATAGGGAATAGGGTGCCATTTGGGATGCTGGCAATGTCATGATGGTGATGCAGTGTTGTATATCAGTGAACAATGTTATTTGTCCCCAAAGATAATCTTGCTTTTTAGCCCAGGACTAACTTTAGGCCTAATCTGTGTCACCCCTATCCTTAAAGGGGCAATCTGCAGTTCAAAGCCGCTGTTTTGGTAATAGCTTAGGGATGGGGTTGGAGAGATGTAACCACCCCTATCAAATTCATATACAGAGCTATGGATGCCAGGAATGACCATCAACGGTATTAAACATGGTTTTAATCATGTTTTGAGGCTATACTGTTTGTGTTTGGAATTGTATTGTTTACAAACCATGGAGTAAAACAAGCTGATATTTTGGTTTCTGATGGGGTACAACAGTTGAACTAAACTCATGAGGCATGTATAAGTTACATTCTTCAATAATCAATGGGTATATATCATTAATGGGTATATATCATTAATGGGTATATATAATTAATTCACAGATTGCCCCTTTAATGTCCTTAGTCTTGTATGAGCTCAGCTAATATAAAAAAGGTTGCATTTTATATGAATATTGCCATAATATCGTTGGACAAACAGGCCACTGTAGCCTACCACAACCAACCCTCTCCCCTACGTTGGCACACATGCTTACGCAGAGAGGGAGATGGCTAGAGGGGGTGCGAGAGAGAGGCGCGTCACTGATGGGTATTTTCTCATCTTCCCGTCGCCTGCTCAACCAATTAATGATCCGTTACCACCCATTACCGACTACCGCTGGATGTTCTGCTCGTGATGACCTTGTACCTCTCTGACGCTTAAAACATTCTCAATATTGTATTTTCCGTCCGACCGTTTTAGTCTGCCTGTCTGGAGTCTGTAGTCTGTGTCCATCTCCATGGCTACCTCGAATGTGCTGGAGGAGTCCTGCCTGCTGCGGAGAGGCAGATCTCACAGCGACCCGAGCAGCATCATCACGGAACCTCGAGTCGCCGGAGCTACCGGAGCAGGTTGGTGACTACCACTCATCATGGCTTGTCTGTCTGATTTCTATAGCTGTCTGTCCCTCATTCGGCATTTCAGAATCTGAATCTCCCGGTCGTGTTGTTGGATGTAGGCTGTGTTGCAACATTAATTGGGTTTTTTTCCTCCCGGTTGAGTGTCCGCGGCACACTGCGAACATCAATCGTGATCATCCATGGGTGCGTTTGAATTTCGAATAAAACAAATGTAGCCTAGTAAATATGTTAATTTTCCCTGAAAAACATTCATTATTAGTTATGAATAGTAACTTGTTATTTATGTAAGCTATAGGCTACAAGCATCCGCAGACAAACTGACATACAGGAGATGTAGCCTAGTAATTCATTGGAGTGTCTGCAATGCGGGGATGTTTAGGCCACTACAGCATATAACCTATAGATTATTTTTTAAATATACAGTGCATTTGGAAAGTATTCAGACCCCTTCTCTTTTTTCCACAATTTGTTATGTTACTGCCTTATTCAAAAATTGATTAAATTGTTTTTTTCCCTCATCAATCTACACACAATACCCCATAATGACAAAGTAAAAACAGGTATTTAGAAATTTTTGCAAATGTATTAAAAACGGAAATACCTTATTTACATAAATATTCTGTCCTTTGCTATGAGACTCGAAATTGAGCTCAGGTGCATCCTGTTTCCATTGATCATCCTTGAGATGTTTCTACAACTTGATTGGAGTCCACCTGTGGTAAATTCAATTGATTGAACATGATTTGGAAAGGCACACACCTGTCTATATAAGGTCCCACAGTTGACAGCGCATGTCAGAGCAAAAACCAAGCCATGAGGTCAAAGGAATTGTCCATAGAGCTCAGAGACAGGATTGTGTCGAGGCACAGATCTGGGGAAGGACAACAAAACATTTCTGCAGCATTGAAGGTCCCCAAGAACACAGTGGCCTCCATCATTCTTAAATGGAAGAAGTTTGGATCCACTAAGACTCTTCCTATAGCTGGCCGCCTAGACAAACTGAGCAATCGGGGGAGAAGGGCCTTGGTGAAGGTGGTGACCAAGAACCCGATGGTCACTCTGAGAGAGCTCCAGAGTTCCTCTGTGGAGATGGGAGAACCTTCCAGAAGGACAACCATCTCTGCAGTCTCCACCAATCAGGCCTTTGTGGTAGAGTGGCCAGACGGAAGCCACTCCTCAGTAAAAGGCACGACAGCCCGCTTGAAATTTGCCAAAAGGCACCAAAAGGACTCAGACCGTGAGAAACAAGATTCTCTGGTCTGATGAAAGCAAGATTGAACTCTTTGGCCTGAATACCAAGTGTCACGTCTGGAGGAAACCTGGCACCATCCCTATGGTGAAGCATGGTGGTGGCAGTATCATGCTGTGGGGATGTTTTTCAGCAGCAGGGACTGGGAAACTAGTCAGGATCAAGGGAAAGATGAACAGAGCAAAGTACAGAGATCCTTGATGAAATCCTGCTCCAGAGTTCTCAGGACCTCAGACTGGGGCGAAGGTTCACCTTCCAACAGAACAACGACCCTAAGCACACAGCCAAGACAATGCAGGAGTGGCTTCGGGACAAGTCTCTGAATATCCTTGAGTGGCCCAGCCAGAGCCCAAACTTGAACCCGATCGAACATCTCTGGAGAGACCTGAAAATAGCTGTGCAGCAACGCTCCCCATCCAACCTGACAGAGCTTGAGAGGATCTGCAGAGAAGAATGGTAGAAACTCCCCAAATACAGGTGTGCCAAGCTTGTAGCGTCATACCCAAGAAGACTTGAGGCTGTAATCGCTGCCAAAGGTGCTTCAACAAAGTACTGAGTAAAGGGTCTGAATACTTATGTAAATGCAATATTTTATTTTGTAAATGTCATTTCAGTTGTTGTTTTTTATATACATTTGCAAACATTTCTAAAAACCTGTTTTTGCTTTGTCATTATGGGGTATTGTGTGTTGATTGATAAGAAAAACAACAACAATTTAATCAATTTTAGAATAAGGCTGTAACGTAACAAAATATGAAAAAAGTCAAGGGGTCTGAACACTTTCCTGAATTTACTGTATATGTCTCATAGCTTACTTAGAGTATATATCCCTACAGCATATACGTAGAGATGGTGCCAGGTTTCCTCCAGACGTGATGCTTGGCATTCAGGCCAAAGAGTTCCATCTTGCTTTCATCAGACCAGAGAATCTTGTTTCTCACGGTCAGAGTCCTTTAGGTGCCTTTTGGCAAACACCAAGCAGGCTTTCATGTGCATTTTACTGAGGAGTGGCTTCCATCTGGCCAGGATGAGTCGGACCACAGAGTGAAGGAAAAGCAGCCAACAAGTGCTCAGCATATGTGGGAACTCCTTCAAGACTGTTGGGAAAGCATTCCAGGTGAAGCTGGTTGAGAGAATGCCAAGAGTGTGCAAAGCTGTCATCAAGGCAAAGGGTGGCTATTTGAAGAATCTCAAATATAAAATATATTTTGATTTGTTTAGCACTTTTTTGGTTACTACATGATTCCATATGTGTTATTTCATAGTTTTGATGTCTTCACTATTATTCTATAATGTAGAAAATAGTAAAAATAAAGAAAAATCCTTGAATGAGTAGGTATGTTCAAAACTATGACATAACACATATGGAATCATGTAGTAACCAAAAAAGTGTTAAACAAATCAAAATATATTTTATATTTGAGATTCTTCAAATAGCCACACTTTGCCTTGATGACAGCTTTGCACACTCTTGGCATTCTCTCAACCAGCTTCACCTGGAATGCTTTCCCAACTGTCTTGAAGGACTTCCCACATATGCTGAGCACTTGTTGGCTGCTTTTCCTTCACTCTGCGGTCCGACTCATCCCAAACCATCTCAATTGGGTTGAGGTCTGGTGATTGTGGAGGCCAGATCATCTGATGCAGCACTCCATCACTCTCCTTCTTTGTCAAATAGCCCTTACACAGCCTGGAGGTGTGTTTTGGGTCATTGTCCTGTTGAAAAACAAATGATAGTCCCATTAACCCCAAACCAGATGGGATGGCGTATCGCTCCAGAATGCTGTGGTAGCCATGCTGGTTAAGTGTGCCTTGAATTCTAAATAAATCACAGACAGTGTCACAAGCAAAGCACCCCCACACCATAACACCTTCTCCTCCATGCTTTACGGTGGGAACTACACATGCGGAGATCATCCGTTCACCCACACTGCGTCTCACAAAGACACGGCGGTTGGAACCAAAAACCTCCAATTTGGACTCCATACCAAAGGACACATTTCCACCGGTCTAATGTCCATTGCCCGTGTTTCTTGGCCCAAGCAGGTCTCTTCTTCTTATTGGTGTCCTTTAGTAGTGGTTTCTTTGCAGCAATTCGACCATGAAGGCTTGATTCACACAGTCCCCTCTGAACAGTTGATGTTGAGATGTGTCTGTTACTTGAACTCTGTGAAGCATGTATTTGGGCTGCAATTTCTGAGGCTGGTAACTCGAATTAACTTATCCTCTGCAGCAGAGGTAACTCTGGGTCTTCCATTCCTGTGGCGGTCCTCATGAGAGCCAGTTTCATCATAGCGCTTGATGGTTTTTGCGACTGCACTTGAAGAAACTTTCAAAGTTCTTGAAATGTTCCGTATTGACTGACCATGTCTTAAAGTAATGATGGACTGTCATTTCTCTTTGCTTATTTGAGCTGTTCTTGCCATAATATGGACTTGGTCTTTTACCAAATAGGGCTATCTTCTGTATACACCACTACCTTGTCACAACACAACTGATTGGCTCAAACGCATTAAGAAGGAAATAAATTCCTCAAATTAACTTTTAACAAGGTACACCTGTTAATTTAAATGCATTCCAGGTGACTACCTCATGAGGCTGGTTGAGAGAATGCCAAGAGTGTGCAAAGCCGTCATCAAGGCAAAGGGTGGTTATTTGAAGAATCTCAAATATAAAATATATCTTGATTTGTTTAACACTTTTTTTGGTTACTACATGATTCCATATGTGTTATTTCATAGTTGTGATGTCTTCACTATTATTCTACAATGTAGAAAATAGTAAAAATAAAGAAAAACCCTGGAATGAGTAGGTGTGTCCAAACCGTTGACTGGTATATCTAGTAGTGAACACTCTTCAATTACTCCACCAGTTTACAGGAATAACTGTCAGGAAATGAAAACTTATCACACCAGGTTTACAAGAGGGAAAAAAGTATTTGATCCCCTGCTGATTTTGTACGTTTGCCCACTGACAAAGACATGATCAGTCTATAAGTTTAATGGTAGGTTTATTTGAACAGTAAGAGACAGAATAACAACAAAAAAATCCAGAAAAACGCATGTCAAAAATGTTATAAATTGATTTGCATTTTAATGAGGGAAATAAGTATTTGACCCCTCTGCAAAACATGACTTAGTACTTGGTGGCAAAACCCTTGTTGGCAATCACAGAGGTCAGACGTTTCTTGTAGTTGGCCACCAGGTTTGCACACATCTCAGGAGGGATTTGTTCCACTCCTCTTTGCAGATCTTTCCAAGTCATTAAGGTTTCGAGGCTGACGTTTGGCAACTCAAACCTTCAGCTCCCTCCACAGATTTTCTATGGGATTAAGGTCTGGAGACTGGCTAGGCCACTCCAGGACCTTAATGTGCTTCTTCTTGAGCCACTCCTTTGTTGCCTTGGCCGTGTGTTTTGGGTCATTGTCATGCTGGAATACCCATCCACGACCCATTATCAATGCCCTGGCTGAGGGAAGGAGGTTCTCACCCAAGATTTGATGGTACATGGCCCCATCCATCGTCCCTTTGATGCGGTGAAGTTGTCCTGTCCCCTTAGCAGAAAAACACCCCCAAAGCATAATGTTTCCACCTCCATGTTTGACGGTGGGGATGGTGTTCTTGGGGTCATAGGCAGCATTCCTCCTCCTCCAAACACGGCGAGTTGAGTTGATGCCAAAGAGCTCGATTTTGGTCTCATCTGACCACAACACTTTCACCCAGTTCTCCTCTGAATCATTCAGATGTTCATTGGCAAACTTCAGACGGCCCTGTATATGTGCTTTCTTGAGCAGGGGGATCTTGCGGGCGCTGCAGGATTTCAGTCCTTCACTGCGTAGTGTGTTACCAATTGTTTTCTTGGTGACTATGGTCCCAGCTGCCTTGAGATCATTGACAAGATCCTCCCGTGTAGTTCTGGGCTGATTCCTCACCGTTCTCATGATCATTGCAACTCCACGAGGTGAGATCTTGCATGGAGCCCCAGGCCGAGGGAGATTGACAGTTCTTTTGTGTTTCTTCCATTTGCGAATAATCGCACCAACTGTTGTCACCTTCTCACCAAGCTGCTTGGCGATGGTTTTGTAGCCCATTCCAGCCTTGTGTAGGTCTACAATCTTGTCCCTGACATCCTTGGAGAGCTCTTTGGTCTTGGCCATGGTGGAGAGTTTGGAATCTGATTGATTGATTGATTGCTTCTGTGGACAGGTGTCTTTTATACAGGTAACAAGCTGAGATTAGGAGCACTCCCTTTAAGAGTGTGCTCCTAATCTCAGCTCATTACCTGTATAAAAGACACATGGGAGCCAGAAATCTTTCTGATTGAGAGGGGGTCAAATACTTGTTTCCCTCAATAAAATGCAAATCAATTTATAACATTTTTGACATGCATTTTTTCCGGATTTTGTTGTTGTTATTCTGTCTCTCACTGTTCAAATAAACCTACCATTAAAACTATAGACTGATAATTTCTTTGTCTGTGGGCAAACGTTCAAAATCAGCAGGGGATCAAATACTTTTTTCCCTCACTGTATGTTTGATTGAGTTCCCTTTCTGTTGATCTAGACTGATATAACTAGGGTTCTGCTCTATACTCTTCTGGTATGTTCAGGTCTTCACAGGTTCTGTTGTCATCAGGGTTTGGGGTCAATTCCATTTAAATTCCAGTCAATTCAGGAAGTACATTGAAATTCCAATTTTCTTCAGTGCTTTTCAATGAGGAAAATCTGGAATTGGAATTGGGTTCTTTCTGAATTGATTGGAATTTAAATATAATTGACCCAAACCCTGGTTTCATTTGACCTCAGATGTTGTTTTTGCTGCTGTTATTGCTGACATGCCATATGAGGACTAATGTAGATCATAATATTACATGCTGACATAACATATGAGGACTAATGTAGATCATAATATTACATGCTGACATGCCATATGAGGACTAATGTAGATCATAATATTACATGCTGACATAACATATGAGGACTAATGTAGATCATAATATTACATGCTGACATGCCATATGAGGACTAATGTAGATCATAATATTACATGCTGACATGCCATATGAGGACTGATGTAGATCATAATATTACATGCTGACATGCCATATGAGGACTAATGTAGATCATAATATTACATGCTGACATGCCATATGAGGACTGATGTAGATCATAATATTACATGCTGACATGCCATATGAGGACTGATGTAGATCATAATATTACATGCTGACATGCCATATGAGGACTGATGTAGATCATAATATTACATGCTGACATGCCATATGAGGACTGATGTAGATCATAATATTACATGCTGACATGCCATATGAGGACTGATGTAGATCATAATATTACATGCTGACATGCCATATGAGGACTGATGTAGATCATAATATTACATGCTGACATGCCATATGAGGACTGATGTAGATCATAATATTACATGCTGACATGCCATATGAGGACTGATGTAGATCATAATATTACATGCTGACATGCCATATGAGGACTAATGTAGATCATGTTATGACATCAAACTGAGGCTGTATTGAAAGGCTGTTAGGTTACGGTAATATAATATTATCACAGTTAATAAAAACATCTACAAAGTCTATTTCATTTTCTAGTCAACAGGAATACTATATATACTGCTCTAACAGGAATACTATATAAACTGCTCTAACAGGAATACTATATATACTGCTCTAACAGGAATACTATATATATACTGCTCTAACAGGAATACTATATAAACTTCTCTAACAGGAATACTATATATACTGCTCTAACAGGAATACTATATATACTCCTCTAACAGGAATACTATATATACTGCTCTAACAGGAATACTATATATACTGCTCTAACAGGAATACTATATATACTGCTCTAACAGGAATACTATATATACTGCACTAACAGGAATACTATATATACTGCTCTAACAGGAATACTATATATACTGCTCTAACAGGAATACTATATATACTGCTCTAACAGGAATACTATATATACTGCTCTAACAGGAATACTATATATACTGCTCTAACAGGAATACTATATATACTGCTCTAACAGGAATACTATATATATACTGCTCTAACAGGAATACTATATATACTGCTCTAACAGGAATACTATATATACTGCTCTAACAGGAATACTATATATACTGCTCTAACAGGAATACTATATATACTGCTCTAACAGGAATACTATATATACTGCTCTAACAGGAATACTATATATACTGCTCTAACAGGAATACTATATATATACTGCTCTAACAGGAATACTATATATACTGCTCTAACAGGAATACTATATATACTGCTCTAACAGGAATACTATATATACTGCTCTAACAGGAATACTATATATACTGCTCTAACAGGAATACTATATATACTGCTCTAACAGGAATACTATATATACTGCTCTAACAGGAATACTATATATACTGCTCTAACAGGAATACTATATATACTGCTCTAACAGGAATACTATATATACTGCTCTAACAGGAATACTATATATACTGCTCTAACAGGAATACTATATATACTGCTCTAACAGGAATACTATATATACTGCTCTAACAGGAATACTATATATACTGCTCTAACAGGAATACTATATATACTGCTCTAACAGGAATACTATATATACTGCTCTAACAGGAATACTATATATACTGCTCTAACAGGAATACTATATATACTGCTCTAACAGGAATACTATATATACTGCTCTAACAGGAATACTATATATACTGCTCTAACAGGAATACTATATATACTGCTCTAACAGGAATACTATATATACTGCTCTAACAGGAATACTATATATACTGCTCTAACAGGAATACTATATATACTGCTCTAACAGGAATACTATATATACTGCTCTAACAGGAATACTATATATACTGCTCTAACAGGAATACTATATATACTGCTCTAACAGGAATACTATATATACTGCTCTAACAGGAATACTATATATACTGCTCCAACAGGAATACTATATATACTGCTCTAACAGGAATACTATATATACTGCTCTAACAGGAATACTATATACACTGCTCTAACAGGAATACTATATATACTGCTCTAACAGGAATACTATATATACTGCTCTAACAGGAATACTATATATACTGCTCTAACAGGAATACTATATATACTGCTCTAACAGGAATACTATATATACTGCTCTAACAGGAATACTATATATACTGCTCTAACAGGAATACTATATATACAGCTATAAGTATGCTCCCTACCAGACAGGTACACCTCTCCATCCCTCTCTCCTCCATCCCTCTCTCTCCTCCATCCTTCTCTCTCCTCATTCCTCTCTCCTCCATCCCTCTCTCCTCCATCCCTCTCTCTCCTCCATCACCCTCTCTCCTCCATCCCCCACTCTCCTCCATTCCTCTCTCTCCTCATTCCTCTCTCCTCCATCCCTCTCTCTCTCCATCCCTCTCTCCTCCATCCCTCTCTCTCCTCCATCCCCCTCTCTCCTCCATCCCTCTCTCATCCATCCCTCTCTCTCCTCCATCCCTCTCTTCTCCATCCCTCTCTCTCCTCCATCCCTCTCCTCCATCCCTCTCTCTCCTCCATCCCTCTCTCTCCTCCATCCCTCTCTCTCTCCATCCCTCTCTCCTCCATCCCTCTCTCTCTCCATGTCTCTCTCCTCCATCCCTCTCTCTCCTCCATCCTTCTCTCCTCCATCCCTCTCTCCTCCATCCCTCTCTCCTCAATCCCTCTCTCCATCTCTCTCTCCATCTCTCTCTCATCCATCTCTCTCCTCCATCCCCCTCTCTCCATCCCTCTCTCTCTCCATCCCTCTCTCCTCCATCCCTCTCTCTCTCCATCCCTCTCTCCTCCATCCCTCTCTCTCTCCATCCCTTTCTCCATCTCTCCGATTTAGACATATTTTTATAAAAGAGGCAGGAAGTTGGATCTTCAGGGGGAGCGGAGTCCTAGCGAGACGCGGGAGCGCTATAGTCTTTTAACCATGCATATATACATACAAACAGACCATATTATGTATTTTCATGTCAAGTAATCTATGCTTTAAGTTGAGTTAAGGAGAATCATTTTTTGTTAGATATAAGAAGAATAAGTCATTTTGTTGTTGCACCATTTATCCCTGGATCTCATTGGATGTTTTTGCCGTTTGGCTTTTGGGAACTTCGATTGTGGATTGTATACGTCTGAATCAACTTCGCTTCAGGCTTGGGCAGTGACTATGTTCAACTGGTAAGGAACTCACTACACTATCCCACTCTCCTCCACTCCTCCCTCCATCCTCCACTCATCCCTCTCTCCCTCCACCCTCCACTCATCCCTCTCTCCCTCCACCCTCCACTCATCCCTCTCTCCTCCACTCCATCTCTGTCTCCTCCACTCCATCTCTCTCTCCTCCACTCCATCTCGCTCTCCTCCACCTCTCTCTTCTTCACTCCTCCCTCCCTCTGTCCGTCCCTCCCTCCCTCCCTCCATCTCTCTCTCCTCCTGACTCCCTACTGTAGCTTTGATCTCCTGGCTCTGGAAGAGTGGAGGGGAGGAGGTGGAGGGGGGGTAGGGGAGTGGAGGGGAGGAGGTGGAGGGGGAGTGGAGGGGGGGAGGTGGAGGGGGAGTGGAGTGGGGGAGGTGGAGTGGAGTGGAGGAGGTGGAGGGGGAGTGGAGGGGAGGGGGGAGAGTGGAGAGAGGAGGGGGAGTGGAGTGGGGGAGGTGGAGGGGGAGTGGAGGGGAGGAGGTGGAGTGGGAGTGGAGGGGAGGGGGGAGAGTGGAGAGAGGAGAGAGGAGGGGGAGTGGAGTGGGGGAGGTGGAGGGGGAGTGGAGTGGGGGAGGTGGAGGGGGAGTGGAGTGGGGGAGGTGGAGGGGGAGTGGAGGGGAGGAGGTGGAGGGGTGGAGGAGGAGTGGAGGGGAGGAGAAGAGGCGGTGGAGATAGATGGAGTCAGAGAGCCTGGCCTGGGATGGAGTCAGAGAGGACAGGAGAGGAAGGGAGGAGACTAATGGAGAAGAGGAGAGGAAGGGAAGGGAAGGGAGTGGACAGGAGAGAGGAGGAGGGGAGAGGACAGGAGAGAGGAGGAGGGGAAGGGAGAGGAGAGGAGAGGAGAGGAGGATGGGAGAGGACAGGAGAGAGGAGGAGAGGAAGGGAGAGGAGTGAAGAGGACAGGACAGAGGAGGGGAGAGGACAGGAGAGGAGGGGAGTAGAGCAACAGAGGAGAGGAGAGGAGAGTATAGGAGAGGAGATGAGAGGAGAGGAGGAGGAGGGGAGGAGGGGAGGAGAGGAGGGGAGGAGGAGAGGACACCAGAAGAAAGTAGGAAACAGAAGGGAGCAAACTGGGCTGAGGGAAGATGTGGGGAGGAGGAGATTGTGGAACAAAGGGCTGGGAGGAGAGAAGAGAAGGGAGGATGGTTAAAGAAGTACGGTAGAAACAATACTTCCCCCTTGATGTCACTTTGTTGAAGGACATAGCGGCTACGTTCCTATTCCATATATATTCTGGTCAAAAGGGTTGCACTATATAGGAATAAAGGGTTGCACTATATAGGAATAAAGGGTTGCACTATATAGGAATAAAGGGTTGCACTATATAGGAATAAAGGGTTGCACTATATAGGAATAAAGGGTTGCACTATATAGGAATAAAATGCCATTTGGGACTTGAGACAGTGAGTAAATGCTGCTGTTAGAAGGTATTAAAACACACAGGCAGACAGACACTGCTGTTAGAAGGTATTAAAACACACACAGGCAGACAGACACTGCTGTTAGAAGGTATTAAAACACACACAGGCAGACAGACACTGCTGTTAGAAGGTATTAAAACACACACAGGCAGACAGACACTGCTGTTAGAAGGTATTAAAACACACAGGCAGACAGACACTGCTGTTAGAAGGTATTAAAACACACACAGGCAGACAGACACTGCTGTTAGAAGGTATTAAAACACACAGGCAGACAGACACTGCTGTTAGAAGGTATTAAAACACACACAGGCAGACAGACACTGCTGTTAGAAGGTATTAAAACACACAGGCAGACAGACACTGCTGTTAGAAGGTATTAAAACACACACAGGCAGACAGACACTGCTGTTAGAAGGTATTAAAACACACACAGGCAGACAGACACTGCTGTTAGAAGGTATTAAAACACACACAGGCAGACAGACACTGCTGTTAGAAGGTATTAAAACACACACAGGCAGACAGACACTGCTGTTAGAAGGTATTAAAACACACACAGGCAGACAGACACTGCTGTTAGAAGGTATTAAAACACACACAGGCAGACAGACACTGCTGTTAGAAGGTATTAAAACACACACAGGCAGACAGACACTGCTGTTAGAAGGTATTAAAACACACACAGGCAGACAGACACTGCTGTTAGAAGGTATTAAAACACACACAGGCAGACAGACACTGCTGTTAGAAGGTATTAAAACACACACAGGCAGACAGACACTGCTGTTAGAAGGTATTAAAACACACACAGGCAGACAGACACTGCTGTTAGAAGGTATTAAAACACACACAGGCAGACAGACACTGCTGTTAGAAGGTATTAAAACACACACAGGCAGACAGACACTGCTGTTAGAAGGTATTAAAACACACACAGGCAGACAGACACTGCTGTTAGAAGGTATTAAAACACACACAGGCAGACAGACACTGCTGTTAGAAGGTATTAAAACACACACAGGCAGACAGACACTGCTGTTAGAAGGTATTAAAACACACACAGGCAGACAGACACTGCTGTTAGAAGGTATTAAAACACACACAGGCAGACAGACACTGCTGTTAGAAGGTATTAAAACACACACAGGCAGACAGACACTGCTGTTAGAAGGTATTAAAACACACACAGGCAGACAGACACTGCTGTTAGAAGGTATTAAAACACACACAGGCAGACAGACACTGCTGTTAGAAGGTATTAAAACACACACAGGCAGACAGACACTGCTGTTAGAAGGTATTAAAACACACACAGGCAGACAGACACTGCTGTTAGAAGGTATTAAAACACACACAGGCAGACAGACACTGCTGTTAGAAGGTATTAAAACACACACAGGCAGACAGACACTGCTGTTAGAAGGTATTAAAACACACACAGGCAGACAGACACTGCTGTTAGAAGGTATTAAAACACACACAGGCAGACAGACACTGCTGTTAGAAGGTATTAAAACACACACAGGCAGACAGACACTGCTGTTAGAAGGTATTAAAACACACACAGGCAGACAGACACTGCTGTTAGAAGGTATTAAAACACACACAGGCAGACAGACACTGCTGTTAGAAGGTATTAAAACACACACAGGCAGACAGACACTGCTGTTAGAAGGTATTAAAACACACACAGGCAGACAGACACTGCTGTTAGAAGGTATTAAAACACACACAGGCAGACAGACACTGCTGTTAGAAGGTATTAAAACACACACAGGCAGACAGACACTGCTGTTAGAAGGTATTAAAACACACACAGGCAGACAGACACTGCTGTTAGAAGGTATTAAAACACACACAGGCAGACAGACACTGCTGTTAGAAGGTATTAAAACACACACAGGCAGACAGACACTGCTGTTAGAAGGTATTAAAACACACACAGGCAGACAGACACTGCTGTTAGAAGGTATTAAAACACACACAGGCAGACAGACACTGCTGTTAGAAGGTATTAAAACACACACAGGCAGACAGACACTGCTGTTAGAAGGTATTAAAACACACACAGGCAGACAGACACTGCTGTTAGAAGGTATTAAAACACACACAGGCAGACAGACACTGCTGTTAGAAGGTATTAAAACACACACAGGCAGACAGACACTGCTGTTAGAAGGTATTAAAACACACACAGGCAGACAGACACTGCTGTTAGAAGGTATTAAAACACACACAGGCAGACAGACACTGCTGTTAGAAGGTATTAAAACACACACAGGCAGACAGACACTGCTGTTAGAAGGTATTAAAACACACACAGGCAGACAGACACTGCTGTTAGAAGGTATTAAAACACACACAGGCAGACAGACACTGCTGTTAGAAGGTATTAAAACACACACAGGCAGACAGACACTGCTGTTAGAAGGTATTAAAACACACACAGGCAGACAGACACTGCTGTTAGAAGGTATTAAAACACACACAGGCAGACAGACACTGCTGTTAGAAGGTATTAAAACACACACAGGCAGACAGACACTGCTGTTAGAAGGTATTAAAACACACACAGGCAGACAGACACTGCTGTTAGAAGGTATTAAAACACACACAGGCAGACAGACACTGCTGTTAGAAGGTATTAAAACACACACAGGCAGACAGACACTGCTGTTAGAAGGTATTAAAACACACACAGGCAGACAGACACTGCTGTTAGAAGGTATTAAAACACACACAGGCAGACAGACACTGCTGTTAGAAGGTATTAAAACACACACAGGCAGACAGACACTGCTGTTAGAAGGTATTAAAACACACACAGGCAGACAGACACTGCTGTTAGAAGGTATTAAAACACACACAGGCAGACAGACACTGCTGTTAGAAGGTATTAAAACACACACAGGCAGACAGACACTGCTGTTAGAAGGTATTAAAACACACACAGGCAGACAGACACTGCTGTTAGAAGGTATTAAAACACACACAGGCAGACAGACACTGCTGTTAGAAGGTATTAAAACACACACAGGCAGACAGACACTGCTGTTAGAAGGTATTAAAACACACACAGGCAGACAGACACTGCTGTTAGAAGGTATTAAAACACACACAGGCAGACAGACACTGCTGTTAGAAGGTATTAAAACACACACAGGCAGACAGACACTGCTGTTAGAAGGTATTAAAACACACACAGGCAGACAGACACTGCTGTTAGAAGGTATTAAAACACACACAGGCAGACAGACACTGCTGTTAGAAGGTATTAAAACACACACAGGCAGACAGACACTGCTGTTAGAAGGTATTAAAACACACACAGGCAGACAGACACTGCTGTTAGAAGGTATTAAAACACACACAGGCAGACAGACACTGCTGTTAGAAGGTATTAAAACACACACAGGCAGACAGACACTGCTGTTAGAAGGTATTAAAACACACACAGGCAGACAGACACTGCTGTTAGAAGGTATTAAAACACACACAGGCAGACAGACACTGCTGTTAGAAGGTATTAAAACACACACAGGCAGACAGACACTGCTGTTAGAAGGTATTAAAACACACACAGGCAGACAGACACTGCTGTTAGAAGGTATTAAAACACACACAGGCAGACAGACACTGCTGTTAGAAGGTATTAAAACACACACAGGCAGACAGACACTGCTGTTAGAAGGTATTAAAACACACACAGGCAGACAGACACTGCTGTTAGAAGGTATTAAAACACACACAGGCAGACAGACACTGCTGTTAGAAGGTATTAAAACACACACAGGCAGACAGACACTGCTGTTAGAAGGTATTAAAACACACACAGGCAGACAGACACTGCTGTTAGAAGGTATTAAAACACACACAGGCAGACAGACACTGCTGTTAGAAGGTATTAAAACACACACAGGCAGACAGACACTGCTGTTAGAAGGTATTAAAACACACACAGGCAGACAGACACTGCTGTTAGAAGGTATTAAAACACACACAGGCAGACAGACACTGCTGTTAGAAGGTATTAAAACACACACAGGCAGACAGACACTGCTGTTAGAAGGTATTAAAACACACACAGGCAGACAGACACTGCTGTTAGAAGGTATTAAAACACACACAGGCAGACAGACACTGCTGTTAGAAGGTATTAAAACACACACAGGCAGACAGACACTGCTGTTAGAAGGTATTAAAACACACACAGGCAGACAGACACTGCTGTTAGAAGGTATTAAAACACACACAGGCAGACAGACACTGCTGTTAGAAGGTATTAAAACACACACAGGCAGACAGACACTGCTGTTAGAAGGTATTAAAACACACACAGGCAGACAGACACTGCTGTTAGAAGGTATTAAAACACACACAGGCAGACAGACACTGCTGTTAGAAGGTATTAAAACACACACAGGCAGACAGACACTGCTGTTAGAAGGTATTAAAACACACACAGGCAGACAGACACTGCTGTTAGAAGGTATTAAAACACACACAGGCAGACAGACACTGCTGTTAGAAGGTATTAAAACACACACAGGCAGACAGACACTGCTGTTAGAAGGTATTAAAACACACACAGGCAGACAGACACTGCTGTTAGAAGGTATTAAAACACACACAGGCAGACAGACACTGCTGTTAGAAGGTATTAAAACACACACAGGCAGACAGACACTGCTGTTAGAAGGTATTAAAACACACACAGGCAGACAGACACTGCTGTTAGAAGGTATTAAAACACACACAGGCAGACAGACACTGCTGTTAGAAGGTATTAAAACACACACAGGCAGACAGACACTGCTGTTAGAAGGTATTAAAACACACACAGGCAGACAGACACTGCTGTTAGAAGGTATTAAAACACACACAGGCAGACAGACACTGCTGTTAGAAGGTATTAAAACACACACAGGCAGACAGACACTGCTGTTAGAAGGTATTAAAACACACACAGGCAGACAGACACTGCTGTTAGAAGGTATTAAAACACACACAGGCAGACAGACACTGCTGTTAGAAGGTATTAAAACACACACAGGCAGACAGACACTGCTGTTAGAAGGTATTAAAACACACACAGGCAGACAGACACTGCTGTTAGAAGGTATTAAAACACACACAGGCAGACAGACACTGCTGTTAGAAGGTATTAAAACACACACAGGCAGACAGACACTGCTGTTAGAAGGTATTAAAACACACACAGGCAGACAGACACTGCTGTTAGAAGGTATTAAAACACACACAGGCAGACAGACACTGCTGTTAGAAGGTATTAAAACACACACAGGCAGACAGACACTGCTGTTAGAAGGTATTAAAACACACACAGGCAGACAGACACTGCTGTTAGAAGGTATTAAAACACACACAGGCAGACAGACACTGCTGTTAGAAGGTATTAAAACACACACAGGCAGACAGACACTGCTGTTAGAAGGTATTAAAACACACACAGGCAGACAGACACTGCTGTTAGAAGGTATTAAAACACACACAGGCAGACAGACACTGCTGTTAGAAGGTATTAAAACACACACAGGCAGACAGACACTGCTGTTAGAAGGTATTAAAACACACACAGGCAGACAGACACTGCTGTTAGAAGGTATTAAAACACACACAGGCAGACAGACACTGCTGTTAGAAGGTATTAAAACACACACAGGCAGACAGACACTGCTGTTAGAAGGTATTAAAACACACACAGGCAGACAGACACTGCTGTTAGAAGGTATTAAAACACACACAGGCAGACAGACACTGCTGTTAGAAGGTATTAAAACACACACAGGCAGACAGACACTGCTGTTAGAAGGTATTAAAACACACACAGGCAGACAGACACTGCTGTTAGAAGGTATTAAAACACACACAGGCAGACAGACACTGCTGTTAGAAGGTATTAAAACACACACAGGCAGACAGACACTGCTGTTAGAAGGTATTAAAACACACACAGGCAGACAGACACTGCTGTTAGAAGGTATTAAAACACACACAGGCAGACAGACACTGCTGTTAGAAGGTATTAAAACACACACAGGCAGACAGACACTGCTGTTAGAAGGTATTAAAACACACACAGGCAGACAGACACTGCTGTTAGAAGGTATTAAAACACACACAGGCAGACAGACACTGCTGTTAGAAGGTATTAAAACACACACAGGCAGACAGACACTGCTGTTAGAAGGTATTAAAACACACACAGGCAGACAGACACTGCTGTTAGAAGGTATTAAAACACACACAGGCAGACAGACACTGCTGTTAGAAGGTATTAAAACACACACAGGCAGACAGACACTGCTGTTAGAAGGTATTAAAACACACACAGGCAGACAGACACTGCTGTTAGAAGGTATTAAAACACACACAGGCAGACAGACACTGCTGTTAGAAGGTATTAAAACACACACAGGCAGACAGACACTGCTGTTAGAAGGTATTAAAACACACACAGGCAGACAGACACTGCTGTTAGAAGGTATTAAAACACACACAGGCAGACAGACACTGCTGTTAGAAGGTATTAAAACACACACAGGCAGACAGACACTGCTGTTAGAAGGTATTAAAACACACACAGGCAGACAGACACTGCTGTTAGAAGGTATTAAAACACACACAGGCAGACAGACACTGCTGTTAGAAGGTATTAAAACACACACAGGCAGACAGACACTGCTGTTAGAAGGTATTAAAACACACACAGGCAGACAGACACTGCTGTTAGAAGGTATTAAAACACACACAGGCAGACAGACACTGCTGTTAGAAGGTATTAAAACACACACAGGCAGACAGACACTGCTGTTAGAAGGTATTAAAACACACACAGGCAGACAGACACTGCTGTTAGAAGGTATTAAAACACACACAGGCAGACAGACACTGCTGTTAGAAGGTATTAAAACACACACAGGCAGACAGACACTGCTGTTAGAAGGTATTAAAACACACACAGGCAGACAGACACTGCTGTTAGAAGGTATTAAAACACACACAGGCAGACAGACACTGCTGTTAGAAGGTATTAAAACACACACAGGCAGACAGACACTGCTGTTAGAAGGTATTAAAACACACACAGGCAGACAGACACTGCTGTTAGAAGGTATTAAAACACACACAGGCAGACAGACACTGCTGTTAGAAGGTATTAAAACACACACAGGCAGACAGACACTGCTGTTAGAAGGTATTAAAACACACACAGGCAGACAGACACTGCTGTTAGAAGGTATTAAAACACACACAGGCAGACAGACACTGCTGTTAGAAGGTATTAAAACACACACAGGCAGACAGACACTGCTGTTAGAAGGTATTAAAACACACACAGGCAGACAGACACTGCTGTTAGAAGGTATTAAAACACACACAGGCAGACAGACACTGCTGTTAGAAGGTATTAAAACACACACAGGCAGACAGACACTGCTGTTAGAAGGTATTAAAACACACACAGGCAGACAGACACTGCTGTTAGAAGGTATTAAAACACACACAGGCAGACAGACACTGCTGTTAGAAGGTATTAAAACACACACAGGCAGACAGACACTGCTGTTAGAAGGTATTAAAACACACACAGGCAGACAGACACTGCTGTTAGAAGGTATTAAAACACACACAGGCAGACAGACACTGCTGTTAGAAGGTATTAAAACACACACAGGCAGACAGACACTGCTGTTAGAAGGTATTAAAACACACACAGGCAGACAGACACTGCTGTTAGAAGGTATTAAAACACACACAGGCAGACAGACACTGCTGTTAGAAGGTATTAAAACACACACAGGCAGACAGACACTGCTGTTAGAAGGTATTAAAACACACACAGGCAGACAGACACTGCTGTTAGAAGGTATTAAAACACACACAGGCAGACAGACACTGCTGTTAGAAGGTATTAAAACACACACAGGCAGACAGACACTGCTGTTAGAAGGTATTAAAACACACACAGGCAGACAGACACTGCTGTTAGAAGGTATTAAAACACACACAGGCAGACAGACACTGCTGTTAGAAGGTATTAAAACACACACAGGCAGACAGACACTGCTGTTAGAAGGTATTAAAACACACACAGGCAGACAGACACTGCTGTTAGAAGGTATTAAAACACACACAGGCAGACAGACACTGCTGTTAGAAGGTATTAAAACACACACAGGCAGACAGACACTGCTGTTAGAAGGTATTAAAACACACACAGGCAGACAGACACTGCTGTTAGAAGGTATTAAAACACACACAGGCAGACAGACACTGCTGTTAGAAGGTATTAAAACACACACAGGCAGACAGACACTGCTGTTAGAAGGTATTAAAACACACACAGGCAGACAGACACTGCTGTTAGAAGGTATTAAAACACACACAGGCAGACAGACACTGCTGTTAGAAGGTATTAAAACACACACAGGCAGACAGACACTGCTGTTAGAAGGTATTAAAACACACACAGGCAGACAGACACTGCTGTTAGAAGGTATTAAAACACACACAGGCAGACAGACACTGCTGTTAGAAGGTATTAAAACACACACAGGCAGACAGACACTGCTGTTAGAAGGTATTAAAACACACACAGGCAGACAGACACTGCTGTTAGAAGGTATTAAAACACACACAGGCAGACAGACACTGCTGTTAGAAGGTATTAAAACACACACAGGCAGACAGACACTGCTGTTAGAAGGTATTAAAACACACACAGGCAGACAGACACTGCTGTTAGAAGGTATTAAAACACACACAGGCAGACAGACACTGCTGTTAGAAGGTATTAAAACACACACAGGCAGACAGACACTGCTGTTAGAAGGTATTAAAACACACACAGGCAGACAGACACTGCTGTTAGAAGGTATTAAAACACACACAGGCAGACAGACACTGCTGTTAGAAGGTATTAAAACACACACAGGCAGACAGACACTGCTGTTAGAAGGTATTAAAACACACACAGGCAGACAGACACTGCTGTTAGAAGGTATTAAAACACACACAGGCAGACAGACACTGCTGTTAGAAGGTATTAAAACACACACAGGCAGACAGACACTGCTGTTAGAAGGTATTAAAACACACACAGGCAGACAGACACTGCTGTTAGAAGGTATTAAAACACACACAGGCAGACAGACACTGCTGTTAGAAGGTATTAAAACACACACAGGCAGACAGACACTGCTGTTAGAAGGTATTAAAACACACACAGGCAGACAGACACTGCTGTTAGAAGGTATTAAAACACACACAGGCAGACAGACACTGCTGTTAGAAGGTATTAAAACACACACAGGCAGACAGACACTGCTGTTAGAAGGTATTAAAACACACACAGGCAGACAGACACTGCTGTTAGAAGGTATTAAAACACACACAGGCAGACAGACACTGCTGTTAGAAGGTATTAAAACACACACAGGCAGACAGACACTGCTGTTAGAAGGTATTAAAACACACACAGGCAGACAGACACTGCTGTTAGAAGGTATTAAAACACACACAGGCAGACAGACACTGCTGTTAGAAGGTATTAAAACACACACAGGCAGACAGACACTGCTGTTAGAAGGTATTAATATAACTGGTTGAACGATGTGACGAAGGGCATCAGTAGCTGTGTGTGTGGCTGGGGAGGGAATGATTCATGTGCTGCAATGCAGAAATAACACACTGGTCTATTTATAGAGCAGGTTACTTAGAGAAGTTCTACAGTAACTTTGATGTACTAAAGAACAACACAGTGGCCCGAATGGCACCCTATTGTCTATATAGAGGAGGAAGAGCACTATATGTTGGCGAGGGAGGAAGAGGACTATATGTTGGGGAGGGAGGAAGAGGACTATATGTTGGGGAGGGAGGAAGAGGACTATATGTTGGGGAGGGAGGAAGAGGACTATATGTTGGGGAGGGAGGAAGAGGACTATATGTTGGGGAGGGAGGAAGAGGACTATATGTTGGGGAGGGAGGAAGAGGACTATATGTTGGGGAGGGAGGAAGAGGACTATATGTTGGGGAGGGAGGAAGAGGACTATATGTTGGGGAGGGAGGAAGAGGACTATATGTTGGGGAGGGAGGAAGAGGACTATATGTTGGGGAGGGAGGAAGAGCACTATATGTTGGGGAGGGAGGAAGAGGACTATATGTTGGGGAGGGAGGAAGAGGACTATATGTTGGGGAGGGAGGAAGAGCACTATATGTTGGGGAGGGAGGAAGATGACTATATGTTGGGGAGGGAGGAAGAGGACTATATGTTGGGGAGGGAGGAAGAGGACTATATGTTGGGGAGGGAGGAAGAGGACTATATGTTGGGGAGGGAGGAAGAGGACTATATGTTGGGGAGGGAGGAAGAGCACTATATGTTGGGGAGGGGTGCCTTTGATTTGACACCTTTGGAGTCTAAAGTAATGCACTTTATAGGGCAGGGGTATTCAACTCATACCCAGAGGTCCAGGTTTTCTGTTCTACCAGATCATTTAATTGCATCCACCTGGTGTCCCAAATCAGTCCCAGATTAGAGGGGAAGAATTATAAAAAATCAGTGGAACTGGCTTCAAGGTCCAGATTAGAATTTGAGGGATATAAAGAATGAGGTGCCATTTGGGACAGCATCCCCTGGGTTGACTGTATAAAATGTGCTAAATGCTCTGCAGTTGTGCATTTGGTTTGCTAATTTAGTAGCTAGCTACTTCAAAAATCAATCTTCGCTTGGTAACAGCAGAGAATCCCCTCCTGGATCAAGAGCCTTGCTGTCAAAAATGTGTTTTGTGCGTGCAGGAAACTGTGTAGCATTTTGTAGTTACTTGTATGTCGGGGAGCCGTGAGAGTTATTTAAGATACTCTTCAAAGACGTGGGGTTTCAGACGTTTTCGAAAGATGGGCAGGGACTCCGCTGACCTGACTTTAGGGGGAAGCTTGTTCCACCACTGGGGTGCCAGGACAGGGAAGAGCTTGGACTAGGCTGGACAGAGAAGAGATTGGACTGGGCAGGACAGAGAAGAGATTGGACTGGGCAGGACAGAGAAGAGATTGGACTGGGCAGGACAGAGAAGAGCTTGGACTGGGCTGAGTGGGAGCTGCTCTCCCATTGGGGTGCCAGGACAGAGAAGAGGTTGGACTGGGCAGGACAGAGAAGAGATTGGACTGGGCAGGACAGAGAAGAGGTTGGACTGGGCTGAGGGGGAGCTGCCCTCCCATTGGGGTGCCAGGACAGAGAAGAGGTTGGACTGGGCTGAGCGGGAGCTGCCCTCCCATTGGGGTGCCAGGACAGAGAAGAGCTTGGACTGGGCTGAGGGGGAGGGGTGGGAGGGTGTCACGCCCTGACTCAGAGGACGCTTATATGTTGAGTCAGGGTGTGTATATTCCTTGTTGTGATTTTCTATGTTGTATTTTCTATGTTTAGATCTAGTAGGTATAGATCTATGTTGGCCGGTGTGGTTCCCAATCAGAGGCAGCTGTCGCTCGTTGTCTCTGATTGGGGACCATACTTAGGCAGCCTATTGGCACTAGTGGGTTGTGGGATCTTGTTCCGTGTGAGGTATGTTGTTTGTGTCTACCTTGGACTTCACGTTTCGTTTAGTTTGTTGTTTTGTCGTTGTGTTTATTCGGTTCAAATAAACATGTATGCAAATCACGCTGCGCCTTGGTCTGACCCGTCTATGAACGAACGTGACAGAGGGCCAAGAGATCAGAGGTGGCGTAACGGAGTGCTCGTATTGGGATGTTGGGTTTGAGCATAGCCTGAAGGTAAGGAGGGGCAGTTCCCCTTGCTGCTCCATAGGCAAGCACCGGGGCCTTGAAGATGATGCGATCTTTGATTGAAAGCCAGTGGAGTGTGCGGAGGAGTGGGGTGACTTAGGAAGGTTGAACATCAGGCGGGCTGCAGCATTCTGGACAAGTTGGAGGGGTTGTATGGGACAAGTGGGGAGCCCAGCCAACAGAGAGTTGGAGTAGTCTAGACGGGAGATGACAAGTGCCTGGATTAGGACCTGCATCGCTTCCTGTGTGAGGAAAGGTTGTACTCTACGGCTATTGTAGAGCATGAACCTGCAGGAGCGAATCACTGCTTTGACGTTTGCAAATAACGACAAGGTTCTTTACACTCTGGGAGGAGGACAATCGTGATGGCGAGATAATGGAGCGGGCAGTCCTTCCCCGGGAGGAAGAGCAGCTCCGTCTTGCCGAGGTTCAGCTTGAGGTGGTGATCCGACATCCACACTGATATGTCTGCCAGACATGCAGAGATGCGATTCGCCACCTGGTTATCAGAAGGGGGAAAGGAGAAAATTAATTGTGTGTCGTCTGCGTAGCAATGATAGGAGAGACCATGTGAGGATATGACAGAGCCAAGTGACTTGGTGTATAGAGAGAATAGGAGAGGGCCTATAACTGAGCCCTGGGGGACACATGTGGTGAGAGCATGTGGTGCGGAGACAGATTCTCGCCATGCCACCTGGTAGGAGCAACCTGTCAGGTAGGACGCAATCCAAGAGTGAGCAGCGCCGGAGATGCCCAACTCGGAGAGGGTGGAGAGGAGGATCTGATGGTTCACAGTATCAAAGGCAGCGGATAGGTCTAGAAAGATAAGAGGAGAGAGAGCTTTAGCAGTGCGGAAAGCCGTGACACAGAGAAGAGCAGTCTCAGTTGAATGACCAGTCTTGAAACCTGACTGGTTTGGATCAAGAAGGTCATTCTGAGAGAGATAGCAGGAGAGTTGGCTAGAGACGGCACGCTCAAGAGTTTTGGAGAGAAAAGAAAGAAGGGATACTGATCTGTAGTTGTTGACATCGGAGGGATCGAGTATAGGTTTTTTGAGGAGGGGTGCAACTCTCGCTCTCTTGAAGACGGAAGGGACATGGCCAGCGGTCAAGGATGAGTTGATGAGCGAGGTGAGGTATCCACAGAGAGGGAGGAGGGAGGGGGAGGAGGAGGAGGATTCAGCAGGGAGGAGAAGGTGGCAAAGAGCTTCCTAGGGTTAGAGGCAGAGGCTTGAAATTTAGAGTGGTAGAAAGTGGCTTTAGCAGCGGAAACAGAGGAAGAGAATGTAGAGAGGAGGGAGTGAAAATATGACAGGTCCGCAGGGAGTCTAGTTTTCCTCCATTTCCGCTCGGCTGCCCGGAGCCCTCTTCTGTGAGCTCGCAATGAGTCGTCAAGCCACGGAGCAGGAGGGGAGGACCGAGCCGGCCGGGAGGGGACATAGAGAGTCAAAAGATGCAGAAAGGAAGGAGAGGAGGGTAGAGGAGGCAGAATCAGGAGATCGGAGGGAGAAGGATTAAGCAGAGGGAAGAGATGATAGGATGGAAGAGGAGAGAGTAGCGGGAGAGAGAGAGCGAAGGTTGCGACGGCACATTACCATCTGAGTAGGGGCAGAGTGAGTAGTGTTGGAGGAGAGCGAGAGAGAAAAGAATACAAAGTAGTGGTCGGAGACTTGGAGGGGAGTTGTAGTGAGATTAGTAGAAGAACAGCATCTAGTAAAGATGAGGTCAAGCGTATGTGAGTAGGGGGAGACGGTGAGAGGGTGAGGTCAAAAGAGGAGAGGAGTGGAAAGAAGGAGGCAGAGAGAAATGAGTCAAAGGCAGACCTAGGGAGGTTAAAGTCACCCAGAACTGTGAGGGGTGAGCCATCCTCAGGAAAGGAACTTATCAAGGCGTCAAGCTCATTGATGAACTCTCCAAGGGAACCTGGAGGGCGATGTGTGGATAATCCTTTCTACCTCAGCTTTTTTTGAAAGATATCATGAAGAACTGAAAAAGTGTTGCTACTGCTCTCAACATTGCTGCCCTGATGTTAACAGGCGCTATCAACAAAGAAAAGTGGGAAAAAGTTGTGATGGACTACTTTCTGGAGGACGGTCATGCCATGCTGACTCTCTCTGACTCTGAAAATGAACCAGACAATGAGGAAATCCCAGATTTAGGTTTAAAAAAAATCTTTGAACCAGACATTGTAGAGTCTTCTGATGACAGTGGTGGGGAAGAAATGGTGATTAACAGTGTCGTTGTCACGTAAGAAGTTGACAGACTTTTGAAATTAGTGGAATGCCCGGTGGAAGCAGAGAGATGATTGCCAAACGCGGAGAGAGTTGAAAAGAGAACACACAGAAGGCTGTTGTATAAAACACCTGTCTCTGTATTACATCTTCAAACTAAGGGCAACCATGGCATCTGTGACAGAGAGGGAGAAGTGTTCTTCCATGTATATGGGTAAGAGTCTAGCTACATTTTCAGATATGATACGTTTCTAATTTTGTCAGAAAGTTGTATTCATAGCAAGTTAAAGCGTACTGTTAGCTAGCTAGCTAATGTTAGCTGGCTGACTCACTAGCTAATGTTACGTGAATGATCTGTGTAGTAATATTATGAATATCTCAGAAAGCCATTTGTATTGCTAGTTATAGCATAGCTTTAGCTAGCTAGCTAACATTGAACCTAGTTGGTTAGCTTTAGCTACCTGCAGATTCATGCATGGCAGTATTGCCACATTCAAAACAACTGGGAACTCGGAAAGATACGAGGTCAAATCATGACGTCAGTGATCTTCAGGTCGGAAAGTCAGAGCTCTAGAAACAAGCCAGAGTTCCCGAGTTGGAATTCAGAGTTGTGTGACCGTTCAGATAGATTTCTCCCGGTCGGAGCTCGTTTTTATCCTGAATTCACAGTTGTTTTGAACGAGGCATTAGAGTTGTTATTTTGGTTCATTGTTTAGCTAGCTAGCTAGCTACGTGTCTAAATGAAAGACTCCACTGTGCAAGTCACCATTTCACTCTACCGTTTACACCTCCTGTATCCTGTGCATGTGACAGAGACAGTAATGTGAAGAACAACATGACCTGCACCAAAGTCAGGTTAGGATATACAGTAGGCCAACGACTAGATAAAGTGTTTGTACTACTTCCTGCTACTGCTTTCACCACTTTTAGCCTTGAAATCTTTGGTTGTTTACTAAACTGTGAAACCTTAAAGACGTGGGTGGAGCTAAGGTTGAAGAGGGTGTGAACGATGCTGAATGGGTGTAGACAAAGAAGAGCTCTTCAGTAGGTGTACCAAAACATTCAAGGGCCATTTTCTCAAAAGTGGGGTTACAAGTTTATCAACTTTCAAAGCAGAATTACTTTCCCATTGTTCCTCAACTGCAGTGTATGACATACCATTTTCTAGCTCTGAGTCTTTACTTTTATCCAATGTAAAAAACACTATTTGAAATGTTGCAACATAAGACCGAATCGAGGTGGTCGGTCACAAATAGGCCTGAAACTAATCTAAGTCCATAACGACAGTCAGAAGTACTGAGCAATCAGACAGTTCAAACAGCAACGATTAACTAGGCTACTACTTAAATTAAACTGCCCTAGCAAGACAACAACTACTATTGAATCAACTGCCCTAGCAAGACAACAACTACTATTGAATCAACTGCCCTAGCTAGACAATACCAACAACTACTATTGAATCACCTTCCCTACTAGACAATACCTACAGCTACTTATTGAATTAAAAAATATACTTGCTGCTCTTGTAAGCATTGACCCCCTTCCAAACTATAAATTACCTCTGCTGTTGTATTGGGACATGTCTGCCTGCCTGCCTGCCTGCCTGCCTGCCTGCCTGCCTGCCTGCCTGCCTGTCTGTCTGTCTGTCTGTCTGTCTGCCTGCCTGTCTGTCTGTCTGTCCTCCATTAAATGGTGTGTGTTTGTTCCTCCATTAAATGGTGTGTGTTTGTTCCTCAACAATACCTGTCTGGGGTGCATAGGCACATAGCATGAACAGATGTCCACATTAAGTATCTTTATGACTGTTTCATGGCTGTGTCCCAAATGCCATCCAATAGGGCACTACTTTAGACCAGAGAATGGCACCCTATTCCCTATATAGTGCACTACTTTAGACCAGAGAATGGCACCCTATTCCCTATATAGTGCACTACTTTAGACCAGAGAATGGCACCCTATTCCCTATATAGTGCACTACTTTAGACCAGAGAATGGCACCCTATTCCCTATATAGTGCACTACTTTAGACCAGAGAACGGCACCCTATTCCCTATATAGTGCACTACTTTAGACCAGAGAACGGCACCCTATTCCCTATATAGTGCACTACTTTAGACCAGAGAATGGCACCCTATTCCCTATGTAGTGCACTACTTTAGACCAGAGAATGGCACCCTATTCCCTATATAGTGCACTACTTTAGACCAGAGAATGGCACCCTATTCCCTATATAGTGCACTACTTTAGACCAGAGAATGGCACCCTATTCCCTATATAGTGCACTACTTTAGACCAGAGAATGGCACCCTATTCCCTATATAGTGCACTACTTTAGACCAGAGAATGGCACCCTATTCCCTATATAGTGCACTACTTTAGACCAGAGAATGGCACCCTATTCCCTATATAGTGCACTACTTTAGACCAGAGAATGGCACCCTATTCCCTATATAGTGCACTACTTTAGACCAGAGAATGGCACCCTATTCTCTATATAGTGCACTACTTTAGACCAGAGAATGGCACCCTATTCCCTATATAGTGCAATACTTTAGACCAGAGGATGACACCCTATTCCCTATATAGTGCACTACTTTAGACCAGAGATTGGCACCCTATTCCCTATATAGTGCACTACTTTAGACCAGAGAATGACACCCTATTCCCTATATAGTGCACTACTTTAGACCAGAGAATGGCCCCCTATTCCCTATATAGTGCACTACTTTAGACCAGAGGATGACACCCTATTCCCTATATAGTGCACTACTTTAGACCAGAGAATGGCACCCTATTCCCTATATAGTGCACTACTTTAGACCAGAGGATGACACCCTATTCCCTATATAGTGCACTACTTTAGACCAGAGAATGGCACCCTATTCCCTATATAGTGCACTACTTTAGACCAGAGGATGACACCCTATTCCCTATATAGTGCACTACTGTCACGATCGTCTACCAAAGAGGAGGACCAAGGCGCAGCGTTGCAGGCAAACATACTCTTTAATAGAGACACGATCAAAACAACCAAACGAAACGTGACAGCTCACGGTCTAAACTGAACAGACTTGAAACAAGATCCCACAAACACAAATGGGAAACAGACAGTTTAAATATGGCTCCCAATCAGAGACAACCAACGACAGCTGACACTCGTTGCCTCTGATTGGGAGCCACTCAGGCCAACATAGAAATACACATACTAGATAAACAAATGAAATGCACACCCTGGCTCAACATACAAGTGTCCCCAGAGCCAGGGCGTGACAGTACCCCCCCCTAAAGGCGCGGACTCCGACCGCGCCCACCAAACACCACAGGGGAGGGACCGGGTGGGCACTCCGCTTAGGCGGCGGATCCGGCTCCGGGCCTGATCCCCGCTCCCTCTCCAACCCCCCAAAGTACCCCTGGTCCGGTCTGGCCCCGCTGGCCGGAGCTGGACTGCACACTGGTGGAGCGGATTGCTCTAGCTCCGGCGTGAAGCATCTGACCGGTGCCGGACCAGCCACCGGTGGAACAGGCACGGGCCGTGCCGGACTGACGACGCACACCACTGGCTTGGTGTGGGGAGCAGGAGCGGGCCGCGCCGGGCTGACGAAACGCACCACTGACTTGGTGCGGGGAGCAGGAGCGGGCCGGACCGGGCTGACGAAGCGCACCACTGACTTGGTGCGGGGAGCAGGAACGGGCCGTGCCGGGCTGACGAAGCGCACCACTGACTTGGTGCGGGGAGCAGGAACGGGCCGAGCTGGGCTGACGAAACGCACCACTGACTTGGTGCGGGGAGCAGGAATGGGCCGGTCCGGGCTGACGACGCGCACCACTGACTTGGTGCGGGGAGCAGGAACGGGCCGCGCCGGGCTGACGAAACGCACCACTGACTTGGTGCGGGGAGCAGGAACGAGCCGCGCCGGGCTGACGAAACGCACCACTGACTTGGTGCGGGGAGCAGGAGCAGGCCGGACCGGGCTGACGAAGCGCACCACTGACTTGGTGCGGGGAGCAGGAACGGGCCGTGCCGGGCTGACGAAGCGCACCACTGACTTGGTGCGAGTGGCAGGAACAGGCCGGACCGTACTGGGAACACACACCACTGGCCCTACGTGGGGATCAGGAACAGGCCGGACCGGACTGGCAACACACGCCAGTACCTCTCGCCGTGCCTCTACATCCTCCTTCCCCCTGGTGACCAGTGACTCCCGTAACCTGGCGGCCTCCTGCTGCCCCGTCGTCCACGGCGTTAGCCCCCCCCTAAAAAATGTATGGGCTTGTCTCTCCCCCGTGCTCATGGCCTCCATCCCTCTTGCCAGACTCTCACTCATCTCCTCCCAGGTCCATCCTCTCTCCTCGTCACGCTGCTTGATCCAGTCGAGGTGGGATCTTCTGTCTCGATCGTCTACCAAAGAGGAGGACCAAGGCGCAGCGTTGCAGGCAAACATACTCTTTAATAGAGACACGATCAAAACAACCAAACGAAACGTGACAGCTCACGGTCTAAACTGAACAGACTTGAAACAAGATCCCACAAACACAAATGGGAAACAGACAGTTTAAATATGGCTCCCAATCAGAGACAACCAACGACAGCTGACACTCGTTGCCTCTGATTGGGAGCCACTCAGGCCAACATAGAAATACACATACTAGATAAACAAATGAAATGCACACCCTGGCTCAACATACAAGTGTCCCCAGAGCCAGGGCGTGACAACTACTTTAGACCAGAGATTGGCACCCTATTCCCTATATAGTGCACTACTTTAGACCAGAGAATGACACCCTATTCCCTATATAGTGCACTACTTTAGACCAGAGAATGGCACCCTATTCCCTATATAGTGCACTACTTTAGACCAGAGGATGACACCCTATTCCCTATATAGTGCACTACTTTAGACCAGAGATTGGCACCCTATTCCCTATATAGTGCACTACTTTAGACCAGAGAATGACACCCTATTCCCTATATAGTGCACTGCTTTAGACCAGAGGATGACACCCTATTCCCTATATAGTGCACTACTTTAGACCAGAGAATGGCACCCTATTCCCTATATAGTGCACTACTTTAGACCAGAGAATGACACCCTATTCCCTATATAGTGCACTACTTTAGACCAGAGGATGACACCCTATTCCCTATATCGTGCACTACTTTTCATGAGGGCTCATAGGGCTAATTTATTAACTGGTATTTATTAAGAAGAATACAAATAACCTCAACGCCACAACCTCAACACCACAACCTCAACACCACAACCTCAACACCACAATTTCAACAAATAAACCACTACAACAGTGGCGGTCAGTGCCGTTTAAAAGACGGGGAGGGCAATTTTCTTTTTAAGAGCATGGCCTTATTTCTATTACAGCATATTGGATGACTGTCATTCATATTCCATTCACCCAGTTCAATGTAACAGTGATAGGTTTAGGCTACTACATGATACTAAAATGTTCCCTGTACCCATCATGAGGTTGCTACAACCTACCCTATGAATGAAAATGTACAACGTAGGCGCACACAGCTTGACACATGGACAGACAGTGACATTCAATACCGCCTTGCACACTCTTGCCTGCATCTAGCTGATAGTGGGGTGTAATCATTAGTCCAACAGTTGTAAACAAGAGTTTCTATTGGACAAATGCAGGTACTGTATGTTTATCCCCGTTTCATTCCGTTTGCTTCCGTTTAAGACATTTTTTTCAACAGAATCGGCTAAATGAATACACCCCTGATCACACTCAAACAGTTCACTTTCATAGCCACGTACACACAGCTCATTCTGTTGCTCCTAGCCTCCATGTGCTCTCCTCCGCTCACCTTTTCCCTCGATGTGCTCTCCTCCGCTCACCTTTTCCCTCCATGTGCTCTCCTCCGCTCACCTTTTCCCTCCATGTGCTCTCCTCCGCTCACCTTTTCCCTCCATGTGCTCTCCTCCGCTCACCTTTTCCCTCGATGTGCTCTCCTCCGCTCACCTTTTCCCTCGATGTGCTCTCCTCCGCTCACCTTTTCCCTCCATGTGCTCTCCTCCGCTCACCTTTTCCCTCCATGTGCTCTCCTCCGCTCACCTTTTCCCTCGATGTGCTCTCCTCCGCTCACCTTTTCCCTCGATGTGCTCTCCTCCGCTCACCTTTTCCCTCCATGTGCTCTCCTCCGCTCACCTTTTCCCTCGATGTGCTCTCCTCCGCTCACCTTTTCCCTCGATGTGCTCTCCTCCGCTCACCTTTTCCCTTCGCTTGTGGACTTCAACACATCAGCTGTCTGTGACCAGGCGAAAAAACCTTTCCAAGCCAAAGCTTCATATCATAACCGGAGCTAGCTCACCATATTAGCTACAGTAACGTCATAGTCAACATAGCTAATAGAACTAACGCGTTAGTAAACCCGCTACAATCATGCAGTAACTTTACAGTGGACAGTCAGCAGTTTAGTGGTTAAACCGGCGGGCCCCGGTGGCAATAAATTAGTAAAACCAAAAGCTTACCTTGACTTGGAAGAGGTCCAATGTTGTGTTGGATAGTCATAGCCAGCTAGCTAACATAGCATCCCTCTGTTTGAGCCGGGTGTTTCAGTAGGCTAAACTAGCTAGCTGTATTTGCTAGCTAAGTAAGGGAAACTGAAAGTGAAAAGAAATTAAGATCTCTCTCTATTTCTCTCTTGCTTCTCCTTCATTTTGGAAGAAATGTATTTGTGTAAAACTGTTCAACTATTGTCTTTCTCGCTCTTTGAGTCAACTACTCACCATATTTTATACACTGCAGTGCTAGCTAGCTGTAGCTTGTGCTTTCAGTACTAGAGTAATTTTCTGATCTTTTGATTGGGTGGACAACATGCTGCAAGAGCTCTGATAGGTTGGAGGACGTCCTCCGGAAGTTGTCATAATTACTGTGTAAGTCTATGGAAGGGGGTGAGAACCATGAGCCTCCTTGGTTTTGTATTGAAGTCAATGTACCCAGAGGAGGACGGAAGCTAGCTGTCCTCCGGCTACACCATGGTGCTACCCTACAGAGTGCTGTTGTGGCTACTGTAGACCTTCTTTGCAAAATAGTGTGTTTTAATCAATTATTTGGTGACGTGATTATATTAAGTGTAGCTTTATCTAAAAATGACAACTTTTTAAATGTTTTACAATTTCTATTGTTATGAAATTCACTGAGGAGGATGGTCCTCCCCTTCCTCCCCTGAGGAGCCTCCACTGCACTACAATCAATTGAAACAACAAATTCATTCAACACCAGAGTCCTAATCTGCCGTAGCAGCATCAGGGAATCAAGATACAAGGAATTTTGTAGGTTATTCCAACAATAGGGGGCACTAAAACTGAAGGAGAATTTACCTAAATTTGACGAGACCATAGGGACCTCAAGTTTGTCAACAAGAAATTTGTGAAGTGGTTGAAAAATGAGTTTTAATGACTCTAATCTAAGTGTATGTAAACTTCCGACTTCAACTGTACACTTAGGTTGGCGTCATTAAAAGTCATTTTTCAACCACTCCACAAATGTCTTGTTAACAAACTATAGTTTTGGCAAGTCGGTTAGGACATCTTCTTTGTGCATGACACAAGTAATTTTTCCAACAATTGTTTACAGACAGATTATTTCATTTATAATTCACTGTATCACAATTCCAGTGGGTCAGACGTTTACATACACTAAGTTGACTGTGCCTTTAAACAGCTTGGAAAATTCCAGAAGCTTCTGATAGGCTAATTGATATCATTTGAGTCAATTGGAGGTGTACCTGTGGATGTATGTCAAGGCCTACCTTCAAACTCAGTGCCTCTTTGCTTGACATTATGGTAAAATCAAAAGAAATCAGCCAAGACCTCAGAAGAAAAATTGTAGACCTCCACAAGTCTGGTTCATCCTTGGGAGCAATTTCCAAACGCCTGAAGGTACCACATTCATCTGTACAAACAATAGTACGCAAGTATAAACACCATGGGACCATGCAGCCGTCATACCGCTCAGGAAGGAAACGTGTTCTGTCTCCTAGAGATGAACGTACTTTGGTGCGAAAAGTGCAAATCAATCCCAGAACAACGGCAAAGGACCTTGTGAAGATGCTGGAGGAAACAGGTACAAAAGTATCTATATCCACAGTAAAACGAGTCCTATATCGACATAACCTGAAAGGCCACTCAGCAAGGAAGAAGCCACTGCTCCAAAACCGCCATAAAAAAGCCAGACTATGGTTTGCAACTGCACATGGGGACAAAGATCATACTTTTTGGAGAAATGTCCTCTGGTCTGATGAAACAAAAATATAACTTTTTGGCCATAATGACCATCGTTATGTTTGGAGGAAAAAGGGGAACGCTTGCAAGCCGAAGAACACCATCCCAACCGTGAAGCACGGGGGTTCAGCAGTCTTATGGCTTGGGGGTAGGGGGACCAGCTCTTCCTAGATTGTGTCGAGGCACAGATCTGGGGAAGGGCACCAAAACATTTCTGCAGCATTGAAGGTCCCCAAGAACACAGTGGCCTCCATCATTCTTAAATTGAAGAAGTTTGGATCCACCAAGACTCTTCCTAGAGCTGGCCACCCGGCCAAACTGAGCAATCAGGGGAGAAGGGCCTTTGTCAGGGAGGTGACCAAGAACCCGATGGTCACTCTGACAGAGCTCCAGAGTTCATCTGAGTTCCTCTGTTCCTCTTCCAGAAGGACAACCATCTCTGCAGCACTCCACCAATCAGGCCTTTATGGTAGAGTGGCCAGACGGAAGCCAGTCCTCAGTAAAAGGCACATGACAGCCCGCTTAGAGTTTGCCAAAAGACACCTAAAGGACTCTCAGACCATGAGAAATAAGATTCTCTGGTCTGATGAAACCAAGATTGAACTCTTTGGCCTAAATGCCAAGGTGAAGCATGGTGGTGGCAGCATCATGCTGTGGGGATGTCTTTCAGCGGCAGGGAATGGGAGACTAGTCAGGGTCGAGGGAACGATGAACGGAGCAAAGTACAGAGAAATCCTTGATGAAAACCTGCTCCAGAGCGCTCAGGACCTCAGACTGGGGTGAAGGTTCACCATCCAACAGGACAACGACCCTAAGCACATAGCCAAGACAATGCAGGAGAGGCTTCGGGACAAGTCTCTGAATGTCCTTGAGTGGCCCAGCCAGAGCCCGGACTTGAACCCAATCTAACATCTCTGGAGAGACCTGAAAATAGCTGTGCAGCGACGCTCCCCATCCAACCTGACAGAGCTTGAGAGGATCTGCAGAGAAGAATGGGAGAAACTCCCCAAATACAAGCTTGTAGCATCATACCCAAGAAGACTCAAGGCTGTAATCACTGCCAAAGGCTTATTAAGGAAGTATAGAACTCTTACATGTATAATACTACAGAAAACCTTCCCCAGGTTACTGTTCACACAAATGTCTCTGTAATTGTTAGGGTCAAATTTGTCTCCGTTCATAAAAATTGGGGTTATGAGTCCTTGATTCCAGATGTCAGAGAAATAACCTACACTCGGTATCAAATTAAACAGTTGTAATTTAATTCCAATTGAAATTTTGCACTAGTGAATTTGAGCATCTCATTTAGGATGCCATCAGGTCAGCATGCTTTAAAAAATATGAGTGCCTGAAGTTTCTTATAAAGCTCTGGTCAGTAATTTGGGAATCCAATGGATTTTGATTGTCCTTTATAGCTTTTTCTAATCCATTCAACTTCTCATGAAGTTGACATTGTTCTGCGTTTGTGTCAAGTAGAACGGTGTTGTAGTGTTTTAAAATGGTTTGTCCATATGTCACCATTTTGTATCGCTAATTACTCTTGTTTTGATTTTCTTTGAGGTTTTTCCAATTTTGCCAGAAGTTGTTCCTCAATCAGTGTCAGCTGATTGCTGTTGTACTGTGCTTTGTTTTGGTTCTGAGTGTACGTTTATAGAGTTTTAAAGTCCCACAGTAATGAAGGCGTAATTCACCATTATTTGGGTCTCTGTGCTTTTGGTTTGATAGTGTTCTAAGTATTTTCATTATAATTTTACAATCTGCATCAAACCAGTTGTCATCTGGGGTCTTTTTATTTTATTTGTATTTTTTAAATCCATTTCTGTTGTGCTTCTTTTGCCGTTTGCCTGAATATATAGTTGATATTTTTTACTGCTCGATTGATGCCTTCTTTACTGTGAGTGAATGTGGTATACAGAAAGTTATGTAGGAGTGTTTGGATATTTTGGTTACTGGTTGCTTTCTGGTATTCTTCTGTTCTGTTTTGGGCCCATCTGTATGAGTTTCGGATGTTGTGCAGCTCACTGGGATGTGAATCTGTGGCTGTTTCCATGTCTGTTCTTTTGAGGAACAACGTAATTTGGCTGTGATCAGACAGAGGCGTTAGTGGCTTAACGGTGAATGAGCTGAGAGAGAAAGGGTCAACGTCTGTAATCATATCGTCTATTGTGCTGTGGCTAAGAGGTGAGCTGAATCTACCCAGAGTCCCCCCCGTAACCTACCATTGACAAAGTACAGACCCAGGCTTCGACAGAGCTGCAACAGATCCCTTCCGCTTTTTGTTGATGGTGCTGTCACTGTTGTTTCTTTGGGGGAGATTAAGACAGTTAGAAACAGTATGGCCTGTAATAAAGCTGTCCCCTCGTGGTCGTTAGATCAGGTAGTGTTCCTGTGAGCACATTTCCCTGGGCCTGGAAATGGCACGTCTTTTCCTCAAATATATTGCGCAAAGGAACACATTTTTCCATCAGTACAAGTTCTTTTTTCAGTTTTAACCAAATGTGATATTTACCAATTTTGAGGGGATCAATTCGATTTTGTAGTTAGGAAATGATCAATCCTCTAGAGTTTCTGCCTCTTGACAGAGCTGTGTTTCTGTGACGGCACAATTACGTGTCTGGGACAGTGACAGTATGATTACCTCTCTGTGGTGAGGCTCTCTCCTCATGGTGACCTTTACCTCCTCAAGCTCTGTGGTGAGGCCCTCTCCTCATGGTGACCTTTACCTCCTCAAGCTCTGTGGTGAGGCCCTCTCCTCATGGTGACCTTTACCTCCTCAAGCTCTGTGGTGAGAATCTCTCCTCATGGTGACCTTTACCTCCTCAAGAGCTGTGGTAAGGCCCTCTCCTAATGGTGACCTTTACCTCCTCAAGCTCTGTGGTGAGGCTCTCTCTCAGCTCCTGGACAGAGTTGTTCAGCTTTTCTGGATTTTGATAATTAGCGAGTATCGGCCTAATTCTGCTCTACGTGCATTATTTGGTGTTTTACGCTGTACATGGGTGCAGTCTCAATTTGGTGTTTGTCCCATTTTGGAAATTCTTGGTTGGTGAGAGGACCCCAGACCTCACAGCCATAAAAGTCAATTGGTTCTATAACTGATTCAAGTATTTTTAGCCAGATCCTAATTGGTATGTCGAATTTTATGTTCCTTTTGATGGCATAGAAGGCCCTTCTTGCCTTGTCTCTCAGATCGTTCACAGCTTTGTGGAAGTTACCTGTGGCACTGATGTTTAGTCCGAGGTATGTATCATTTTTTGTGTGCTCTAGGGCAACGGTGTCTAGATAGAATTTGTATTTGTGGTCCAGAGTGCAAAGAACCTTGGCGTGACCCTGGACAACACCCTGTCGTTCTCCGCTAACATCAAAGCGGTGACCCGATCCTGCAGGTTCATGCTCTACAACATTCGCAGAGTACGACCCTGCCTTACACAGGAAGCGGCACAGGTCCTAATCCAGGCACTTGTCATCTCCCGTCTGGATTACTGCAACTCGCTGTTGGCCGGGCTCCCTGCCTGTGCCATTAAAACCCTTCAACTTATCCAGAATGCCGCAGCCCGTCTGGTGTTCAACCTTCCCAAGTTCTCTCATGTCACCCCGCTCCTCCGCACACTCCACTGGCTTCCAGTTGAAGCTCGCATCTACTACAAAACCA